>NC_134650.1:1219814-1523518 GCF_030463565.1 Pelecanus crispus
TGCCACGACCTGTGAGTGTTCCTTTGAGTAACCGGTGTGCATGACTGCACAGCAAGGCTGTCGTTAGCGTTAAGGTTTCGGTTGCGACCATTGTTCACTACTATTTTTAATTTATATTGTGTGGCTAAAAATAACCCATAACCTAAGAGATCTGTAGCTGAATGAGAGCTGGACTTTCTCTTGCAATAGCAGCATGGGTTTTAATTGGAGGTGCTGTGTATGGGAAGGGAAGGGAAGGGGGGATAATTTAATCTCCAGGACAGCCATTTGCATTAATCGCTTGTATACCAGGTATTGCATTCTTCCTGTCTAGACCATCCTACAAAGACAGATATTCTTAGCTCTTGGCTCAGGAACAGGTGCTTCTATATATGTGCTGAGACTTTCCTAGAATTTTAAAAACAAAACTGAGGAGCTGTCAAAATAAACAATAATGCCAGCATTTTAAACCTGCATGTTCAGTGCTTGAATAGGAGCTGATTTCCATAGTGCTGCTAACTCCCATCATCCCAGCTGGACCTCAGGCCCTCCAAAACCTTGAAATTAAAGGAGATAAGATTATGTTCCTTCTGGTATCTTCTATAGTTAAGAGCTGTGAAAATCTGTGCAGTTTATGTAACTAAAGGTTCTTTAACTCTTTGATTTTTAAATTATTTTTTTCTTTAAGTCTCTGCCTTTCCGATAGCTTCATCCCAGTAACTGCTAAGGAAAATCATGTTGTAGTCGATACAAAACCGTTTTACAGCAGTGCAGAATTGGAACAAAGTGTCTGTGCCCTGTCTGCCTTAGCAGTGGCTCTGCTTACGAATCCCCACGAACACCAAATGCGACTAAAATACTGCAAAGTGCCGCTGCCATGGCTAAATTTGTGACTGCGCATGCGGATCTGGAAGTATTTTCTCTTTCACGTTGGGGAGCAATGTCAAGCATTTATGTTCATTCTCTATGATTAAACTTGGGCAGACACTGTAATAGAGCGTGTAGAATACTAGAAATGTGATGTATGCGTGCTGAGGGGAAGATGGAGATGACTAATGGCAGTGGTAATGATCTGTAAAGTCTTAGGACATAAGAAAACAACAAAAATAGAGACAAAACAGAGGGAGGATATTGTTTCAGTTGTATTGGCCCAGCACCAAACAAGTGACAAGAACTGTGTGGGGCACTGCGGTCCGGCTTGTAAAACATGAGAACATATTGTGGAGATGTTATTTTCCACTCCAGCTCAGCAGCTGCCCTGTGACCCCGGGCAGTTCCCTTCAAATCTGTGCTTTGCCCCCTGCTTGGCTCAACTCTTGCAAACATTTTGTTTCTTTCAGTATATGCTTAGGCACGACTGGACACATGTTTTTTGTCTTTATCAAGGTCTACGAGCACTGCTAGAATTAAAACATGACCTTTGATCTCATCTGCTGTGTAGTACCTACCATTTAGCTTCAGCAGGGCAGTCTGTTTAACTGAGGTGGCTGGATGGGCCAAGATATGGCTATAGACTAGGCGGGACTGCTCCTGAATTTGGCTAACTAGATCAATATTTGAGCTGGTAGAGATGATAATACAGTGGTACGATGTTCGCAGCAGGTTGTATAACTGGTTGGGGAGCTTCTGGCAGGAGGAATTCAAGTAGCTAACGTGCACGGAGGTTTCAGGTCTGTATCTTGGCTTATCAATGGGTACTGATGTCCTTGACATCCCCTCCTGTGCTGTCCCTTCCTAAACTGGCCAGACTGACTTCAGTTTGAGTGCAGACAGCACAACGGGCTCAGACAGATCTCTGCAGTTGTGGACGGCGAAGTCATCTGTGATCCTGAATCCAAGGCACCCTGGTCATGTGTGCTGCAATCACCTAGTTCTGCCACGAACTGAATGATTGCGTTTGTCCTCTTCGGTTCTAGCCAATTCTGTCTCAGTTTGAGCTGTTCTTGTTGAGTCACTTTAAGCGTTGAGGATGCTTGAAGCTTCTTGGGTCTGACAAGATGATGTGTTGTTAAACATGAAAACAGGCACTAAAAATCACGTCGCTACAACGGCTGGTTGTTCTCTTCTGGGTACGGAGGTACGCCCCTGGGGCAGCGATGGCTGCAGGCGAGTTCGACAGGTGGAAGAGGTTTCACTCGGCACTGCTACGAAATAATAATCTCAAAAGCTAGATGGACTTGCTTATGTGAATTTATTGGCAGAAATTTGCATTTTTACTCATTAAGGGCTGATTATTCTGATAATAAAGAATAAACTTTGCCATCAAGCATCTCAAGTGGCTTAACAGTCCTTAACTGTTTAACAGTTAAACATCATAATTTTCTTTGAAGCAGGTAAATGTTATTGCCTGTGACAGGTAGGCAAGTTGGGACTGAAGAGCAAACAAAGCTCTCGTGGTGAAGAGCTAAGCTTTGCTGCAAATGAACACTTTAGGATCTGTGTTTTCAGCAGAGGATAGACCTTAATCAAGAGGACTTAATTTTTCAACTTCCTTGTGCCATTTGTAGTTTCTCCCTGGAAAGGGGGAATATCTAACACTTTAATTATCTGCTTGGCCTCAGCACTTGTCTGATTCTTCAGATTTCATGTGAAATCTGCGCAAGAAGAAATGCCTTTATGGCAAAGTAAACACGTAAGTTCCTAAACGAGTAACTGAAAAACTAATTGTGCAATGGTGGAAGGTATGGTATGGAGGAACTCGGGCAATTTTGTTTTCTAAAAGAACACAGCTCTGCTTGCACAGGCAGTGCTAAGTGCACAAGAAAGAGGATCTCATACGATTTTTCAATACGAATGGCTGTTTCTAAGAGGTGGGTTCTACCTCACTGCAGAGAAACTCTTATCTCGGAAAGAAGCAGCAAGCTATTTGCTTGCATGTACATAACATTACTGCTGTCTGCTCTTCAGAAAGATAAGAAAAAACCTGCCAAAGGCCCATCTGGCAATTTTATTCAAAACGCTTATAGAGTCAACACCTAGCTGCATTTTTTGCCTCTGAGCATCAGGCACAGTCTGGCAGGAATGCGCTGCCGAGTGCCGGGGCCATTGGAGCGCGGGGCAGCGGTGGAGAGCCCTCTTCGCCGACGGGGCGGGCTGGGCACAGCCCCTCCGCAGCGGGCTGGCTCCTGCCTTGCAGCCGCTTCGCGGTCAGGGCGTGTCTCCTGAATGAAGACCTGCAGGAATCAGTCTCTTTGTTTTCCTGTATTGAAGTTCTTGGCTGAAATGGAGGAAGAATTCACACTGCGTTACAGGCTGTTATGGCCTAAGAGGTGATACTGAATCTACACGACTGCTGTAGCTGTTAAGTGTAATAAAATCTAATTTATAATTAGCGATAGGATATAAAAGAATTACAAGGGCTTTGAAGATTTAATGCTTACAGTAATACATGTTTGCATTTTTTGCCCCTGGGGAGGAGCACAGCCTTTACCATAGGTACTGTTTTGGCACCCTCTCTCCATTACTCTGTTCCAGCAATAAGCACAGATTTAAAGGTTTGCATATCGGAAGACACCAGAGGAAAGGAAACAAAGAAAATGAGTCTCTGTAGAAAGGCAAGGCATTCATGCTAGGGTCATCATGAACAGTCTCATGCTCTACGAAACGCCATTTGAGAGTCACTGGCTCTTTGCAAGGTGCCAGGTACCAAACTCTCTTGTATTTAGCCTAGAAAATAAGATTCCTTTATGTCAACCACACCACAGGAAAGCCAGATTGACCCCCCAGCCTCTGGAGCCAGCTTTCGTTTACGCGCCAGTGGCATTTTCCTATTCTGCTCCCTGGAAAGCGCCGGGGCAAGCCGAGGTGAGGGTTTGATCTGTGCCCGCGGCGGCTCGCGTGTGCCCGCAGGCATGTTGCTACGCTACAAATGCACGACCAGCTTCATTCCATGAGCCAGCTCGGAGGCGTTAATATACCCAAAACTGCTGGTTTTAAATATTAAACTTGAGACAGGCTTCAAAAAGCTTTAGTCACAGGAGTCATTTCCTCCTTCCCATTTAAGAAAAATCAATCTGCTGAGCTGCTGAAAGGGTGCCCTGCGGTCGGAGCAATTGTGCTGAGGTCTCCCAGCCCCGCGCCCGCAGCCCCGGGCACCCTTGGCAGGAGCAGCTCCGGCGCCCGGCGAGGGGCAGCGGGTGCCCGTCGGCCTCCGCACCCCGTGCCGTGGACGATCCCGTTGCAGGCGTGGGAGCTGCTCCTGGTTGCAGGGCTTAGCCCTGACATACCCTCGCTGGTATCTGATTTTAGCAAGCGACTGCTATCAGTTTTAGCAAGATGAGAATTGGCTCTTGCTACCCACGTACATAAATTACCTTCCCAGGGTCACTGCGATAACAGATTCTGAATAATATACGGAGTCAATTAATTAGAGTGCTGGTACTCTACTGATCTGTGGAAAGGTCACAGCTGTATTTACTTTTTCTACTATTAAAGTGGGCAGCAAAAATCAGTTTTGCAGCGCATCCATGAGTTTATTTATCAATGACTTCAAGGCAAGTGTGCGCTATTCAGCCGTTAAACCACAGTGATTGGTATCTGAGTGACTGTTGTTGCTGTGGTTATTTGCAAACATGTCGCAGCAGCATCATTTGCCGAGCGTCTAGGTTTCATATACATGTTTTCTTTTTCTTAAAAATATGTCTTGAAAAGCAGCGATGCTGGCATGTCAAAGAACAAATGTACCTTCCGTGCTGTTCAGTTTGTCTTGTTTTTTCCACCCAGCTCTGTAACTTCTTATGGTGTGAGCCGCTTGCAAACAGTTCCTGTCTGAAGCGGCCTTGTGAACACTGGAGGTTAACAACCACCACTAAAGTTTGCGTATTATGTCAGCAGCTTGCCGGCTAGTGAGACAAAATAAATATTTCTGATGTAAAATGTGATGATTAAAAGGTTCAAATAGACAAATATTTTTCCTCCATGCATATTGAGCGCTTGTGATGAGCTCATGTGTTAAACTACGCCGATCTTTCTGAGGAGGCCCCCGGATTTATTTCCCTATGACAGTGTATAATCCAGTCCCCAATTCTGTTCTGAATTAGCTACAACATTTGGTAAGGTCTTTAACCACAAATATCTAATTTCTTATTCAATATTCAGATTTCCAAATGAAATAAGTGATCTATTTACATGCATCAGTAGACCATCTGGTTCCATATGAGAATTCAACAAAGAATCTATTAATCGTCACGCATGTTTATTCATCGCTCTCAATTCATAATTCTTATAAATAATTAAATTGGAGGTTCTTTTGCAAATAAGCCAAATGATTATTTTGAAGCTCCAACTTCCATACCTAAAAGAAAATAAAATTAATAGCTCATGTAAATATCCAAGAAAAGGAAAACAATTATATGAATACATAAAGCACTCTGATTTTCTGCAACTAGCTATGTCCCTTTCATCTAAAACCATAATTACAGTCACCACAGAACACGCAGAAGACAACAGAAAGAGAAAACAATGTACGGAAAGGAAGTGTGCAGGTAAACGATGTGCAAGCGTCAAGACAATTTGTCTGTGCGACTCTTTACGGTTTCTATAGTTAAGTCCCCAGGGAGAGGGCAGCGCTGGTGTTACGTCTGTGTGATTGTATGCCTGTACTGCACGAGCATTAACGGAGAAGGAGGCGTTTTGGGTGCAAAGGCAGGTGGCAGCTGAGGTGCGTTGCAGGTA
Organism: Pelecanus crispus; assembly: GCF_030463565.1. Taxonomy (NCBI): domain Eukaryota; kingdom Metazoa; phylum Chordata; class Aves; order Pelecaniformes; family Pelecanidae; genus Pelecanus; species Pelecanus crispus. The sequence goes on from NC_134650.1 coordinate 1,225,467, forward strand.
ACGGTGAGTGTCGGGGTTCAGCCCCAGCTCAGCACCACGCAGCCGCTCGCTGCCCCTGCCCCGGTGGGATGGGGGAGAGAATCAGAGGAGTGAGAGGGAGAAACACTCCTGGGCTGAGATAAGAACAGGTTAATAGTTGAAATAAAGTAAAATAGTAATTATAATAGTAACAATAAAATAATAATAATAATAATATACAACGCAAGTGATGCCCAATGCAATTGCTCCCCACCCGCCGACCGATGCCCAGCCAGTTCCCGAGCAGCGATCACTGCTCCCCAGCCAACCCCCCCAGTTTCCATACTGCCCATGATGCCGTATGGTATGGAATGGCCCTTGGGGCAGTTGGGATCAACTCTCCTGGCTGTGCCCCCTCCCAGCTCCTTGTGCCCCTGGCAGAGCAGGGGAAGCTGCAAAGTCCTTGCCTGGCATAAGCAGCGCTGAGCAACAACCAAACCATCAGCGTGTGATCAGCATTCTGCTCATCCTAAATCCAAACCACAGCACTGTGCCTGCTACTAGGAAGAAAATTAACTCTATCCCAGCCGAAACCAGGACAGCGAGGAAGGAGCGGGAGCTGGCAGTGGCTCCAGGAGGATGAGCTGCGGAGGAAGCTGCCGGGAATGCTGCTGGGGAAGCCACCGCGCGGGGTGGGACAGGGACCCTGCTGGGGGACCCAGACCGGCACGCGTGGGCAGGCTGTGGGAAGAGCTGAGGGTGCTTTAGGTGGTCGCTCTGTGGATGGGAAGAATAAAACACATGGAGTTCTTTCTGAATAAAGCGTAGCTAGCGAGAGAGGACAGATGTACGGTGGTATTCTCAGGTGACTTTGGATAGCTCGTGGCTGGGAGCAGTCTGTAATAGTCTGTGGGGTAACATTTTAAAGGGGAGCACAAATTTCCTTTGCTAAAGTCTCTGGAAAATCAAAAATACAAGGATGATCGTGGTCTTTTGGGGGAGATTTTGAGGTACATCTAAATAGCATCCGTGCATCCCTAGAGCCACTGGAGCCTTATATATTCTCACAGCTGCTCCAAGCATTATTTCTGGAAATGAAGAGTCCTCGGGCACATAGTACTTTCACTGTGAGTGATTTCAAGCTGGAAAATGTGATTCATTGGAGCTAAAATGTAATTTCCAGAATACTCATCTCTCACAGCTTATCTTCTAGAAAAAAAAAAAAGACATTTCGGCATGTCAGCAGGTGAAAAGGTTGGACACCTGCTGCGACTTACGGATAGTGTTTTATTACTTTCACATTTCTTATTTTAACTTCATTGCCTGACATAGTCATTACCTTTTCAAGGACATAGTTTTTAAAAGTATTGGGAGTCTTCTACCCAGAGTATACTGAAACTCCCGTAATGTAAGACATAAATGTACCTAATGCATCTCTCACTTTCATGCAGAGCCTCAGAAATGACACGGCTCTGTTCATTATGTGCTGATGGTTTGTCTCAAGTTCTTCTTCCAGGTTGCTGTAATTTTAAAAATTGGTATCCTTATTCCTACAGCACAGAAGGGTGCAAAATTGGTAATGATTTATGGGTGTTCCCCTCTGATTTATTACTCCAAATTAGTATAGCTCCATAATGAGAGAGATTGTTCTACCTGTTATTTTTTGAGGGTTCTGCATGAGCATATTGGGGTTGGAATTTTCAAAAGTTCTAAATCCCACTAAATATTAGAGTAGTCTGAACCTCTAACAGGATTGACAGACGTCCACTTCAAATCAGAGGTCAAAGCCCAGGCCCTGGAAAATCATAGAATCATAGAATTGTTTAGGTTGGAAAAGCCCTTTAAGACCATCCAGTCCAACCATTAACCTACACTACCAAGTCCACACTAAACCAATCAAGGGTAGACCAGACTAAACCATGTCCCCAAGTGCCACATCTGCCCGTTTTTTGAACACTTCCAGGGATGGGGACTCCCCCACCTCTCTGGGCAGCCTGTTGCAATGCTTGACTACCCTTATGGTGAAGAAATTTTTCCTAATTTCCAACCTAAACCTCCCCTGGCACAGCTTGAGCCCATTTCCTCTCGTCCTATTGCTAACTACATGGGAGAAGAGACCAACACCCACAACTGCCGTTCCTGAAATCTCGGTTCAGACATCTGCCTCATCCCACTGGTATTTCATCTTTTCATTCCAAAAGTGGGGGGGGGGGGGGAAGTTTTTTTTTAAATCCAAAGTTGATACAGCTTAAAAGCTGTGTGCCACGCGCCTTAAAGCCGCGGGATTTGCCTTCCCTGTGGTTGTACCAAGCGGTACTGACGGAAAGGCCAGCAGATTCCTGCACTGCGTGGCCCCAGCGTGGAAGTTGTGTTGCTAACGCCGTGCTCCGAGCCCCACGGTTTGCCAGGGCGGCTCACCAAGCGCTCTGCCAGAGGCCGTCTGAGCCACACATCTCCCGTTACCAGGTGCGTAAACAGGAATCTTAACGAGCAAATCGCAAACCGTGCGTGCGAGCTGAGTCGCTCAGCGGTAGGAGGCTTTTCTTTCCTTTGGGTACGTCCCAGGTGACACGTGCAACACGAATTCGGCCCCGCACTGGTTGTTCTTCCCTGCTGCACGATTTCTCCGGCTGTTGTAGAATGCTGTGGATGGCCCTAAAATAGAAAAATGAATTCCGGGTTCCCAGTCTTCGACCTTTCAGGCTCAGTTTCAGTTGTACAAGAGACACATTTGTCGAACAGGCAGAAGATAAGGACTGGCGTGCTTATCTGTGCTTTATGCTTTCGTTGAAAATATTCTTCCTCCCCCTGTCTCCGCAAATCACCTGGGGAGCGTTGCAGGCGGTACTGCGTTGCGGTGTTTTCATCGAAGGCGGCTGGCGAGGGAAGAGTGAGCAAAGCTTCTTTCGGAGCGTTGTTAGGTGTGTTGGATTTGGCGGGGGTGTCTCTTGTATTTTACTGCAGCCAAGAGACGCTATTGCAGTGTTTTGGGCATTAAGGTTAGAGAAAACCTGGAAGGGGTTTTACAGAAAGATTTGCGCAGCTTCCGAAGACAAGCGTGCACACGCTTGTCATTATTGTTCGCCCGTAAGTTTGCTGAAATCTAACTCAGTCTCCCGAGTGACAAGTATAAACTACTGTGCAATTGTTTTTCCCTTTTTTAATGAACTCGTAGGCTCATTTGTATGTTGAATAAGGAATCGATGCAATCAGACCACGAAAAGTAGATATTCTGTATAGATCAGACCATAAGATATTAGCAGCTGAAACATTACCCTACATTCCGTTACCATTTATAGAGGTAATGGAAAATATTGATTTCAAATGCCATTGCCAAAATATGAGTGCATATTTTAAAACTTGCTTGCTCTTGGAATTTCATCTCCCCTATCAGAAACTTTTTGAGGATGCCTGAATAACTACTCTGACACTAATATTTTCTCTTCTAAGCCTGGTTAATGAAGAAGGGTCCAAAAACATGTGAAGATTTTTCTGGCTGCCTGTGGCAGAGAAGTAGATAGTGTCACTGGGATGGCAAGTACTGATGAAAAGATAAGTAATTAAAGCTAAGAAATTCATGTAAGTCAGAAACTTTCATTGCTTAGTATACACTAATGAAATTTTTTGGTTTACATCAGTTCCTCAGCATATAATGTGTTTAACCATGGTTTTATTTTTGAAGCTTCTCTAATAAAATGTTCTCCTGCAGTGTACCCTAACAAATAGAAAAACTACATACTAATGTTTTCATGATGTGGATGTGTTTGTGATGCTGCTTTTGTCATCCCGCATGCGGAAACGTGTGCTCGTGGGCTCCACAGGGGTCCAGAACTCTTCCCCAAAAGCTAGAAACTGAAGTGGTAATAGGTTTAGTAGTAATTGTTCTACAGACGACGTAGCACAAAGGTAGCTTTTAAAATTTTTTGATATGTGTAGAGCTAGCTGGAAAAACTGAAGAACAGCTCTGTCAAAGTGCAGATCAGTTGAAATTAAAGCGCTTCATGTAATCATGCCGTCACTGCTGAAAACTTAATGTCTGAGAGGATGAAGGCACTAAGGAGATGATAAATTCAGGTAATGTCAAACATCCCATTTTGACGTTGTTTGAATGAAATGTTTCAGTACTTCCTTTCAAAGCACCTTTCCATTTCTGAAAGCCTTTTTTAAGACTCAATTATCTTTTTATCTTTTTTTCATAAGGAACTGTCAGATTATATCAGAGTCCAGTATTGTAAAGTTCAGGCCTGCACATCTGTAACATATCATACCTTGAATATTATACCTCTCCGATACCTTGAAAAAAAGTTTTGAGATGCGAATGCTTAAGTTCTTCTCATTATTTCTTGATCATTTGTGAACCAAAGTGAAAAAGCTGTCCTGCGTGGCACTGCCAGTGATGGCGTTTTTCTTTTCTTTGTTGTTAACTGTACTAGTGAATAAACAACCGATCCTAAGTGAAATAACAAAATACCCCAAACTTAAGCTAAATCTTTTTTTACATATATTAAAAGTATATCTATATTATTTGGTTCTTACTGTTTCCCCAGCAAGGTGCAGGTTTTCTTTATTCCTTTGTCTTTCCATTATAGCCCAAATTAAAGACTTGGTACTTGAGCCAGACAGGAAGCAAATAAAGAAATACTTTTTGAATGGTACAAGAGGCTTCCTGTCCCCTCTTCAGGCGTGGGAGGCAGAGGTGACCCGGAGACCCAGAGCAGCTGTCCAGATATCGGGCGCTTTTCCTGAAGCTTGCAGGGAGGTGTGCGTGGGATGCACCCACGGAGCGCCTGTGCGGGCTGAAAGCAGAAGTGCAAGACGCTGCTGCATCTGCAGCTCAGGTTTAATCAGAAGTCAACAATTCCTTTTGCAGGAATATATTAAATGCACCTTGTTTCTACAGAATTTAAATGTGCATCGTAGTAGAGATGCAAGTGTCCTCTGTCTGTGCAAATGTTATCACTGTTAGATAAAATATATTGTGGTAAGCGTAAAGTGGTGCTTATGTAAGCTGAAACCCCTGAAAAATGAGATTGTATATAAAACGCCTGCTAATAAATTTGTGGTAACAGTCAGAGTTTAACAGAAAGTCCATGGGAGAGGAGAAAGGAAACACATTAGCCTGTAGCAATTACAGTAACTCTGGTGTTGAGGCTTAGAGCAGTTTAATGACTGTAATATGATAAAGTATTCCATCGGTGGGAGAAAAGCTGTAGATCTGAAAGGAGTGGTGTTAGGTGAGATCATTTTCTCAGTCTAATTGGAGAAAACCTTGTAAATGCACGACTGGAGTTATTCTGACATGGCACGCACAAAGATGCTCGTTAGCATCCCTTGACCGGCGGGCTCCGAGCAGCAGCGAGCCACGCTGCTCCTGACATCCCCCTTCCCTTGAATTTTGTTCTGTTGGGTCTGGCACGCTTTAATTCCTTGCTCCTAACCCCGTGACTCGGACCAGGGCTGCCAAGCGAGGGGCCTGCCCTCGTATCGGGGTGCAGGGTTTACGGGCGATGCAGCGAGCCGGTGGAGAACGCACTGGGCCAGGGTGGCTGTGTGTGCTCGAGGGGCTGTGCCACATCGTGGCTAATTTCTGTGCTGAACTGGCCTCTCGGCGTGGCTGTGACCCTAAGCAAAGCTCTCACCTGCCTGCAAAGAGCATATTGCGGCTGCAAAGTGAAAAGCGAATAGCAGTTCTTCCTTCTGCAGACCCAGTTTTCTCCTCTGCCTGGTGAATTTTGCAAAATTGACGATGATTGAGTAGGCTGGCATGAAAGAGCAGGTGGAAATTCGTCACGCTTGGTGTCATAGTCCCGGCTGAAAGGATGCTTCGGATCACTGACAAGTTGCAGACAGAGCACAGCTTTTTTTTTTTTTTTTTTTCTTTTCTTCCCCACTTTCCTCTCCCCCCCGCCATCATTTCCAGAAATAGAGCTTGTTGTCGAGTCCTGCCCCGTGCAGCTCCTCCATGGGCCTCCTTGCTGGGGGAGTTTGTTCCTCGACAGTGGCACCTGCCAGAGCACGAATTAAAGCCCTGCCCAGCTGCTCATAGCCTTTCCGCTTGCTCGCAGGGACCAAGACTGATTTCATCTGGTAGGAAAATCAGTGAACCGTAGCTCACGCGGGTAGCTGGGTACAGAGCCGTCCCCATTTTTGTGATAGACATCAGCGATGTCTAACCGTCGAGCACCTTTCTCTTCTCACACCTATTCAGAGACAGGTGGAAAACAGATTGCGGTCTAACTACTGAACCGTTTGGGTTCCCGTATTATTATCTGCTGTGTTCAGGTTGACTCATTCCAGGATTATGTAGGCATTTTATTCACTGTGTTATTACTGGAAAGTTCTTTCTGCAGAGGCTTGGAATATAAAACTGAAAATATTCTGGTTGTAAACTGTCTAAGATAATACGCAGTGTGTTGTAAAAGTAGGTCCTGTCTGTGCAACACTAATTCCACAACTGCAGAAGCCGTAGTAAGTGTTAAACTTGTTCCTGCTACCATGTAAGTGTTTTTGGTAACTGCCAAAATTGAGATTCTCATCACAGAAAAAAAATGTAGTCTGCCTTCTCTTCACATTTAACTTTTTTCTAGTTGAAAACCAGTCTTTTAATGTGTTACTGCTGGGTGTTTCAGGTATTTTCTCCAAGACTATGACAATCCAAGAATTTCAAAGGCACGGGTGGTTATTAACTCTCTCTTGAAATATGCCGTAAAGCAGAAAAAGGAGCCAGAATTTGTATTATTTCATTGCTCTGCTAGACCTCAAGCGGAGCTGTTGTCCGAGGGGCACGTGGCTGTTGGATTAGAATTAAGCTGAAGAGACCTCAGCAGTACTGGAGGTTTCTTTTTTGTGGTTTTATTTATGTCTTCTACCCAGGTCTCTGAGTTGGGTTTGAGATGCAAATGCCATCTGAGCTTTCCATCATTAGACGGCCACACTCTGCCCTTTAGAGAACCAGGTCAAAATGAGGTTGCTTTTCCTTTAAGAGTAAAAATTATTTGCCTAAAAAGAAGGTTTCTCTCTCAGAATCTCTAGTCTTCAGTGTAAGTGTCTAGTATGGTGTTTGTGTGGTTTTTTTTTTTTTTTTTCCTCCCTGCTAGCTCCTGGCAATGCGAGGAGCTTTGAAACGCAAATATTTATGGACAAGGCAGTGTTTGGATTAGGGAATGAAGAGCCCAGATCAGCTGGGTTGCTTATCTTTTTAAAAGAATGCCTGTTACGAGCATGGGTGTACTCTTTAGATAACATCTTACAGCTTTGATTCCACAGAACGTGGTTGATTAAAAAGTAGCCCAAAGAAAGAAGACGTTTGCTTTACAGCTTCCTGCAGAGATACAGGGTTTGGCACCATTTCTCAGTTCCTTGGCAATATGTTCATGCCTGGGAAAAAAAAAAAAAAAAAAAGTTATGAAGATAGATGCTTATAAAATAGTTATGATTAGAGGCGCATCTGGAGGCCAGAAGCTGTGCTGGGCTCCAGGTGCCCAGGCAAGCCCGGAGGCAGCAGCGGACGCGGAGGCAGGACGCCTTGCTCGCTCCTGGGGAGCAGCGGCGTGGGGATGGGGCGAGACGCGCGGGGCCCCGCTGCTCGGCTGGGTGCTGCAGAGGGGGGCGATTCCGGCCCCACAGCCCAGCCAAATCCAGCCGAAAAGCACCTACGCTTTAGGAAGTGACTTGTACTTGTTCCCTGGGTAAACAGAGAACTCTACCAGGCTCTGCCAGTCCAGCACCTTTCAGGGACAGTTAGATTAACTTCTAGAAAAAATAATAAAAATAATGGCCCAGCTAATTAATGCCCTAGGAATTTTATAGAAGGCCTTATGACACCTACATTAATACCAAATGAGTTCATTATGATTAATGTTATTAAAATAAATGTCACGAGAATGAATAATGGCTTGGTCATTATTTTAAAGTGTTGCCACTGGATCTATAAAAGCTAATGATTCAATTCTGGGGAAGTAATTCTGCATGTTCATGTCTAAAACCTGTGGAGAATTCAAACTTTTCTGCAAAAAAATAGCCATGAAAATACTGTGAAAAGATGTGTGTGTTCTCTGAAAAAAAGAACGTGCCCTGGCTTCAGGAAGGTCTGCTTTCCCTAGGGCTGAAAGGTGGGATGAGAAGCTCTCTGACCGGGGAGTTTCTTTGTGCTTGACGATGATTTCAGAATTGCTCATACTGATTTGTGTTTAGGTTTTCATCAGCCAGATTTTTTTTTTTTTTTTTTTTTTCTCTCTGTTTCTTTTTAAAGGAGAGTTTGGGCTTCTGTCTGTGAATTCAGGATGAGGTGATTTCTCAGATCTATACATCACAACATTTGTCTCTCACTGCACTGTATGTAGCAGGTAATTCTGTATAAAGAATTTCAAAGCGAAAAGGGCTGGGCTGAAAGCATTTTCATTCAGGCAGAGCGTACATACCGGCGATGGAGACCCACCATACTGTTCCTGAGCGCTCCTCCCGCTAGCGGCCGTGCTGCTTGTATGCCTGTCATGCTGTCTCTCCGTGCGGCACATGCCGGCGGTGCCAGAAGTAGTTTTGGCTGCTTCTGGCATAGCGATGCTCAGCTTGAGTAGATCCAGTCAATGCAGCCTCTGCTGAGGAAATGTCGGGGTTGGGAGAGTGTCTGTAGCTGTTGTACTGCATTAGATTTTCTGTTCATTTTAAGCAATTATTTTGAGTACTTTTTGACTACACTTCTATCACGTAAATGCTTCCCTCCTGTTTCTTGTGGCATGCATGGTCACAGTTTAATTGCCCTCTTGGAGATCACGAGTGTGAGATGTGCTGGAGGTGGCAGCGTGATCGTGAGCTGCTCTGCTGCAGCAGGAGGATGTTCAAGAGGAAGCCACCCTGTTTGTCGTGAGATGGTTGGGCATGGCAGAAGAGTGGGGAGCAGGGTCTTACCTCTAAGAGAAGAAAAGTAACGTGTTTGTAAAGAAAGTAGGAATTTGAATCATGAAGGCTATCATTTGAATGATGAGCAATGCACTAGAAAATAGCCTTATATACAAAACAAGAAGTGGTGAAAAAGAGTGCATCTTCCAGACAACTGGTCAAAGTCCTCAGAAGTAGTAGGGGACAAGGGTGCTGTCAGAGTTGCGTTGCGTTGCCTTCAAGACCTATCCTGGTGTTTGGAGAAAGGGCTGCTGGCTGGCCGGCACTGACTTGTCAGATTAAAAGACGGTGTCAGCTCATGGAAATTAGGTGATTAGGTTTATCATGCGATAAGAAGCGTGCTCAATACGTAAATCCCATAAAGGGTGCCTCGAGCTTGAGAAAGTCACGGCCAGTGCCCACTGACACGCCCATGACTCTGCCCTAGGCTCCCGCCGTGCTACGACCAGCTGAATAACTCCTGCTGCTCTTTCTCGGAGTCGATGGTGGTGGTCCCAATTCCTCTTCTGAGAATTTGTCAGGGCGATAGCGGAGCTCCTGGTTCCCCATTAGCACTGCCCACACGTGACACAGCCCTCGCTCTCCCAAAGCCTGGCTGAGATTGGATTTTGTTCACCCTAGCTCTTCTCATGGCTTTGTGAGATCACTCGGTATTTATAATAAAATATTAATGTTTGAAAATTGCTTTAAAGATTAGGAACTGATATTCATTTAAGACTTTTCACATTCTTAGGGAATCTTGAAGGAGTGAAAATGGAGCCTTTTGGAGAGCGGTGTACAATGGGACAGTGTAATTGAGATTCAGGCTGCATGCTTTTGTAAAGAGCTAGGTAAATATTAAACGCTATTATTGTTGTTCATTTATTTATATAGCATTCTTGTGGCCTGTCCTAAATTGCTTGTAGGTTTAAAACTGAAGCATGGCTATTCACAGGAATCAGCTCACCAACCCGTAAAAATTCATCCAGTCCTAATGTAAAAACCTGTTCTGTTCATTCAGAACTGGCTGTGTGGCAGAAATTGGAATTTTGCTGGGCTATAAGAGTTGATGTGAGATTGATAATGACATAAATAATGTGATTTTTGCTTTTATTACATATTTAAATTGCTGTCTTTTCATTATTCACCTCTTTCTTTGGTTTTCCTAACACAGTAGTCTTAAAAACATCATAAACTTGCCTTAGCCTTCTCTTTTTTGTAAAGAATGAAAATATTTATTTACATTATTGACATTTTAAAACCACTTCTTTTCAGTGCAGTGCTCGTTACCTATGCAAATCTTTTTAGCAACTCGTGAAGCCTTAGGAGACGTTCTTTAGAAGCTTCATTAAAGTCTCAGCTGGAATAAAATATTTAGCAAAAAGATGTTTCCATGCTCTTCAGTTACTCCTTAATGAATCATCTTTGTTAACCTACTAGGAGACATCCTGTTTCATTCAAGGTCTGCTTGTAATTTTTCCCTTTTGGCTTAGCGTAATATATGTAAATTCATTTTTGGCTGTGTAATCCGATCATTAAAAAAAAAAAAAAAAGAATAAGGATCTTGCTGCCACTGATAGTGTTTTGTTTGGAGGGATGAGGAAACGAAACAGGTCCTGCTGCCTTGGAGGGGCTGTGGCAAAGGCTGCGCTGGCAGGGGCAGCGGCTTCAGTCGCTTCCCTTTGCTGCTGCTCGGCAATGCCGCCGTGCTGAGAGCCCGTCCGTGGCAACGGGTGGCTGAGCAGCACCCCCTCCGCTTCGCAGCAGAGGTGATACTATCCTTAAAGCGGACAATAAAAAAAGATATAGAACATGAGGAAAGAGATCAATATCTGATTTCAAGCGTTGCCAAAACAGTGCAGTGAAGTTTAAGAGGTATGTCTTACTGTGAAGCTAAAATCACCAGGGGTGTAAGAAATGTAATAAGGGATAAAATTTATGTAATTTATAGAATTATTTTTAAAGCAATGCATTTGCCCGGTCACAAAACTATTTTAACTGTGGTGACGTAAGGTCTAATTAATGAAATGACATTGGGAGAAGAGGTACAAATCTGCAGAGCACGCATTTTACTGCTGCTGATGTAATTATGCTGCAGCAATGGAGCAACACACTTTAACCCTGACAACACCGCTGTTTTCTAAACAGCGAGGTGGGTGAGTGCGCCGCGCGAGCCACGCCTGGTCTGAAAATGGTGACAAAGTTTGTTGACGTTGCTAGTTAACCAGGTCAGCGAGGGTAAGAGCTGATGGCAAATAAACGCAGAAGGTCCACCTAATGCCAAATGACTAGGTGACGAAAGGGCAGATGAAATTTAGTGTAAGTAAATGCAAAGTCGGTGTAAAAGGGGAAAGCAATCCAGCCTGACTTGCAGAAATACATTGATGGGATTTAGGTTGGCTAGTTCAACTGAAGGACCAGGTCTCAGGGCTACAGCAGATAGTTTTATAAAAATGTCAACTCAGTGCTCAGAGGTGCTCACAGATGATGCAGAGGATTAGGAGTAAGATAATTAGGAAAGGAAAAGAACATAGACAACATGGTTGTGCCATTGCTGCGTCTTGGATATTTCTATATTAAATAAGAGACTCTGGAAGTAAAAAAGGTATGGAGGAGGTTATTGAGGACAACAGTTATATAATTTTTATTTATTTTTTTTTAAGGAACATCTGAATAGGTTAAGGCTTTTCAGCCTTGAAGAGTGATGACTGATGAGGAATACAAGTGTGGTCTATAAAATCATCAGTCTCATGGAGATGATTGATAGGAAACAATTGTTTACTGTAGAGCTAAGAGTTACCAAATAAAGCTAGCAGGTCTGGGCAAACCAAAGAGTGTTTTCAGAGCACGCTCTACAGCTGTAGAGCCTCTTCCCAGAGGGTGTGATGGAGGCTGAAGGCTGACAGGGATTCAAGAGAGATCTGGGTAACTCGATGGAAGCAAAACCCAAGGGCTAGTAGAGACAGACCTTCACTCTGGCTCCCTGCGTCCATCCAGGTGACCTGGGAACGCGGACGGCTTCTCCCAGTCCTGCCACCCTTCCCTGGTCTCTGCAAAAGGCCCTGGGCACTGCAGGGAGAGCAGAGAGCTGGTGTGACCTGCAATGGCTCTTGTTCTGCTCATCCTGCAGGAAGTACCAACGCAACTCTTTCAGGTGAATGGTGGCTGGAGGGGTTGGGAGCGGCAGGTGTCTCCTCAAGCCTTTCTTCATGCTTTGCCCAACATTTAGCCTGAAGGTGCACCAGCTGGAGATAAACGTGACGCTGCGGCACAGCCAGGAATTTCACTGCTGTTCCTCGGTATTTCATAAAACGTTGGAGTCTCTTCTGGCTATAAAATTCAGGGCTCCTTTGAACTCAGCCTGGGGGAGGAAGAGGATTTCAGACAAGCGCTGCAAACTGCCCGGAGGAGAGCAGATGGGATTGCATCCCCGTGAGTCACCGCGCCGGTCCCGCTGCCAGCAGCACCGGTGCCGGTGGCCTCTGCCCCTCCTCAGGTCCGCACCCGCCAGCGGTGCTGACGAGGGATGGAGCCCAACGTGGTTTTAAAATCAAAACGCTTGTCGCGTGCTTTGTTGTTGCTAGGGCCTGCAACCTCCTAATTTCTGAGTAGGTGTTTAATTTATTTTCCTCTTAATTTTTTTTAGCTCCAAGAGGCATGAATCATTCGGTGCCATTTACCAAAAGGGCTTTGCTCCTGGGTTTTGTTTCTGTGTATATTTGCGGCGGTTACCTCCAGCGAGTGGGATGCTGTTGCTGCTGTGTTAAGGCGCAAGATGCTGGTAAAGGGAAGCTGAGAAAACTGATTAATTTCAGGTTTGTAAACCACAGAACAGTCCCACATATGGGTGAGAATAACAGTGTATGTACCAGCAGAATGAGGACAAGAGGTTTAAGAAAACGAGGTTCGACATCGAAGGCTATGTTGCAAATTGGTGCAGCTGTAGTGATGGTGGCCAGAACTTAGTTGCAATTTCTTTCCTCGTGGTTTCTTGACTGTGCAGAAATATTAAACTTAACTAAAGGATGTGTTGACCCCTCTTATGTTCCTGTTGTAAATGTCTTCTCTTTGTGCTTCACCAGGGAAGGCTTCTGTCTATGCAGACTTAGACAGCTGTGTGCATGCTGTGCCCCCAGCTCGACTTTGTGAACCATGGGGAGAGAAGGGATAAGGAACAAATATTCATGTTTCTGATATATTGTCAAAACTAGAGGTTGATAATTTAATCTGCTGCTGAACAGCTTGATAGCCTACAAAAAAATCCCATTTTTTTCCACACTTAAACAGTAGAGCACACTGCCACGGATGCCGGGAAAGCTGAAGACATAAATAGGCTCACTGTAGTTATTAAATATGATGGCTGGCATTCAAACCTAGGTCAAATATCTCATTTCTCAGATTCAGTATTGTAATATCTCCAGTTATTTCTATGATTTATGCAGCTGTCATAAACACTTCTGTCCGTGGAAACCTACAGAAGTTACGCTAGGACACTTACAAACCTTTGAGTAAAGCCACAGACATTTCTTTAAGCTGGAGCTTTCTGATGGAGCACCAGATCCCTTTCTGCGCTTCTTCTGGAAATATTTTGTCATCTTACACCTAAGCTACCACCATAATATTGCCATCTGTGCACGTCTCCTAGTTAGAGCTGATCAAATTATTTGCTGTGAATAACACGCCGCTGCTCCTCTGATGCTTCTCTGCGAGCGGGTGCCGGGCGGTGAGTGCCGGAGCGCTGCTTTCTGTCGGTGCTGTTTGTGCTTGATGAACGGTCACCTAAGCAACAGGTTTGATGGAGTTAATGTGGAAATGGCTCTTTTTACACAAAATGGAACGGCGTGTGAATGGCATCTTGAAACGGCAGCGTTAGAAAGCCCAGTCCCTCCTGCAAAGAGGAGGTGCCCTGCGGGGCTGCCCGGGGTTACGACCCTGGGCTGTGCCTGGGACCGAGATCCATCGCTGCATCCTCTGCTGAAATCAGAGTTTTGCATGAGCGGACAAAGTTTTTTCCCCAACATAGGCTTCTTTCTGCCTTAAAACAAGATATAAAATATGTCGCTGCTTTTGTGCATTCAATACTGCCTGTCTGCCCTTACATGGATTTCTTTACAATTTCTGGTCACGCAAAGAGCTGTATCATTTACAGGCAGGGTTCGCAGGAATGCAGCTCTGCTGCTAAGGAGCAGCTGGAGGACACACTTAAATAAAACAGGAATCCTCCTCACAAGCTGTTTCATGTTATCATGAAGGTTTATAGATGGAGATAAATCCTTTCTGACCTATGTGACCCAGCTGGCAAGCAATGACAGGTTCCTGCAGAGCCTGGACCCAGGTTCTTTTAATATTTCTGAAACTTCTGGAGCATCCCTCCTTCCTCATGGACATGACTAAGTACAAAGGGAATTTAATCTCCTTCTCTTGCAGCTCCAATCTCCCAGGGTCTGACTTTTTCGCTTTCTTTGTAGACTGCGTCTGCAGTCTCCCTGCAAAAGGGAGACTTCTCTGCACACTGAAACTGCTCCTAAATTCACCCGATAATAAATCACTCAAACCTGACTAAGTCTGGAAAAATCTTTATAGCTGTGACATAACATGACGCAAGTCCTCGGCTGTGGATACAGGAGTGTTATTTCTCCTTGGGAGGGGTGTGGGGTGTTGAAAAGAGTTATTCCGTGTTGCAACTTCCCAACTTCCAGGTACTGTTAACGGGGAAATGGTATTTTCAGTGGCTTGGTAAACCAACCCGCGCAAAATCCGTGCCAAGCGTGCCGCGAGCCAGTTACTACTACTAGGCAGCTCTTGGTTGTCCCCGGGCCGTCACCTTGGGTTCCTTCAGCCCAAACCTCATGTCAAACCGGAGGGGGATGCTGAAGGACTACGCTGAGAATAACATCTGAGGAGGTTTTTGGCAGGTTTCCAGTCCCAATGTGTCCTTCTCACTGCTTACTGTTTGCTTTAATACCGTGCTTGTAGGAAACAAAGTCATTTACTCTGCACTCAGTTCGGTGAAAACTCTGCAGGGCATATCACAGAGATTCCCCAAGATCTCTTCAGTTGCTTAGAACTACCTTGCCTGCTAATGCTTAAGATGATTTTGGGGTTTTGTTAGAGGTAGTTTTGTGATTTTATTTCCCCTTTCAGGGCCCCCAAACTGTATGTGCTTGACCTCATATTTCTATTATTGAACATTTATGGGGTGGACAAAGACACTTTACAAGAGACTGAATTAGACAAGATGTTAACACAGACATCGCTTAATGTTCTCCAAGTTATGTGTTAAACTGTTGAAACAGCTCTGCACAGGTTCAGCTCTTACAGAGAGTTAAGTTACTGAAAGAAAATAATAATGACGAAATCATTGCACTCCAGATGAAGAATGAGGAATGGGGTGCCCTGGTATAGGAGTTGGGAATTAAAGATAAGCCAAGCGAACTTTGAAATGAAGTCATCCAACAGAATTAAGGCAACAAGGGGGTTGAAAAAATGCTCCCACTTCAACAGCATGTGCGCTATTTAGACTGATTTGAAAAAACTGAGTTCAATAGGCTCTTAACAGCCTCGGTAATTCAACGCAGGCTGCTGCTATTGCTTGCTAAAAAACCTGCACAGAACGTGGTAGGATGAGAAAGCAGGGAAGGGTGTGGAATAAATCACTCTGTATATTTTGCATATGTATAAGCAAAAAAAGCTAGATGGAGAGTAGCATGGCTGAAAGCACACTCTTAAAGAATCAGTTAAGTAGCATATGCTTATAAAAATAATCCTCCTTGTGTCATTAGCCAGCACACAAGCCGGGGAGCCGTTCCAGCATTCCCCATTGCAGGCGGGTATGCAAACTAGAGAGACCAAAATTGTGTTTGCACAGTGGTGGAGGCACAGCATGCTTTTAGCACGCTGCAGTTTTTCAAGCCTTCCTTCCTCTAACATTTATGTTCCCAGAAAAGCCAAAAAATATCCTCATGCTTGATCTTTACCAAATTACAGTCAGGGATGGATTTCAAGTGTTTTGCTGCTTGCAAACACTTTCACACAACTCTCACTTTAGTGTTGCAGGGCTCTTAATGAAGCATAATAACTAAGTTCAAGCTTTTTTAGGAAGGCTTTTGTGGTCCTGCTGCCAACCATAATTGACAGCCATTTGAAATTCATGAGCTCAGTCAATGCTGTGATTACATTTTTGAAGAAACTGTCCAAACAGGCTGTGGCAGAGTGCAGTTTCCTCATACATTGTATTACTGCTGTTCCCCATCTTTGTACAATAACCACCGAGTGCAGAGGCTTTGCTTCGGGTATGGCTCAGCGACAGACTATGCAAGGAGCTGTTTTGACAGCTTTGCAGCTGCCATTGGGCCTGTTCTGTGGTTAGGCTGCTGATGGGCTGTCTAGACAAGCACGCCTTCTAGGAAGCCATGTTCTTCTGGTTCATATTTGATTATGAGACAGGCTTTTTCATCTGTAATGTAAACATATCCCTGGAAAAAAAAAAATCTGCTGTGGCATTTCTTGTATAAAAGCCCCTTTTTTTGAAGGGGTGATTCGATTCGTACATTTCCATTCCCCTCTACGGATATATTTTCAGCTTTCCCATTTGGGCATTAGGTTTCCTGAAAAAAAGGGTGAGGTGAAAATGCTGAGCCCCTCAGAAAGTGCTCATATTTAGCAAAGAGCCGCAGCTGTGCAAATACGAGGCATGGCATGGAACAAGTGAACTGAAATCCACCTGGTTAGATTGCTTCCACTTAATACGTTCAGCCTCAGGCTCTCCCCGAAACATAGGAGCGTGCCTCGCCTCCTGGATGGGGGCCGGCGCGGCCCTTGGCACGGCGGTGGTGAGGCCAGCTCTTGCCCTTGCAAGCGACGGCTGCCAGCGCTTTTGCGAGAGTGGAGGTCGGCTGGGTCTGAAAGGATGGTTGCAGTGGGGAATTCCTCCAGCCAGCATGAAAACGCACATTAATTTCCTTGTAATTGAAGCAATATATCCAAAGGGTGAGGAGAGAGGGCTCTGAATCAAGAGACAAGGCTTTGCCCAAGGGCTTCACCGCTGGCTCCTTGTTGACTGCTGCTGGTTCATTCACCCGCTCTGTGCTTACGCTCTCCTCGCCCACCTCTTGCCATGGGCACAGGGTGCCTTTCCAGGCGGCTGCGCAGGCGTACGCAGGGCTGTGTGTTTGCTACCGCTACTGGTATCACTTGCATGTAGGGCACAAAAAACGTCACTTGGAAAGTGCAGCTTGGGAAGCCTCAGGGACTTCACAGGGAACTGGAGATGGCTCTTCCCGTTGGATGTTTGCATTCCCCTTACCTTGCTCTCATGGGCTCAGGCTGCGCCAGGGGAGGTTTGGATTAGATATTAGGAAAAATTTCTTCATGGAAAGCGTGGTCAAGCATTGGAACAGGCTGCCCAGAGAGGTGGTGGAGTCCCCAGCCCTGGAAGTGTTCAAAAACCATGCAGAGGTGGCACTTGGGGACATGGTTTAGTCGGCATGGGGGTGTTGGGTTGATGGTTGGACTGATGATCTTAGAGGGCCTTTCCAACCTTACTGATTTCTAGTTTTTACTTTCATTATAAATAATCCAGCCAGCAAGCCAGGAAACATGAAATTGCTACTCTCCCCTTAACTGGTTTAGTGGTAGACTTGGTAGTGTAGGTTAATGGTTGGACTGGATGATCTTAAAGGTCTTTTCCAACCTAAACGATTCTGTGATTCTATGATTCATGTATGTAAAGTAGAACTGAGCTGAGAGGCCAGGTCAAAGCTAGCTACAAGGTTTTGCATTGTCCCAGAAAAAAATGGATGTGAAAGTTAAGTCTTCCCCTTCCACTTCATGCCAGGCTCCTGGGAATGACCCACATTACTGAGCCTCCAGAAACACCGCAAGTGCGCACAAACGTCAGCGAGGCGGCTCTGCTCCCCGCTGCAAACCCTGTATACAGACATAGCGTGCTCCCAGGCTGGCAGCCAATTCAGGGGAATGTTTCTGCTTACTGAAAGGGGACCAGACCCCTGGATAAACTCAACAGCTTCTCTCCATAAAGGGTTTGAAGTAGGGTAAGTGGGATGCATCATCCAGAGCTCAAGAAACGAGAGAATTTCATTTCTAAATGGGCTCTCTTCCAAGCATGTTTTAGTTTGGGGAAAATCTGTTCTCTGCGGCTGTTCTGAAGACTTTCTCTGCTCTTCTGTTGACCATCCTACTTTTGTTTATGAAGTTAGTATGGTGTTGATTTTCATACGTTATTGAATTTTTGAGCATGTCTTAGCCCTAAGGGAACACATGGTAATAACGTAAGATCAGAGCCAAGAAAAACACAAAATTCTGTATGTGTCAAGAGGGGGGAACACTCACCTTACTGTGTTTTAAGGAGATAAAGAGATGTCCAGATTTTCCCATCCCTGTCCAGCAGCAGCGTGATCCTGCCTCTAGATCGGATCAGCAGTACAATATATCACAGACTTCAGTGAGTTTCCCTTTGTTCATCCAGTCTAGAATATAAAAAGAAATTCTGTGATATAGCTGTAAATCCAAACATAAATACTTCTGTTGAGCACGAAAAAGAATTAAGATTATGAAAAATCAGAACTTAAAAAAGTCTGCTGTATCATTGAAGGACAAGGAAGTATTTTGTTAGCTTCATAACATGCAACTCAAAAATTGGTGTGAGGATTGAATTGCAGCACAGCAACAAAACTGCTGCAGGTGTTTTTCGTAAAAACAACATTTAGTTATTGAGTTGTTATATCTTATTTGAAAGGTCTTTTAAAATATTTATTATCTAGTCCTACCTGTAAAACTGAGTGTTGTCATTGTATCTAAATATTTGTTCCATTAGACTGTGCTTGTGTCAACAAAAAACAAATAAAAATTACTCATTTCTTGCTCGTCTGATAGCAGGCTTGCTCCCTCGTGATGGGGCGTTTGATAGATTTTGTATGACTAGCGAGTGGAACGGGTCTTAGAGAGCTCGGTGGAAAATGCTGGGCTTTGATCAGTCATTTTCAATTTTTTTTTTCTGGTGGAAGCATGGACCTCTTTGTTGTGAGTTTAGGACCACTGAAAACAGTTTTGCTATCTTTAGTTACCTTCCGTGGTCCCCTGCAGAGTAGCTCCTGAGTCAATAAAGGTCCACAGGTGACAGCTACAAAGCCGTCAGTGTGCTGGGCGATTCTGAAGAATGCAACAGAAAATTAAGTGCCTTTGCTAAAATAGCGAACTCTCTGAAATGTACCTGACTCTTAAATAAGCCTCTGTGGCAACCAATTAGTTAAATGCATTCCGTTTTATAAGACTTTCTTGCAAGAGCTGCTCCAACTGGCAGCCATCTGGAGGAGAAGGCTGCTGCCGCTGCAGCCGTGGTGGTGGCTGCAGGAGCAGAGAGGATGCCAGCCGTGGTGGTGGCTGCAGGAGCAGAGAGGATGCCAGCGTTACCCTGACTGCCACAGCACGTCTGCAGCAAGAGCCGAGGTGGCGATGCCCCGTGCAACGCTCCCTTCCGCTCACCCGTGGCCCTCTGAGCAGGGCGCTCCCCACCTCGGTGCTGGTCACCTGCTGGCTCCTGCGAGTCCAACCTCCAGGCTCAGCCTAGCTCAGGTCATCTATTCCTCACCGCTTACAAGAAAGGGTTTAACCCCAAAATAATAATCGAAAATCAAACCAAGGAAACGAGCAAGGAAATAAAGCGTGCCGCGTTCTGTCAACAGCAGCGACGCTCTATGTAGAGAAATTAACTCCCAAAGTGTACTTGCCCTTTGTGTCTGATTTTAATCCCATGTATTTCTATCAGTTTTAATAAGTAGATTTATATTGGACACCAAATGTTGAAATTACCTAAACTTGAAACGCCTGCCTATGAAATGAGTCGGAATGGATTCTCTGTGGAAGTTACTGCAGTGCCAATAAGGATTAATTAAAACTCAAATGTTCTTCATTGTGTGTTAATTGAGGAATTGTTATTCAGTCAACCTTCTTGATTTTTCTCTGTGTTAAATAATCATAGAAGTATTTCACCTAGTCTCACTGTTTATTTAACCAATTAATTAAGGGAGGGGATATTCTGCATTTATTAGTATTTTAATTGGAGAATTTTATTCCCGGTGGCCTAAACATCTACATATGTTCAGGTTTTGTGTTTAGCTTTTTTATCTTTTAAATGACCAATGTTCCTGATTGAACACACTACAGACTAAAAAAAAAAGTCTTTCAAGTACTCTGTACAATTGAACTTCATTAGAGCTTGAAAACCAGGGGCGAGGTTTTAATCTCAGTTGCGCTCAGGTAAGTCTAAAGTAATTCCCCCACTATAATAATGGTTTTACTTTGAGTTGATACTGGTGTGGAGATTAGAACCTGGCCTCTGTGATCTAAATAATTAGAGTGCACATTGTAAAATGATGTTTAGCAGCTGCCAGCTCAAAACAATATCTTTAATGGTTGCTGATTTACAAAAGCTCACTTTATAACATAGTCACAGTTCAGCAGGTGCCACAAAATTTAAATCTCCATAAACAGAGAGGTCTCTTGTAGGCAAAACATGAGAAAACCTTCACTTTATATGGACAAAATTCCCGTGTATTTCTGCGTGCGCATAGCTTTTTTCCTACATGACCATACTCTAGGTGACATTATCATGTCATCAAAAAAAAAAAAATCCAAACTTGTGGACTCCTGCACTGCACAGGCATATGGGTGCGTGGTTGTGCAATTCCTGCAAATGGTTTCAAGGCCACACTGAAAAAAGAATAATCCAGGTGAGGATACAGAGGGCAGAATGGGCTCTGGCAGGTCCTCCAATGCTCACCGTTGCGGTGTGTCTGCACGCGCCCAGGCCCCTTTACACATCAGCGCCAAATTGCTTTTTACTGGCGCTGATGCCTACCGGCTCTCTAAAGCCCATGTGTGCAACTGCAGTTGTGACCTGACGTAAGCCCAGAATATGAATGAGCGAAGCGAACAAAGCGTTGACTCACTGAGCTCCCACGCCCCGCGCAGGATCCCCAGGGATCCTCCCTTCGGCCGCCGAAGCGTCGCGCTCGCCTTCGGGGGCAACGGGAAGAGCTTGCTGCATCTGTCCGTGTGCCCACTGGCTCTGGGCCGAAGCAAAGCCCAGAAAGCTGCCGACTTGCATATTTTGTTCAGTTGTTTTACGAGAGAAAGTCTGTTCTGGGAAGGAAATAGGAAAGCTGCTTTCCGTACTTACTAGGCTTTTTCGGAGACGCTGTGCAGGTGTGCGGGCGTTCGGAGGAGGCAGCAGGGCAACCTCCAGGAGGTGTTTGTGCAGGACCGAAGGGATGCTGGAGCACAGGCGCTGCCCTAATGAGTGCTCCTAGGGGATTTTCATGCTTGTAGGTGTTACACTTCATTTTTACACCTGCAAGTAGGAAAGGAAAAAAGAAAAAGTAGTAAAATGACACCCTTCTAGAGATTTACTTCCTCTGACTGCATAACTGCAAAATAATAGCTGTTTGCAACTCTGAAACGAAATCAAAGTTCTTCAATATTTTTCTCGTGTCTCCTTTTCTTCACCGCACTCTGTTGTGAATGGGAAGGCAACAACCACCAACAGAGTTTTCATGCCAACGGTCCATGTTCTCTGTGCTCCTTTTTTTATTTCCATCTTTAGTGTTCTTCAGTAACCCTACAAATACATTTTTTCCTCCTGACTTTACCAAGCTTTTTCATTTCATTGAGGAGTTCAAGGTAGAGATTACTCCAAATAAAGCAAGACCTTATCTTGCACAGAATAATATGAAAAAACATATAAACATGTCCAATATATTTTTCTTTCTCCATACTAATGCTGAGTGATTTATAGCTGCAATTCTTATTTCCCTGTCAAGTAAAGTGGCTTTATATTAAAAATTTGGCAAAACAAATCTATTTTTTTCCGTAAATTTAAAGGCCCTCTAGATTAATGTAAGTTATTTTTGAAGTCCATATTCCAATCGTAGTTCCTGATTTAGCAATGTAATTGGTATCCAGTTACATTAAAAAATATGAACAAGCCACCCCCAGTCTGAAGCACTTGGGTACGCGCTTAAATCCCGTTGGGTTTAATGGGATGTGAATATTTGGTTGAAGTCAGGTCACTGTGCTAAATGTAGAAAGTTAGATTAGCAGACATTATTTTAGCAATATACTCAGGTGAGCTGATGTTACTAACATTGGAATTTCGCACTTCACCTTATCTGAGTTGTCAGTGTATCCTTTCAAAGTTGTCAGCTTAATCTTTGTAGTTAGTTTGTCTTTATTACTCTTGATTGATGACTTCCTCAGTGCCTGCTGTTTGTTTATTTTTAAATGGTATTAAATGTTTCCCAAATAACCCCAGTGATGGTGCATTAAAACACTCAGCGAAGGGGTGCATGCCATGCATGAAAAACAAAAGGCCGTGCCAGTGTCGTCATGAATTTCAGCCTTTACGGCTTCCCTATGCCAGCAGTCAATCGCAGGGATAACGCTTTAATCCTTGCAGAGATACTGAGGCGGTTCCAGACAATAATTACTCTAATGAATGTTAAGGGAAGCTAAAGGCAATCTGCCTGATCGGAGCGGATGTCTCGGCCGTCACCACGCGCTCTGCCACGCTGTGCACGCGTGTGTGCACCGCCCTTTACGTGGCACCTCCTCGCCGTGGCCGCTTACCGGGTGATCATCCAGGTGCTGAACGGTTGCTTTAGCTAAAATGCCGTCTCAAATGAAACAATGCAATTTGTTCAAACGTAACCTGCACGACTAATACTGTCTGTATCGATGGAAGCTGATGCCGCCCCGCAGCTGGAGCAGAAATTTCCTCCCCATGGTAGTAGCTCACCCCGTAGCATCGCAAGAGGCTCGTGCTTCATTCTTGCTGAATGTCCCTTCTCCCCTGCTTCCTCTGCAGCGTTGCTGTTCCCTTCTGCCCCTGTTTTCACCCCAATGTGCAGTGTCCGTTCTTAAAAGAGACTGCACCCCCCTCCCCGTGGCGCTGCCATTGCTGTCCCCAATGCGCACCTTTCCACGATCCCCAGATCTTTCAGAAACGCAAACAAAATCATTCTCTGCTGCAAGTAAAAAAGGCACTCCGTCAACACGCTATGTTTTATTCTTTGAACTTCCTTTTTATTCAGGTTTTTATTTCTGGTAAGGGAAACTTGTCCATAATTCTTGAAAAGGAGTCCAAAAAGACCTGGGTGGTAGAAGGTTAAGAAAGTGAAGACCAGACGACAAATCGTGACAAAATTCTGGAGGCGTTTTCTCTACTCCGCTGTTCATGACACCGTGGGGAGTCATGAAGGCCTGTGCTAATATTGGTTGTCACTGAATACTGGCAAATAACCAGAACTGAAAATTAGGGTGAATCACAATTTGTGCTTTTAAAAGACAAGAAAAAAAAATTCCTATTATATCCATCTACCACTGCCCATCCATCCAAATCTTCTTGAAGAAGTCCACTATTAACCAATCTCACTCTCTGGGGTAATTGCTTTCCCTAAGAGAGCCCTCTTCTACGGAAGCACTGTCAAAACAAGGACAATTTTTGGGTCCATCGACCTTGACAATGTCCTCTGACATTATTAGCTGAATTCATCAGCTATTAATGACTGCAAGAGATATAGGATATACTCTGGTTAGCACTTGGAAAGACTTTCAATTCACTTCTAGCTCTATTTATTCATTTAGACTAAATGGAGTTATTAAAGGTCATGACTTCATTTCCAAAGTATCAGGTGAAAATACTTTTCAATTTAACAAATAGAGGACACTGCTTGCAATAAAATTAAATACTGTCTTTAACAGTTTCTTTGATTTTTAAAAGACATTTCCTAAAAGTTTTACTTTCATTAACTAAATACAGGTGGGGACTGGAGAAATGAGTGATGGCAGACAGTGCTCAAAGGAGAGTTGTTGACTCCAATAATGAATTTGGGGACTTTGGGTTTTCAGAGAACAGCAACAAGATTTCTTGTCCTCCTCGGCACTGAATGACATGGAAAACCTGAAATATAATAACTACCATGTGCAGAGAGGTTTTACAATAAAGCTCGCACTTTCATTTTATGATCTGAGATTTACCTGCAAAACACTGGTGAGTCAGTCATGACTGAAGAAAAAATTTGCTCTGCTCTTATGTTCCTTGAGGGGTGTCTATGCTAGACGCCTTTTATCTGTATATGTTATTGTCCCAGTGTTTCCGATATGGACGTTGCAATACAAATTATAGATACCGCTATATTAAAATTTTATCCAACTTTTTTTTTTTTTTTCCTCAACAGGAAATCTGAGAAGCCATCTGTACGGCTGCCTTCTGCCAGAAGATCAGGGTTCACTTTTTCATGCCCTATAACTGTTTGAGCTCTCAGCAACCTGTGCTGTGATTGTGATATAAAGCCCTAGGTCTAGGTAATGCAGTCAGGCTGGCCCCGCTGAAGATGTCCACCCTACCTTCAGCAGGACAAGTGCTTTCTGGCTGGCTTTGCTTGGGTGGGCAGGCAGCAGGCAGGTGTCAGCAGGCCTTCTCTGGGAGCTTCCTCAAGGAAGACGGAGGAGGAGCGGAGGGGTTTATCTGTTGACCTTCCCAGGAGGGAGGATGGCAGACCTGGCCCAGGTGAGGACAAGCTTCACAGCTAGAAACAGAAGCATCTGTGCCTAGGAAGAGTTGGAAAGGACCAGAGAGGGGTCCTGGGAGGACTGAGTTTACAGCATCTTGGGATTTTTCAGGATCCTTGTAGGATGATAGACGATGTGTCTTCAGGGGTAATCAGACATGTCAGGTAGGATTGATATTAGTCCTACTTTATGTGCTGAAAAGTGTATGACTGAGAATAGAAAATGCTTCAGTGTCACAGCTGGATGACGGGTGACTCCTCGCACACTTGGTGTGCTGGGTGAGCTGCACACGCTGGGAAGAAACAGCCTTCCAAAACCCCCACGCGCTTGCGTTACCCACAGTTTCCTAACTGGATAACTTAGATAAGTATCTCCGCTAATTTCAAATAGCATAGACTGCAAGAGTCCCCCCTTTGCTGGCTATGAAATTTGAAAATGTTCAGGAATAGTTTTGCTCAGGTTGTTCAGGCCCCCACAAAGGGAATGTGGAAGAACTCTGATTTGACTCAAATTTCTCCACTGCTCGGGCAGTGGCATAGTGCAGTGCAATTTAGATTACAAGACCCACAATCCATAGGCAGACTTCTTCTCTGACCACAGAAATTTGCCTGCTTCACTCGGTAGCTGCAAAACAAATGTTTCTGCTTCTGTGAAAAATTGCTTTGAGAATGGCCAGGCAACTAAGCAAGGCCAGATGTTGTGTGTGTTGTATCAGATTGGAATAAAAAGGTGCTTTTAAGAGAAAACAGGTATGCACAAGATAAGCATAATGCCAAAATAACATAAAGGCCCCTTTGTGAGCTTTTATCTAGGTTTGGAGCTTTGTGGACCTTCATTGGAGCTGTATATTTAGTTCTCCAAACACTGTAATAAAGAAATCAAGCTGTAATCAATCAGGTCGTCTTTCTGTAGTTCGCTCTTGTTATTCCCCATGAGGAAGCTTTACAGTTGTTGGAGCAATGAATTAATTTGTGAAGATGGCTGCAGTCTTAGAACGTGTCCAGGCATCATGAACATGACAATAGCAAATGAAAAGTATTTCCTCCGAGGTCCAGTCTAAAGATGTTATAAATGCTGTAAGATGATGTAAATAAGAGTTAATTAAAAGTTTTGGTCACGGCTTGTTCTGTGGCTTAGAGCAGGACCGGCAGAACTACAGAAATTTGAACTATGTTAAAATATTTGCTTTATGTTGTTTGTTTGTAATGTATATGGCTTGGCCAAATGACCGTGCTTATTTTCCTTTGGTGCATTTCTCTAACTACTATAGCTGGGCTGTGGAGACAGAGATTACAAACCCCTTTCTTGCTGTTACGGCCTGCAGACAGAAATGGTCTAGTGAGCCCCGGCTCACCCTCGCAATTTAGAATGGAAATCATAGCTTCCAGCTGATTACTGGAGAATAGCGAGATAATGAGAAGCAGAACAGACGGGAAGAAGTCAAGTCTGTGCATCGGTACCTCCAAATGGCAGTGCTGCAGGAGGACTGCCACCAAAGTTATCATTTGCTGTGGTTTAGAATTGATAATGCCTGGATTTTATAATGTTTTCTTTTTTTTCTTAGGAGGTGGCAAAGTGACTTATAAACATAGGGGTCATGTTTTTGATGGGAGCAGCTGGGGCACAGTGCAGCGAAATGCCGTGCCTGAAATTGCTCTGCAAATCCATCACAGAGCCTGGACTAAAATCCATAGCGTTTGAAGTGTTGGAATAATCATTTCTTTGCAGAGATCCACAGGGGATCTTTGCAAGTCTGACACAGGCGGCTGAATCTGCTTGTGCCATAGCACGGCGCTCATGGAAGAGCCATTCCGCGCTGTTGGCAAACCACCCCCTGAGCAGAAGGTGCATTAGATTCCTGAGCCTGGAACGTCCGTTTTGGCTGACCGAAAGTCACAGAAATGATTTTTGCTCAAATATGGGCCTAATGCAGATTCACTTTTCACTTGCAATAAGAGAATTCTGGAGGAACAAAACAACCGGATCATCAGGATAATCAACATTATCTTACGCAGCTTGGTGCTCACCATCTTCCACAACTTCTCCCTGAAGGGAGAGCTGCGGGTTGTGCCTGCGCAGGCTGCCCAGGGAGGTACTTTCTCCCTTAGGGATGTAGCCTTAGGCCTTTTTAAAAAGGGGAATATAAATTAGCCCCATTTTTGAACTGCAGGCTTCAGTTTCTCAGGCTGCTCCAAAAACTTCTGAAGATGATATTACTGGATTTTTCTCCTAATGCAATCTGTCTAGTGGGGTGTTATAAATGCTTTGTATTTCCTACGGTAACAGGTATCCAAATCAACGGCATTTTCATTGGTCAAAGTTGGTAAAAAATTGACAAAAGCCTTGAAAAGGCGTCCTGCTAATGACCTCTTGCCAGCTGTTGACAAACCCAAGCTCCCTCTGTTAGGAAAGGAGGATTCAAAATCCAGTAATACCCAGTAACATTTACCTGGAACTAAAAAGGTTGGCTCCCTGCCCTAAGTGAAAAGAGAGAAGTCATGAATATGTGCAGTATTTTTATTAGTATTTTTTAATGAAGAATTTAAAATAATGTCCTCATTATTTTTGCATTTTGAACTATATGGGAAGTGGCAGGGCAGGCAGTAATGTGCAATGCAAAACGAATTGAAAAGAAAATCTGGGATAGTTGATTGTCACCTCAGAAAAAAAAGGTAGGGGCTTCTTTTACTACACAAAAAGAAGTTTAGACCCAACTTGCCATTTTGAGATTTTTTTCTTTCCATGAGACTTTAAGGAGTAATTATTGCAAATGCAGTCAAGGCACTAATCCATCCAATGCTCACAGGTCAAAGTGCTTCATCAGATTAAGGGATTATAAGATTTCTAGAAGATTGGTTAAGGTCATTTCAAAGTTTTAGTGGTTAGATTTTATTTTAGCGGATGCTAAAATGAAACAAATAGGTGATTGTACTTCTGCAGCAGCCCAGCATTTTGACCCGCGGACTGTAGAATCCGCTTTAAAGTATTTACTCTGCCCTGCAAAGCAAGCAGCTCTTGGAAGGCAGAGAGGCGGTTTATACCTATTGCAAATCTGGAAATTTATGTTGGAGATTACAGCGCAGGGCAGCGCACGCAGCGTTGCTCCGGGAAGAGCAGCCAAGTAGAGTAAGGGCTAACTGAAACGAAGTGCTGTTGGATCCGGCTCTCACACCGAGGCAGACGGCGCTCGCTCTCAGCTCTGCGCAGCGTTTGCCGTAACAGAACGCTGTGTGCGAGGCAGGATCAGATAAACCCGAGTGCAGAGTGGCGCGAGAGGTGGAGAATCCTCAGGTCTTGGAATAACTGACTTCTCATTTTGATTACATTTCAATTCCCACTTTCAGATACGGCCAGGAATACACGTAGTCACTAATTAAAGTAAATAGATGCATGAAAGATGTGTTGAAAAATATCTGTCTTTTTGCCAAGGGCATGCGTGAGATTACGGTGAGTGTGTGAATGCACTTTGCTGGGGATTTCCCAGTCAGTTGTCATTGATTTTCAGCATGCTTTCCCATTAAGCGACTGGTTTGTGCAGGTTGGAAAGGAAATATCCAAAGAAGAACTGTATGAGAAAATACCAATACCAGTGCTAACCGCTGCGCTCTGCGTGTCCCTACCGAACAGGGTGTTTGTAGGCACAAGCTGCTTTTTTTTTTTTTTTGTCATTAAAAAATACACTTGATATTTAGGTGCCTTTAGGAATTATAACGGGAATAACCGTATCTCGTGTGAACAGTGTGTTTGTCAGTCGGAGGAGACGTCGGCTGCGCTACGCAGCCCGCACCCCGCAGTGACACGGCGCTGTTTGCTAATAAGGCGCAGGTCGTTAGTATGAAGAGTTGAGCTCCTTCCTGGAAGGAGTCCAGAGGCAGCCGGCTCAGAAATCACCGGGAGCGAGACACCTCCACGCCGAGGGCACCGCAATGGCCGAGGACCGACCGGTGCGTCTGCCGGCGGCGAGCGGGAGGTGCTAGCTGCGTTTTCGCCTTTGCACATCTCTCCCAGCATCCTTATGGGAACTTTGCAAATTGGCCGGCTTTGCCTGAGCAAGTGAAAAAAAACCTCCGAGCATGAGAGCAAAACTCCAGGAGCAGGAGAGAGCCGGCTGCCACAGAGAGCTGAACCCGATTAAATCATCTCTGCAGAGTTTGCCCCGCGGTCACGAGGACAGCAACTTATTACTGGTACTTCAGCGGTGCCTGGAGTTGCTGAGCCGGGTTCTATCCCACCAAACACGCTAGAAACCCAGTGAAAAATCCTGATTAACATCTGTCCTGGTTTCAGCTGGGATAGAGTTAATTTTCTTCCCAGCAGCAGGCACAGCGCTGTGGTTTGGATTTAGGATGAGAATAACGCTGATCACACGCTGATGGTTTAGTTGTTGCTCAGCGCTGCTTATGCCAGGCAAGGACTTTGCAGCTTCCCCTGCTCTGCCAGGGGCACAAGGAGCTGGGAGGGGGCACAGCCAGGAGAGTTGATCCCAACTGCCCCAAGGGCCATTCCATCCCATACGGCGTCATGGGCAGTATGGAAACTGGGGGGGTTGGCCGGGGAGCAGCGATCGCTGCTGGGAACTGGCTGGGCATCGGTCGGCGGGTGGGGAGCAATTGCATTGGGCATCACTTGCTTTGGATATTGTTATTGTTATTATCATTATTATATTGTTATTATTATCATTCCTATCTTACCTTATTTCAATTATTGAACTGTTCTTATCTCAGCCCAGGAGTGTTTCTCACTCTCACTCCTCCGATTCTCTCCCCATCCCATGGGGCAGGGGCAGCGAGCGGCTGCGTGGTGCTGAGCTGCTGCCTGGGGCTGAACCCCGACAACGTCTCAGGGCCTTGCTGAGAGTCGTAGCAAACCCCCGGCGGGCAACGGGCTCAGCGGCCCCAGAGGAGACCGCGCATTCACCCAGCTATCGGAGGTTCTTCAGTTCCCACGTGCAACCCGGTATAACAATCAATTTAATCTTGAATGATTCCCATGCACCTGATGTGCGTATGGAAGCCAAGGCAGCTATCAAGCTGGCAAATATTTTTGCATGATACCCGTGGTAGAGAATCGCTCGTTTTCTGTGCGGCAAAGCCACTCGCACACACGCAGGGAGAAAAGTGATATATAAGCAGGAGAAACCAGGCAAAGTTTTAGCTTGAAATCACAGGAAACTCAGCATTAGCCTGCCTTAAACTGTGTCAGAGTGGGAGTCTGAATTTATAACATCCTTGTAAGTACTACTTAGCATTTAAATTTAGGATTTTCTCTGTGGGCGATGCTAAAGACAAGTGTCTGCAAAATGGTGATATCACACTGAATATGACCTTTTGGCAAGCCATGCATTAACAGCCTGCTGTCAAGTTCTCCTCGCTCCTTGCTTGAAACCTCCTGAACACAAGGCAGCTCTTCGCGTTCCGGAGGTGTGAGGCGTTGCACATGCTGCAGGGGAGACCTGCTCAGCGCTTCGGAGCACCGGCTTTGCACAGCAAAGTTTAACATTAAAAAGTGGCTGCTGAGAAACAACCGGAACGCATAAAACGTCACTGCTGAGCGCTATGGGTTCTGCATGCTCTGCGTTTCGCCATCTTTATGGTGAAATACGTAACTCAAAGCGCACAAGGCAAATCCGTTAGCTACTCGAGCTGCGTCAGCCCGCACGCGCAGGTTTCCTGTGACTTCTCATAATTTTGACCGGTGCCATGCGACTGCGCCAGAAAACCCTCGCTGTAGGATGTGCTTTCATTCTGCGGTAACGTAAATAATTTCCAAAGCGATATTTTGTTGGGATGCTCACCTAATTTTACCAGAGAAACAGTATTTATTTTAGATATCTCAGACTTTGATTTTATTTGGTTCTGGTTCTAATTAGTTAATTATGCTGTTTAACCGTGATCTGAAGTATCTGAGAAGAAAAATAGCAAAAATTTTAATTAGCTTACTGCAGTACATAACTACTTTTCTGCTGAACTGGTGGGTAATTGACCGTGCATTGCCTAATATGATTCGTTTGGTAGTTAATTACTTCACTCACTGGATAAGCAAACGCTTGTAAGCAATTATGTCGTGATTCCTTGGGGAAAGAGCACATACATGAACGTGTTTGCCTAGGTCTTACCATGTGCCTTAGTGAGCTTGAAATGTGCATCCAAGCACCCAGCCAAGGTGCCCGTGGCACCGCGGAAGAGGCAAACGCCCAGCGCCGCTGGCGGGACAGCAGAGCCGTGGCGTACAGGCACGGGTGATGGCATCGCAGCACCGAGCGACGCTTGATCGCAAACCACGGCCGCGGCGTGCTGCAGCGGGGCAAAGAGGCGGCGCCGACGGAGGTGCTGCAGATTCCTTCCCTGCACCCGCTCTGCCGGTCTGTGATACAGGATAAGTGTAATTTAGGGAATCATAAACGTCTGTGACACCAGTAACGATCCTCCTGTGGCCTAAAATAAATCCCCAGGTTTCAAGCTGCCCTCTGCCAGACCCCTTCGTGCTCTCCCTGCGTACCTGCGGCTCAGGTGGGGTAATGCTCCTCAGGTAGGACCTCGGCAAAGGTGCCCACCTGCCCGCATCTGAGGCCCCGGTGTCCCATCGAGTGTCCCAGTTTTGAGGTGATGGGGAGAAACAAAAGCTGTCTAGGGAGAAGCTGGGACACCGGGTTTCAGCTGGTGGAAGGGACCGCGCGGCAACGTCCCGATGCCCAGCCTGGGGAAGCTTTGGTGCCTGTTTTTCATCTGCCACCCAAAAATCTGGCCTCCTCAAATCTTTTCAAGTGACGGTCAATAACTTCTGAGGACTTCAGCCTGGAAGGATGTGGCTCGCCAGTCTGGCGAGACTGGCGTGCTCTTAGAGAAGCACCACATACTTTTTAAACTTAACTTCTGCCCTCTTCATGACCTTGTGTCTTTAATAGCTTTGCTGCCATTGATTTTCAGTCTTGTTATTGGTTTATTTTTGTATCACACAAGTGCTCAATGAAAACAGACAGCCCAAGAGAAAAATACAGCGTGCATTGGTCAGTCCCTTATTTGCTAGCATTAGTGAAGGGTCCGTCACGATCCTTTAAAAACAAGCAGGAGGACGAGTAGCACAGAAAGAAAATCAGGGGTGAAGTGAGTTATTATGCTTTGTCGTATAGCAGAAGGCAAAGGCAGGAGAAAGGCGACCGTAAGGTGTGATGCTGTGTCTCTGCTCGCTCACCAGCTTCCCACTGTAACCTTCTCCTGGCAAGTGCTGCTGGGGCTTTGGAAGGGAGACCTCAAAGTGGAAAAAAAAAAAAACAAAAAAGAAAAAGCTTTGCCAGCCGGAGAAATGCTATGCTTTGTTAAAATGAAATCAGAGATTATTGAAAGAACTCGATGCTTCTGGAGAGCTGCGTGTCCAGCAGCAGGGGTGGGTACGAGATGCAGGTATCGGTGCTGGCCTGGGGCGTTGCGTTGCTCCTGCCGCACCAGGCGCTGGTAGCCCATCACGCGGCGCTGCGGCTGCGTGCCGGTTAGGCGATGGGGTCTGGGAAGGGCTTCCAAGATGCCAAGGCAGACATTTGCAGCGTTTGCATAAAGCTCGTGAAAAAAGCTTCTGCTCCGTATACTTTTCCAAGCAGAACCGTGCTAATACAAGTACTTACTGAGAGCGAGGATAGGGTGTCACCTACAGCAGTGAAGAAACTTTATAGCCTGTATTCAAACGAATGTTCATGACTGTTCATACGCAGTAGTTTTCATCCAGAGCCAGCATCAACACCAGAGAATTGCACTGGTTTTCTGTGTCATAAATTGCTGCTGTATAATAATACGTATTGACTTTGCAAGTCAATAGATCTGAATAATTGATTTGAACAGAAGTCACTGTTTGCCTTTTTTTTTTTAATATGAAAAAGGAAAAGCTGCTGACTTTTGGAATAACTGGCTCAACAAATCTTTGCTGGGCAAGTGGACTACATGGCCATTTCTTTCACTGATGTGTGAGTTCACAGGACTCAAACTGACTTTTAAATCCATCGGGAGTTGCATAGAAACTTGCCAGGAGAAAAGGTTTACTTCTGTTCCTCCTTGCCATTTAACCTTCTTTTTCACTTTAGTTTGATTTTCTTGAGCCTCCTGTTTCCTTTTTCATTTCAGTATCCCACAAATGGTGTCACGCATACGCAGTTATTGTGCTGAAGAACACATATTTGGAGATGTATAAATTTTGTAATTTAAAATATGAAGTGAAAGGACGTGTATTTTGTCATGCTCTTGACTGAATTGATGTTTTCTCCAAACTAGCTGCATGGCTTGTGAACTTCAGCATATTTTCCAGTTGCCTCCGTAAAACCTGTGATCCCTAGAGGATGCTCAGTCAAGGAAAGGAGCTGGACACAGAAACCTGGTCCGCTGGGCAGAGCCTGGGTGTCCTTCACTTCTTGGGGAAAGCCTGAAGCCGAGGCCAGTGCATCTGGGTAACGCAGCCACCAGCACCGCGCGGCGTCCTGGGGACCGGAGCAGCAGGGCAAGAAAGCTGTGTGTGTATGTGAATCGGGTATTTAATTTATTGCTATCATGTCAGGGCCATTTATTACACAAATGTATGCACCCAAAGACTTCAGAAATCAGCATGGTTTCACTCACACGCACACACAGGTGTGCATATATATATATATTTGTGGGGAGGGGACTGAGCTAATGCCACGGTTCCAGGTGTGAAAGAAATTTGGGGTCCTCTGAAAAATACCGAGCTCTTCTATTTCCCATATGAGTCGCTGTCAACAGTAAAGTTGAGAATGGCAAAGACCTCTTGAGCCTTAAAACAGAAGAAAAAAAAAGTGAGAAAGTGATTGCCTCATGGAAGGTAAAAAAGGTAAGACGTTTTGGAAAGGGAGATGAGCTGTGCATTGGATAAGGTGAGGTAATCAGGAGCGTGAATAGGCTGTAGAAGATGTACGCAGATTAGGTGCTAACGCACGTGAATTTATGAGTTTTGGACAAAACCCAGAAGGGAAGAAAATTGCGCATGGGATTGAAATGCCAAAGCAATAGGAAGGAGTTTATGTCTGAAGTCTGAAAGCCTCCATGAATGATATACAGAGAAATGAGCACTGACCCATCTGAATAAATCACCCCCGACGTGGAAGGAAACTGAGATCATGACCAGTCCCTGCAGTAAGAAATCCGGGCTCTGAGCACAGCTGCCGCCCGAGCTGAGGAAGATCCGGCCGTTGCTCTGGCTTTGCTGTTTTGCTCAGGTAAAGAATGCGAAGCACGATCCTTATAGCTCTTGCGCAGGGTCTGTGGCATGATGCTAATGGCACCACTGTATGTTTTCGTGTTTCCTGCAGCCTTAGAGAAAAAAATGCCCCGGGAGCACTTTTCCAATAACTGTTCTGAACCATAACATGGCTTTGAAATGGCATGACTTCATCTGGTGCTCCTGTCTGAACACCAGAAATGGCCTTGAAAAGAATTATTTTAATTTAGATCTCATTAGTATGGTTACATAACTAAAAATATTCTATGGCAAAATATTTCAGAGTTGGAGTGAGCCAGTTCGGCATGGGGGAGAACAAAGCCTGTATTCTGCAGCGGGTGTGTCCAACTATTTGACATTAAACACAAACAGCTATTTTCCATCTCCATGTAAAGGCTTAACATATTGTGGGGACTTCCAGCTCCATTAATGTGGTCTGACCCATAGTAAGTTATTATAGGGGGGGGGGGGGGGTGTCCTCTTTTTTTTTTTTTTTAAATACAAAGAAACCCAGTCCTCTTACAGACTTTTGCTTAAATTGGATTTTATTCCCCTTTTAGCATGTGTTTCATTTCTCTTCACTGCTGGGACATGTAAAGCAGCAAATCTGCATGGGGTTAATGCCTCAGTACACTAAAAAAAGCAGAGGCTGGCAAGGAGGAGTGGGAGAAAGTAGATCAAGAGAGAGTGCTTTGTTCCAGTTCAAGTGCTTGAAGTATGAGGGAGCGACTCATGCTGTTACTGGAGACTGAAAGAATTTTGTTAAAGGGATGGGAACTGATTTTGTTTCAGTTTAAAATTTAATATCGCCGACGACCAACCCAATAACGTGGGAAAGACCCTTTCCACAAATATTCTCATGTGTGGGGACTTCATCTGCTGTCTTATGCACCGTTTCAGATGGTTGCAGTAACAAATTTGTATTTGCAAAATTAAAACTTTGCTGTAATACCGAGAATATTCAACATTAGGAAATAGCTAAGATGTCAATCCTCATTGCTGCGGACCTCGTTGACAACCAATCACTTATGAATTTTGCAGATAGATATATTGAACTTTGTCAGTTGAAATGTTAATTAAATCCCTTCCTCCTCTCAGGAATAAAACAGCGCTGGAACTACATGGGAGCATACAAATTACTTCTTGCTTCTCTTATGCTTGCAACCTACAGCGTAGATCTCCACTCCTATTTAACAAAACATTATATTTTCTTTCCTGGTGGGGAGACCCTAGGAAGATGTCAGGATAATGGTGGGGGGGAGGCTTTTGCTTTCTAAGAAAGGCACAAAGAGAATATGGGGACTCCAATACAGCGAGGAGGAAGGAAATTCCTTTGCAGCAGCTGATTTTGCCCTGGCTGGCCCAGAAGCGTGCGTGTGCAAGCTAGGAACGTGCGTACGTGTGTGCGCGTGAAACGCGCTCTTCCACAGCAGCGGAGCCGCGGGCGCTGCCCGTGCTGCGGCCACTGGTGCGTGATGCTGCGAGAGCACCCCGAGAGCCCGCAGAAACGCGGGGGGACGGGGGAGTTGCAGCCCTCGGGCGCCGCGCGGCTGGACCGCGGCAGCCCCAGAGCCGAGGAGGGGACGCAGGGTGCGACAGGCAGCTGAGGGGGCTGAGCGCGACGCGGCTACGGCGAATGCTGAAGCAAAGGGAATTAGCAGAAATAACCGGGCCAGCGCTCGTCTGCCCGAGCAAAGAAGAAACGTGACACGGAGAGAAGGGTGAGGGATCTGGCATCTGTAACGTGAAAATCAGCAGAACTTTCCCAAGAGTCGTATTTTGATTTGCTTGTTCGTTATTGGGGACGGGAAGCAGTTCAGGCTTGGCAGATTAGAAGAGTTGTCATCTTCTCATTTTCATATACTTCAGTACTTTGTAATCTTGGCAAAAGGAAGGTGCTGAAGGGGGTCTATTCTTGAGTTTCCAATTCTTGCATTTCCAATGTCGATTAAACAAGAAAATCTCCTACAAGCCTCTTCTTGTTAGATTCTTCAGTCCTATTTCAAGATCAAATAGGCTTTAAAACAGGTCTGGATAAGCTCACAGGCTTAATCTGCTTGAAAGGCATGGATTGGGCAACACGCTAGACGTGACAATAGAGCACTGCGTGTCGCGGGTGCCCTCCTGTCCTCTGAAGATAACTCTCAGTCATTTTCAAAGATTGCCTGGGACGCACATGTTCTGCAACTTGCTGTACGATTTGCACAGCACAGTTGTACCTAAAGGCAGCTGTTTAATGGAAACATCCAGTTTGCATTTTCTGCCACTAATACTTGAGCGGGATCAACATTATTGAGGCTAATTAGAATTCAGCGAGAACTGATTGTTCATCAGAGACAGGAAAAAATGTTCCGTGGAGCCCTGGGTTTGGTAGAACTATTTCACATAATTAAGCAATTCCACATCTTGGCATTTTATCCCCCTTGTTATCATTGCACTTTGTTAATAAGTTTTTAATTGCAAATCATCTCTATGACACAAATTACACTGTGTTTACTGATCAGCAAAAAAGCCACGATAACCAGCTTGGATGCCAAGTCCTTCAAAAATACTAGCTGCCAACTTTTCTCTCTTACGTGGTTTGGCATTAAAATATCTTCAGGTTACTTAAAATATGTTGATTTCCAGTTTAAAGTGTTACAGACTGCATAGATCCTTGGCTAAGGCTCCAGGAACACGGAAAGAATAGCTTTCATCACCAAAAGTGGTTTATTTGTATGGTGTAGACCAGCAAGTTCATCCGTGTCTCCCAGATGTTCTATGTTCTGCATTGCCGCCATGTATGCTCTGCATACCTCAAACTTACAAAAAGTAGCTATTAATACAATTATTTGATGTAGTTACATATTCACAATTACCTGTATAGAATTTGTGCCGTATTGCCATGAGCAATAATAATTTATCCTAAAATTTATATTGTTTGTTTGTTTGTTTTTAATGAATTGTCCAGGGTGACTGAATTGCTGAAAAATGTCTGCTTTCTCTTTACAAGGAAAAGACTCAAAAAGCTGAAGAGAGAAACCTCATTCCTTTTTTAAAAAATCTTTACTTATCACCCTCAAGTACAAATGGACAAGCCTGAATTCATTTTTGTAACTGCTTTATTCTATAATATATGAAGGCAATATGTGAATATCTATTCAGTTCAGATGCGAAAGTTTTGTTCAAGTGACTAAAAGCTATTTGGGACTTAATTTAGCAACTGTTTTCACTGAAAAAATGGGATAAAAATTTCAGAAAACCCCAATGAGACTTGTATTTATTTTAGAGAGGGTTTTAGCTTTTGAGATTTTTTTTTTTCAAATATGCAAAAAAATTATTTGAAAATGTTTTACTTCAAGAGTTTATATGGATTTAGATATCAATCAGCAACTAAAATGAAAAAAAAATTAGAAGTTTGAGGTCAAATAAAGTATTTAACTCAAATTTAAATAAATTCCGTTACACAGTAGTGGTGAGGATTCAGAAAACAGTAAAGCATGGGTGTCCCTATGTCAGACTGCCAAAGACAAACAGTGTGCTGGGTCCCTGCCTCCTGACCCCTGAAAAAAAGGCAACACGCTTCTGAAACAGTCTGGGGGTTAATTGAGATGAGCTCATTAGCTGTCAGCACCCGACACTGGCAGCTGTCCATAAGCACTTGTGACGATGAGGTTGGGATTTCTTTGATCCAGGAGGCTGATGACAACGCGATTAGGAAGACCTGATTTTTTTGCCCTAATCTGTTGACATTTTTGTGAGTTCTCGAGCAAACCTTTATCCCTCGTGGTTAAGTAACTGCATCTGTAGAGTATTTAAACACTACTCATTAAAGCATTTAAGGAGCAGTTGACAAGAGCTTCGTGGCTCTTCTCCGGGCTCACCTTGCTCTTCTGCCCTCAGCCAGGCTGCCCACGGCCCTCGGTTACATGAGGCACACTCCAATTTTCATAGCTTACCTTTAAAGTATTTAAAAGCAAATGAAGTCATTCCAACTTTAGCTAACCTGAATGCGTCCATTTCTTTCTCAGATTATAAAAATACGTGCCTTGAGCATGCTTTTTGACACAGTAAGTGTACTCTAAGTACACTCTTACCACTGCAGGGCAAATTACGATCCCCTTAAATCATTTCCAATTATCCTAAACTTTCAAAATACATCGCTGGGTCTCACTCC
Organism: Pelecanus crispus; assembly: GCF_030463565.1. Taxonomy (NCBI): domain Eukaryota; kingdom Metazoa; phylum Chordata; class Aves; order Pelecaniformes; family Pelecanidae; genus Pelecanus; species Pelecanus crispus. Next base: position 1,263,262 of record NC_134650.1, read on the forward strand.
TTTATCTGAAGTAGCCTTATCAGAAAATAATCTCTTAGTTCAGATAAACAGTGATACCAGATATACAAAACACTGCTGGACTTTACTTTTTTGCCACTTCTTTTCCACAATGCCTACTCTGGTGCTTTGGGGGCTGGTTGCTTCCCTCTCTCCGATCAGAAGGGGCACCGCCGTTTCCTTCAGCCAGATTTTGCTGATTTCCCTTCTTCAGCCCTCTCTAGTGACAAGGACATCATGTTACATCTCCGAAGGACAGAACGAAACCAGAGCAACCTCTGTTGCTCACTTTCTTTCCGTGTTACTCGAAGAAAACCGAGCCGTGTGTGAACGAAGGGTGTGAACGCTGGGCACGCTCCATACTCCGTTTCAGCTGCAACTCGGCTTTGGAGAGAGTTTGTTTAAAATGCTTAGCCCTGTTAAATGACACCCCCCAAATACATACATGCACTGGGTTGTTTGCTTTGTAGAACAGGTGTGAAAACTCAGTTACTACGGCTTCTTTCCAGCACCTACAGCTTCATTCTTTCTTACACTTCAGAAGCTTTTTTGTTCCACCACTCTGATTCAGAGGAAACTGCTGTTTTCATTTGGGCTCCATCACAGGCTTCTCTGCATTTTTCCAATTCACAGATGCTAAATTATATGTACTGGAAATAAATGTTAGAGTTACCTGAGCTGCTGCTGAGGCTGAAGTGTGCTTTGGCCTCAATAACCATACACCGGGGAAAACTCGACAAGGCTCCACTGTCTTCATATCGTACTTAATTTCCTTTGGGTCATTGCAGGAATGGGTTTCCCTAGTCAAGGCTGAAAACATCCCTTTAGGAAATATGGTTTGCAAAAGCTGTGTCCATGTAAACTTACCCCAGTTTGTTACAAAATATAAAATGTCGAATGCCAAAGGCGAGAAAACAAATACAGATATGGTCTCATCTCATTTAAAAATAATGAATGTCTATCAATCCTCAGGCTGGAACTATTCCCCATGGGTTAATTCTTTTAAAATCCAAGACTTTGAAATACCAGCTACAGCATGTGAGAAGAACTCCATAGCAAGTAAAGACAATCAGCTCCACATTTAATATTCCTAGAAGGTCAAATAACTTAAAATTCCAAATATAGTGTTTGAGTTCCCTTTTAACTGGATGTAATTGATTAGATTAGAAGTGAAACCAGTTGCTTAAGTGCTAGATGTTACAAGGGGAAGCATACCCTGCAAGTCATTATCGTACACCCAGAATAAATTCCTGTAGTAGTGTCAATCTAATAGTTGGCAACAGCGTAACGAAAGCATTAGCCACTGGCTGCTCACAAAATTATGTGTTTGGAACAGGAAAGGTAACCATCCATAATTTATCTTGAAGGACATCCATTATTTTCTCCACTGTGTGGAGAGTAGCAGGAAAGCTAAGTGAATAAAATAATAAAAACCTTTACAGAGTCAACACTATGAAATGTGCCGTTCATATAAATATCATATTAATGCAGAATTCAGCCTGAAGACCCCCTAGTCTTGTAACAAAAATTAACACAAAATCAGAAAAAAAAAATTTTAAAAAAAATCTGGGTGTTTTCATGAGGCTGCATTGTCCTCCTAGAGTACAAATAACGCGATTACCGCAAATGTATCTTCTTGCACTGATAGCTCAAATAAAAAAACAGTACAACGGAAAAAACTTCTCCAAAGCACATCTCTTAAAAAGAGGTGGAAAGTATGCATTTCTCAGTGAATGGTGTTATTTTGCCTGTATTAGTAAAGATAGCAATTATCATTGGCATAAGGCTTGTTGTAGTTTATACAGAATTTTCTTAGTTGCCCTTGATAGATTGTCAGCTGCAAGGCAGCATGCAAACAGAGCAGATATTTTAACATAAACCTTGGAAGCAGAGTTGCTAAGAATAAAATTCTTGAAGCAGTTTTTGTGGCTAATCAGTAATCAAAGAAGTTTTCTGTTACAGCAGCAATGAGAGCGCGCCACTAAATCTGTGCGCAGTGGTCGACATAGAGTGCCTGTGGTCCCAGGGTCAACAGACCTGTGTCCTCAGACCCACCGAGGGCTAAAATTATCTCTCTTGGTGAGCTGGAAGTGTCACAGCTTGCCAATAGTAAGTTAGTTTCTCTTCCAGTTAGGGGAAAATTCGTAGACTTTGGCTGAAAATGCTGTATTTTCTCTGTAGCTAACGGTTCACCAAGGCATGGAAATTTCTGAATGTTTCACTATGATGCAGTTTAAAGGAAAACTTTTTCTGTCTGCTCAGACAGAAGGATATAGATACAGGGTGTTTCTTCGAGGAATATTCTGGACTGAAATATTGAGTGAGGGAGCACAGGCCCCAGGAGCCTTCCAGTGCTCAGGCCCTTGATTTTTTTGAATCTATAGAATTTATTATGCCCAGTCCAACTGCAGATGGAGCAGCAGAAACAGACAGTTCCATATGTGAATCAACGTTGCTGGAATGCAAAAACTTGCTACATGCAGAGATGGTAAGGGCTAACTTGGAATGGAAACTAATAGCAATGATATGTGGAAAGCATTTATTAATTGATATTTAATGATGCATTAATATTTATTTAAGATTTTGCATAGGGATTTTAACCATAAACTGAAGCTTTAAATAACTGTGTTGAGAAGTGGAAGAAGAGCAGCAGCAGAAAGATTCAAAAATTAATACCATGCAAAAGGAAATGAGTTCCCCTAAAAATGTCTCTTAAATAAAATATTTTCACCTATTTTTCATGCACTACCACCTTATTTCCATCCAAGACGTAGTCATGCTGATAATGAAAGCTGTTGCTGTTGATCCATGAGAACCTTGGAGAACTGCGCTTCCATTCCTCTTCTTCGTAAGAGAGCAAGAGATTTGGAGAGAAAGCCTCCATTTTGTTTAAAAGTTGTGCACTCTCAGCTCGCTGGGCTGGTTCTGCATTCAGCGGGTGAGGAATCATAGAATCATAGAATCATAGAATCGTTTAGGTTGGAAAAGCCCTTTAAGATCATCCAGTCCAACCATTAACCTACACTACCAAGTCCACTCTAAACCAATCAAGGGTAGACTAGACTAAACCATGTCCCCAAGTGCCACCTCTGCCCGTTTTTTGAACACTTCCAGGGATGGGGACTCCCCCACCTCTCTGGGCAGCCTGTTCCAATGCTGGACCACCCTTTCCATGAAGAAATTTTTCCTAATTTCCAACCTAACCCTCCCCTGGCACAGCTTAAGCCCATTTCCTCTCGTCCTATTGCTAACTACCTGGGAGAAGAGACCAACACCCACCTCACTACACCCTCCTTTCCGGTAGTTGTAGAGAGCGATGAGGTCTCCCCTCAGCCTCCTCTTCTCCAGGCTGAACACCCCCAGCTCCCTCAGCCGCTCCCCACCAGCCCTGTGCTCTAGGAGGTGCTGTCTTGATGGAAAAACGCATCAGGCAACACCAGAGTTTAAACACAAAGTCTTCCATCCAGTTTGAAAGCTTAGATCTAAACCAAAGCCTGGCTAGACTTGAGAACAGAACCCAGAGCTGGAAGTCCTTGATGATCCTGACTATTCTGTGCCGGTCTCTCAGCCAAAGCATCTGCAACGCCCAGGCCAGAGCAATGTCCGGGTGTCTCAGGGCTAAGGCCAGCTGGGCTGGACACCTCCCCAGCAGCTCTGCCTGCCTCCGCAGCTCCAGCCACCCGCTCGGTCTGGGCAGCAGCCCTGAAGCTTGCCGGCACCGCCGGGGCGGGCGCCGGGACAGGGCTGGCTGCTCTGCGGCACACGGGTGACGTGGCACCGCAGGGTCCTTCTTCTCTGAAACCTCACACAAGCCGGGTAGCGCTTTCTCTCTCTCTTGATTATGCGTTGAAATGCAAAGACACCGCCCACAGCAGTCTCGGCGGCATCTCTTGCTGACCATGAGTTAAAAATAGGACCTGCAAAGTTTGTGTTCTTTCTTTTCTTTTTCTCTCTTTTTTTGCTCCGTGCAGCAAATGACTGTGCCATTTTGCCTGGGCCAGCAGCTACACAAATAACGTGATGTAATATTATTATTTCATAACATATACAGTGAAATATAAATATAAAATTTTTCCAAGAACCAATTAACCTGTGGATCCTTGAACAAGGAGATCCAAAGTCCCAGAATAAAAAATGCATTCAGCAAATCCGGTTCATGGATAACTGATACTTGCTATGATTGCCTCTGAACATAAGATTTCCCAGGTCATCCACCCAGCTTTTTAAAGACATTAAACAAATGTGAAGGTCCGTGGAAAGCCCTCGAGTTCATTTCCCCAAATTCCTCCTTTCTCTGTTGTTAAGAGGACCCCCTCACTGTCTTTGCGAGCGTGCCTGCCCCCCCAGCAGCCTCATCTTGCACCAGCGCATTGCCATGGGCAGAGCCTGGGTCAAAATATTAACCTAGAGCAGGTTATTAACCCCCCCACCCTCTCGTTGGGGCTGGGGCCAGCCCAGAGCATGCCCTCCTGGGAGACAGCCGGGGGGCACGAGGGAGGGGCTAGGACTGCAGCAGGGCTCCCCAAAAAATCCAAATATCCTCCGGGTGTCCAGGGACATGTGCTGGCGTTTTCCAGAAGCAGCAAGCAGCTCAGCCCCCACACCCCATCCCTCAGCTCCGCTTCTCTACAAACATTTTTTATCTGTTTTGGTGGCAGGACAGAGGTTTTTCTACACATTGAACTGTGAAAGTGCATTGAGATTATACTCACCGCTCTCTATTTTCTTTACTCTTACAATTTAAGGTAAAGTGCTGACATTTTCATGAGGAACCTGTAATTATTTTCTCTGTAATTTACCTGTTTTTTCAGAGGGTGTATATCAGATGTTGGGAACACACCGATTAAACCGAGTTTTATCACGTAACGCTAAATCCTTATTAATTTTCAGGTGAGTGAAACTATTTTTTTCCTGCTTCTCTTATACAATCGTAAGGCTACAGCTTCAAAGGAAAGTTAGATAGTCCCCATGCAGGATTCAGTGAGAATGAAATGCAGATGTAACTAGTGTTAACCACGCTGCTGATGCTCTGCCATTTTGGCAATCTGCAGCGGGAGAGCTGGAGGAAGTTACAAATTTAGGCCAGACCCGAATGCACTGCATTGCACTGCTCTTGACCCAAGCATCGCTTTTGCTTCCACTGGCTGTGGATGCTCCTCTGCACACCGAGATACCGGGGTGAGAGGTACGTTAGGCAGAATGATGGAGAGAGTGGTATTTGCATGGTTTAGATGAGGGAGCTGCATTACACAGTTCTGCGTGTAGCATTACATTAGATTAGTTTTCTTCCTTCTGCAAAATTGATTAGATGCCCATTTATCACCTCCTACATTCACACTAAGCTCATTCCATTTGCCTTTTCTTATTCTTCAGATGTGCATTTTACACCATCAAAAAAGATGGAACACTGGAAAAAATTAACAAATATCTCAGGAAAACCCAAGAGTTTAACTCACGTCCTTAAACCCAGGGGATGAAAGAGGAGAAGGAAAACAGGGGTCAAATCCTCAGGTTACGTAAGTTGACATCTGAGTTGGAGATGCTCAGTTTTCCTCTTGCCTAAGTAGTTCAGGGATTTCTCTGCAGAAACCAATGGAGTTTGGTCTAAGTAAAAATGGAAACAGTCTGTCTGAGTTATAAATGGCACTTGCTGCCAGTGGAATAAGAATCATGAGAAACAAAGCTCCTGCCGTCAGGAGCCAGAAGAAAGGAGTCAGTGGAATGGAGAGCAGAGAACAGTGATGGCTTTAGCATAAGACAAATGCTGACCTATTAAGTGTTTATAGAAAAATAATCCATTTCTTACAATTTCCTAAAGTCCCACCACACTTGACTCATGGCAAATGCCCATTTCCCAGCCTTGACACGTCATTTACAGCTCCCCTGGTAGTCCAGTTGCAGAGTTCCTCCCCGGAGAGGGCGGCTGCGCGGTGCCTCCGCGCTGGACCTGCTCCTACCGCTTAGGCAGGGCTGCTGGCGAGTCAGCAGGAGTTACGGCCACCGAAGCGTGGAAATACGGGTTGGAAGGGACTGGGAGAGGTCGGTCAGTCTGGCCTTGCTCAAAGCTGTCCAACGCTGTCACTGGATGATTGCCAACAAATTCTGGTAATTGTACTACTCTTGTAATACAAAGTCAGCACAGGCTTCCCCTTGCTAAATTTAAGATCCTCTTTTCTTATACATACGCATTCCATCAGAAATACTGTTTTGGGCTTGTGTTTGATGGTGTGTGTTTGTAGGCAGGACGCTAAGGAGATTTCTAACAACACTGTCTCTTTCCAACGAGCAGCAGACCTACAAGGCAGCTAAGAAATGCTTTTATGCTTTGTATAGAATATTTGATGGAAGTGCTTAGTTTTAAGTGTATTGCACGTGGCAGGTTGTAAATCTGAGAAAGAGAGAATTGTCATGGTTCAGCCCCAGGCAGCAACTAAGCACCATGCAGCCACTTGCTCACTCCCTCTGCCCCGATGGGATGGGGGAGAGAATCGGAGGAGTGAGAGTGAGAAACACTCCTGGGCTGAGATAAGAACACTTTAATAGTTGAAATAAAATAAACTAAAATAATAATAATAACAATATAATAATAATAGTAATAATAATATACAAAGCAGGTGATGCCCAATGCAATTGCTCACCACCCGCCGACCGATGCCCAGCCAGTTCCCAGCAGCGATCGCTGCTCCCCGGCCAACCCCCCCAGTTTCCATACTGCCCATGACGCCGGATGGTATGGAATGGCCCTTGGGGCAGTTGGGATCAACTCTCCTGGCTGTGCCCCCTCCCAGCTCCTTGTGCCCCTGGCAGAGCATGGGAAGCTGCAAAGTCCTTGCCTGGCATAAGCAGCGCTGAGCAACAACTAAACCATCAGCGTGTGATCAGCATTCTGCTCATCCTAAATCCAAACCACAGCACTGTGCCTGCTACTGGGAAGAAAATGAACTCTATCCCAGCTGAAACCAGGACAAGAATAAACACAGAAACCATGTTGGATGTTTGTTTTTGCAAGTGCTGACTTGGGCTGTGAGAAGATGGTTTTGGTTCAGGACCAAGGCGGCACCTGTGTCAGAAGCACCACAACGCTGCGCAGGAGCACGGCTTTCTTTGGGGGGGAGCGGGGGGAAAGCTGAGTTTCCAAGAATCTGTGAGGGTAACCTGTTCTTAGCCAATTAGCAATATAGAAAACTATTTGAGTAAAACTAGGTTAGTGTTTGGGGGGGAACGGTGCAGCCTGAGCGAGCCAGCCCCAGGCAATCATGGGGTGCAGCTGGGAGCCAGGGGCGGGTCCCTGGGGTGGGCTTAAGCAGCAGGGGCTGGGGGCAGTTGTGTTTGGCTGCTGTAACTCAGGGTGAGAGGTTTGGTCCTCTTTCCTGAAGACTGGCACCACGGTGCGCAGAGATCTAGGTATGGTGGTAGGTGCTTCCCAGGCAGCGGCAGCTGAAGATGCTGCTGCTGCATGGGGTCTGCGAGGGGTGACTGACGGGGAAATAATGCGCGCTCTGGCAGTATTTAAGGGATGGCCTTATTGCATTTAGAGAAATGAGAGCTGCCTTTCCCAGGATGAAAGAATGGCTCCTTGTGACTGGTCAAATGAGAAATCTTCAAAAGCTGGCACTGAAGTTTTTTTTAGAAAAGAAATGCATTTAGAAAATACATGTTCTGATTGTGTTGGAGCTTCATGTTATCAAAAAATAGTTGTTTATTTTTTTAAGGGCAAAGCCTGTTTCAGTTGTGCTTCAACGATTTCCCCTCGTGTGAACACGCACAATTAGGAGCTTAAAGTCCGCTCCCTACCATACTGCTTAATGATGAACTGAAGGTGTAAAGCTCATTAAAGAATGATTGCAGCTAAATGCTCGATCTGCCTTTGCAGCTGAAATGGGTCTCATTCCTCCTATAGGGCAGTAGAATAGGAACGTAGACATCGTGGCTGAAGGCTGCGTAGGGCGCTGTGCTTACGCTGCTGTCCCTCTGCAGGCACGTTGTCCGCCCGCGCCAGTCAGCAGAGATGTAAGAAGAGAAGAGTCGCTGCTCTGCGCTTCGGCCTGGGCGAGCACCGTGGGCGAGAAAAGGTTTGCCTAACTGTAGCTAAGAAATAGGATTCAATATTTCAGGCTGCACTAAGGCTATACAAAAGCCACCCCTGCTTTCCATGGTGTCACCCAGCCTTCACCGACGGGCAGTTCTTCGACCACCTGCAGTTTGTGTCAAACACCAAGACGCTGGGGCAGGGTGCGCTGCTGTTTCGGGCAATGTTGTGTTCACCCAAAAATGCCTTCCTCGAGCGAGGAGCAGCTGTGCTGAAGGTGATCCTGCTCTTGCAGTTTCAGCCCTATTTAAAAGGTTACCGCCAAGAGGCGTGTGGACTGTGAGGGTACAATAACAGGTCGTGGTTCTGTTTTGTTTTGGTGTCCCCCCCTAACTAGTCATCATTAATTTTAATTTTTCCATCTGTAATTATGGCATCTCCCAAGGCATAATAGATATAAGGAAAATAATAGATTGTTTTGTATGAGTACAACAGTACAAGTCACGTTCTTGTTCTGGCATTAAGACAGTTAAGATCTTGACCTAACTTGTGTATCTGGAAGGGGAGTGTGTTTTCAGCTGCTCTCTTTGATAACTTTATTGGATGCCTACCGCCTCTATTTGTACAGTCCTTCCAAATTCAGAAAGCTTTCCAGCAGGCTCTGCTATGCCTGTGCCTTCCCTCCCAAGTAGGGAAAAATGCTGTGCTAAGCGCCCATCGCAAGGGCCAAACCATCAAAGACAAGCAGAAGCAGGGGCATCAGTGGTGGGAAAACAGACCAAATACACTCAATGCACCTTCATTCCTGGTGAAGCCATAATGCAGTGAATAAGACTTTTTAAAAAAATACATGTGTATTTCATGAAAGGACTCTCAGTATTTTTTATTTTTGCTATGTGTTTCCCAACTGAAGAGTTATAATGGTGGTACAGTCTATTCTATCAGAGAAGACCGTATTAACGTTTTGCCCATCTTATTGCTGGATCTTTACATTGGAAAGGAATTTTTGCAGGCATTTTTGATGCTTTGGGAGGAGGGGAAGGGAATTTGATGTTCCGGTGGAGGCTATGCAACTCACTTCACATAACTCTCTTTAAGCTCTAAGACCCTACAGGCTCTTGAGCACACATCTTAACTTCATTACATCAAATAAATGAAACTAGTAATGAAAGGAAAATTAAAATGCTTGGGAGCATTTGAAAGGTGAAGCCTTCCAGCTGGTCTGACACAGTGCAGTCGGTAGTGGCTCACAGGGCATTGCTGGGCTGGGTTATTTCATAGCCAGGCTGGACCCGCCGGGTGTGTTCCGGGGTAACAACCATGAATTGCAATACCAGAGTCTAATGTGCAGTAAGTAGAGTTGTAACTTATTCTAGGAAATAATGTTTTGTTGTAACGCATCTAAATACAAGTATAAGAAGGTATTTTTCTAAAAGACAACGCAGTGAAGTCATGCCTAAAATGGGGAAACCTTTTGGGAAAAGGTTAAACAAATGGACCTGTCCTCTGTGGAGATCTCTTCTGAAGTTGAAGCCCATACTAGATTTCCACTGGTGTAGCTAAATTAATGAAGGGTATAAAAAGTCACGGACCCTGAGAGATATAAGTGTAGCCTCTGTTGTAGAGGCAGCTATTAGTAATAACCTCTCCAGGGGAGTTGATTTTATGTTTTAGAAGTGGTTTTACATACCCACATGAGGTGCAGCTATGCAGTTATATTTACATCCATGTGGGATGTCTTCTGTTTTTAAAAATGCTGACATTTCCATAGCTCCAAAATGTTCAGCGTAGATGGAAACTCCATTTCAAAAGCTGATTTGAATTAATACTGTGATATGACCAAACATTTGCCTGGTACAGAAGGCATAATGTTTTGCCCAGTCTGCAATGAAAATACTTCAAAATGGCACAGATATGGTTATCAGATGAGAAAACTGAGCAAGAAGAGAAAATCCAGCTGAGGAAGCCCACAAAGCTGCTTCTGTCTGGGGGGGGGGGGGAGGAAATCAACATTTAATCATTCCATGGCAGCGCAACTGGCATTTTTCACTAATAGCACTGAACTGTGATTCTCACTTCTTCTTAAGGAAAGGCAAAGCATGCCCAGTATGACAGTCTGCCTGCTTTACTAAAAACATTTGTTGTTCAGAAGCTCTAGTTAATGCAGAGCTGTTAATTGTCTGACCATTAAATTACTTGGCTTCTACTTAGTCCCCACTGGGGACTAATTTTAAATTCAATTAGCACAGAATTTAAAGGGATATAGTTGAGGGATTCTAGAAAGCTGCAGAGATATGAAATTGTGTTTGATAAGATGCAGTCAGGAAAGGGAAGCTTTTAATCTCAATTTCAAGGCTTTAAACCAGGAGAAGCTCTGAAAGAGAAATTAAATTCCCCTTGAATACATGTGCACAAATGACAGAGCATTAACATAATGGAATGTAATTTCTAATTATTTTGTTATTTCAGACAAACTATTAATCAGCCAGAATTTGAACCAACCTATAAAACCTTCAGAAATTAAGAAGTCATGGGGGTGTATTTGTAAGTTCCCGTGTTGTTGAATTCTTTAGGTACTGGCTAAGACTTCAAAGTGTCAAAATGCCAATTCCATCCTTTTCACTCAGTCAAAAGTAAGACAGATCAGAAATCCCATTAGGGGCCCTGATTTCCAGAATACTTTTGCAACTGCAAGAAATTTAGGCAAGCACTCAGAAATCAGTTTAGGATACTGACTGTATTGCTTTTCCTGCACACAAATGCAGCGATTTTTTAATTCCAAACTGCTGGTAGGGTTATGGAGATGGAGTACAGACTTGAAAGGCAAGATTTGGCTCAGGCTGGTCTCACCTGGGGAGAATATTCAGCAGCACCACCATGAAGCTCCCTCTTAGCATGCCTGCCCTGCAGTTGCAGCAATGATAATAGCACTTAGACATTCAAACTATCATTAAAATTGTATTTTATAACCTCTTTAGTTAAAAAAAAAAAAAAATCACTCGGCGTGAAAAGCTACCCTCGTTTGTAAAGTAGTAGATGAACCAGTCCTCATACTGACTGTGAATAGTGTGCCAGACTTCTACAAAGCCACGGAAGTGATATGGGGAGATGTATATTATGTGCTAAGTGATAAATGTGTCACGTGTAAAGAGACTACATATTAAAGGTGGAATGCTTTCCTTGAAAGGAAATGGGTAAGTCGATGCTGTAGGGTGCACTTGTAGCAGAATCTCATTCTGGAAACCACATGAGGAACTGCATTGCTCCCGTGCGCCCATGCCTCGAAGAGACTTTGTGTGCCTTGCGCCTGGCTTTTAGGTAGGATTTCCCAAGGCTCTGAAAAGCGTTAGGGGCTCCGCTCTCTGTGCGGACTGGGCACTTAGACTTTTTTTGCAATTGCAGCCCTTTGGCTGGGTATCGCCGCTGTCCTGTTCCATAGGAGGTAAATTCTGGTTATTTGGAGAGCCCTGGGAATGCGCTCAGCGCATTGCGTTCTCTCGCTGGTGCAGCTGTAGCAGGGTTGCAGGCGCTGTTGGGCAACAGTCATCACCACCGCAGAGTACCGTGTGGCGGGACCGCTGACCGAGACGGCGCTGCCCGTGCCCCAGCTCCCTCCTGCCTCTCCTGCTTATCCATTTTTTTTTTTTAACATTTTAATCACACTTGCATGCTGCAGTCAGAATCGCACAACCAAAGGCAGAAGTATGTCCCTGAGCCGCTGTTTTTGTAATGCTGTGGTTTCCCTGAGGAAGGAAGAACGAGCCTTTCTCCTCCCATAGCAGTTCATCGGCTGGAAAACGTGTCTCATTGAATGGGCCGGTGTAAAGCACCCAAAACATCGACCTGCCTGACCGCTGGAAAGGTACAAAGGAGCTCCTTGGGTACACTTTAGTACATGGACTCCCTTCATTTATGTGCTACTCCTGCATGATTTTGAATATTTACATTTTAAGGTAAATGTTGATATAGACCAAGGAACTGCTCAGAAATGTCTGTGTATAGACACATATGCGTGAGCAGCTTTCCTCCTGCCCGCAGTCCCGGAGTCCGTCCCAATCCCAGCTCCGAGCTAGCAGCAGGCAGGGGCTGGAAGGTGTTTGCTGAGTTGACGGAAATATTCCCGTTGCATTCCCCGCGTGAGCCAAGGCACCAGCGAGCAGATGCGGCGAGGAGGGACTGGCCAGCAGCCCGCTGGGGGGAAAGGGGTGGGCGAGCATTGGGAAGGCTTCGTCCGCACCCCTTGCTTTGGTTTTGACTGAGTCGGATTCATCCATGGGATGGGGAACCTGCGTTGTGCACCGCTGGGGGAAAAAATCCTCGTGTTGCCTGGCAGCGCCGGGGAAGGGGTACCCCGGGAGGGGTCCGAGGGGTTTGCCACCCAGGGTTCTTGGTGGTCGGGGTGCCACTGGGGGTGCTGGGGTCCCAGGTGGTGCAGGGAGCTGGGAGCTTTGGGAAGCAGAGCTTAGCCGGGGCTACACGGGTGCTGGGGGGGGCCGGGGGAGGGTGCTGGCAGCACCAAGCAGGGCGGCGGGTGCCGCTCTTGGCCCCGCAGCATTTGCGACGGCGTGAGACCTGCTGCGTGTTCATTGCCGCCACAGAATGAGCTACAGCGAGGACAAAAATTGAAGGAGTCCCATTAGGTGGGCACGTGTGACTTTCCTCGCGTAGAATTCACGGCTGCTTCAAATCCTCGTCCCGTAGGAAGCCAAAGGTTGCGGTGCTTGCACAGCCCCTTCTTGTTGTCTAACTCCTTGTGGGCACATGTTATTTTGATGGTTTTATTCTCCTTAATTTCTCTCCATTCCATATTACTTGAATTGTCCACTTTTTTCTATTTTGATGCCTGCGTACATTTTTGGGAATAGAACCCTGTTTAAAAAAATAGTACTTTATATTTAAAAAAAACAAAACAAAAACCAAACAGCAAAATAATTACAATTACATTTAAAACTTTTTAAAGGATGCTAGTTTTATTTTCCTTCACTTTTCTGGCACAAATCCATTCGGAAACAGTGCTTGCCAACTCATCTTAATTTTGGATAATTACATTTTTGCGATTTCTAATTTGCTAATCTGCAGTAATTCTCTTGCGATTTTTAAAAGGCAGAAGGGGGAGTAAGGAAAGCTGATTTGTGATCAGAGTTCTCCCTGCTATAATTAACTACATCTAAAAAACCATAATTGATGCTTATATAGCTTCCCAATGGCATCTCTTGAATTGGAACATGCAGCATTGTATACTGTGCTTTCTGCTCTGAAAAGATTGATTTGCAAGCCACTATCAATCTGTTGCTAAGCAGTTAGTGACGGCACACAGTAAAGTCCTCAAGGACAATACAGAACAGCCAGAATGTTTTTCTCTGTATCAAACCTTTTTTTTTTTTTTTTCCCCCCCATCTCCTGAAATATTGCATCAGTTGCTCCTTAATCAAAGTATAAAAAATGTTGCCAAGGCAATGCCACATTTATTGCCACAGCTCGCAGCAGACAGACCTGTGCTGGGAACTACAAATTTTAGGATTCTGACACCAGGCAACAGAGGTGTAATGTGTTTTTGTTGTCATTGGCATCTTCATTTTAAACTCGGCTTTTTTTGTAGGGTTGTTTGGTTTGGGTTTGGTTTTTTTCTTTTTACTTATTTAGATAAGGCTGGTGAACAAGGGTAGAAGAGTGGAATTCGGCTTCCTTTAGCTAAACCCAGTGAAGTTGGCTTTCCTGATCGTTTGGGCTGAGACGTGACAGCAGCCATCGGAAGAACTGGGCTCTCGTGCTGCAACACAAAGCGTTGCTAAAATAGCCTGCCAGGGATGCAGGATGACGCAGTGCTTCGTGTCTATGCCAGGAAGCTCTGGAGTGGACAGGAGCAAAATGTACATCCATCTTGCATCTCGCCCGTCTTCATCTTAGGAGAGTGTTTGTACAGAGCAGCAATATAAATTCTAAACTTAGCCCGGAAATAAAATATTCTTTCACAAGCCTGCTGTTCCTCTTAGGACCGTGGGGGGAGAGACGGAGCGTCTATGTGCGTCTACAGCAGAGACGTGATTCTTGCACACCAAAAAAAAAAAACAAATCTCCTACCAAACCAAATCAATGAGGCCATTAATCTGTATGCATTTTATTTATGTAGGGATGCAAATTGAAAACCAATCTTTAAAAAGATATCCAGAACAATTAGGTCAGAAAAGGAACCGAATGCTAAAGTCTCTGCCTGCCTGTTCTACTTTGTAATGAGATCTTAATAAAAAGGCGGAGAAGAATGCCAGCTGAGCTGGCACATCTGACATTTTGATAACCTCGTCAATAATACAGTTATTTTATTGGTTTTAAGCAGCTGCAGAACTTTTCCTTATTGTTTAGCTGTCTGTTCATTCTATTCCTGTCTTGTTGATAACAGCAAAAAGGTGATGAGTAACAGTGGCAAATCAATAGAAAGGCATGTTTCTTCTTATATGACCATGAACACAACTCTTCAAATTACATCTTAAAACTCCAGGCTCTTTATTTGATCATAAATAGATATGCAGGGAAAAAAACATCTGAATTTTTAGTTGTTGGCTTAGGGTTTTAGGAATGTGTTTGTTCCCCGGTTTTCTCTCTTCTGAACTAAGTTGAATTATATTAAAAGCAAAACACAATATTTGAGAGGGACAAGCTTTTAAGCTTCATTACAAGCGTCTGATGGATGGGTTGACCACTAAGTGAACTTGCATCAGCATTCAACCTCGTGACAGCGCACCAGACCTTGCCGCCGTGTCGTGAGGCTGTGCTCCTGCTCGGAAGGTAAGAGGAGCGTTTCTGCTCTGGCCTCTGCCGGCTGAGTCCCGAGAAGAGAGTGGAAGGTGAACCTGCAGTTAAAATTATTATGGCTGCAAAAGTCAAAACTAAAATTGAATTTTAGAAACTAAACACTGCTCTCAACAACACTTAATTTCAATCTGTATGTGGAGTATATGAAAATTCAGCTGTGATTGTGGAAATTCAGAGCTCATAAGCAATCAACAGGGGATCTCAACTTTTTTCATAGTCATATAAGAATAATGTATATATTAAAATGTATCACTTCAGAACAAAATTTGAATTATTGTTTCAAACAGTCTCTTCTGCCTCCTGAAAATCATTTTTCATCATAAAATTTCATCAAAGACAACAGCAAATAGGACATTTCGACCAACATACGTGAGCCGGAGGGTGGCATTGAATTAAAAGCCGGGCATCAGCTGCCCTGAGCTCGTCCCAGCCCTTCAGCCCTGGCGCAGCCATTCAGAGCCGTGGGGTGGGAGCCCAGGGCTGGAACACGGCTCTGCTTTGCTTTTAACTTGGGTTTCTTTGTACCCATAGAGACTGAGATAATGCGGGGTCAAACTGCCCAGAACAGAAGCAGCGTTGGTCTGTCCCCTGTCTGTGTGTCTGGCTGCTGCTCAGCCACGTGCCCGGAGGCTCCTCTCCTCCACAGCGGAGAGCTCGCCCGGGTGTCTGCTGGGCACAGGTCGCTTGTTCCTCGGCCACCAAGCTTCAGGAGCTGATCGTGGTTTCCCTGTTCTGGTAAGATCACCC
This sequence comes from Pelecanus crispus, assembly GCF_030463565.1. Classification (NCBI taxonomy): domain Eukaryota; kingdom Metazoa; phylum Chordata; class Aves; order Pelecaniformes; family Pelecanidae; genus Pelecanus; species Pelecanus crispus. Next base: position 1,278,845 of record NC_134650.1, read on the forward strand.
AAACTGGCACCTGGCTATGGGATTGTACGTGTTAATATATATACGTATGTATACGTATGTACGTGTTAATATTCTCTCAGGAAGTTTGAACTGTCAGCCAGGGAGATGATGGAAATGGCTTCATCTACCAACAAGTGCACTACTAAATATATGTTCTTTGGACTGCTGCTGTTGAGGTGGTGTCGTGGTTCAGCCCCAGGCAGCAGCTCAGCACCACGTAGCCGCTCACTGCCCCTGCCCCGGTGGGATGGGGGGGAGAATCGGAGGAGTGAGAGTGAGAAACACTCCTGGGCTGAGATAAGAACACTTTAATAATTGGAAGAAAGTAAAATAGTAATGATAATAGTAACAATAAAATAATAATAACAATATCCAAAGCAGGTGATGCCCAATGCAATTGCTCCCCACCCGCCGACCGATGCCCAGCCAGTTCCCAGCAGCGATCGCTGCTCCCCGGCCAACCCCCCCAGTTTCTGTACTGCCCATGATGCCGTATGGTATGGAATGGCCCTTGGGGCAGTTGGGATCAACTCTCCTGGCTGTGCCCCCTCCCAGCTCCTTGTGCCCCTGGCAGAGCAGGGGAAGCTGCAAAGTCCTTGCCTGGCATAAGCAGCACTGAGCAACAACTAAACCATCAGCGTGTGATCAGCATTCTGCTCATCCTAAATCCAAACCACAGCACTGTGCCTGCTACTAGGGAGAAAATTAACTCTATCCCAGCCGAAACCAGGACAGGTGGTGAGGCAGTTTGCAGTGCCTAAGTATAGCGCGATGCGAGGGCTGCTGAGCCAGGGCTGCTTTGCAGCCTCTTGCATCAGAGCCAGCCTGCGCCCCATCCCCTGCGCTCATCTCTGTTGCTGCGGAAGCACCAAGACGCGCTTAACGCCCGCCTGCAACAGGGCAGGGATCTCGCACCACGCAGCCTTCCCCGCGCCCATGGGCAACGGTGGGTCCTCTGCTAGCGCGATGCGGCTGCCCTGCCCCGGCAGCTCCCCTCTATTCAGACATCTGCGGTGCAGTGGTTTTAAAGCTTAAGTCACAGCAAAAATACATCTGATATTGTCTCTGTGGAGATGCCACAAGGAACTGCAACATGAAATCAGAGGAGGTCGCAAAAAATAAATATAAATGTCTCCCGCTAGTCAGAAAGTATATATTTGCTGTACAAACAAAATTATTGCACCTTGTTGAAACCATTAAGCCATTGCAGCCACAGAAGCGGCTCGACGGGCACCAGGCGGCACGAGCAGGCTGTGTCTGCCCCGGTGCCACGAGGAGCAGCAGCTCCAGCAAGAAAAGCCCCACCGACCGCAGGTGCAGCCAAAGTGTAAGCTCTCTGTTTACGGAGAGGAAGAAGCAGCAGCCCAGTGCTCGCCTGGCTGTCAAGTATTAAGACGGATGCTCAGAAGAGCCCTGAGTGCAAGGAGCTGCTGAGGCTCCTGATGCTGATGAATCCACCCGCCCGCACGGCTCCTCGCGGGCATCTCCCATCCATCGCCTGGGCATCCCCTGAGTGCGCACGGGGTGATAAACGTCGTCGTTCCCAGCTTGGGACCGGGGATCTCGGCTGGGGATGGTGATGGGGACTGGGGCTGGGGACCCGGCCAGCCTGGTTGCCCTGCGCCCATCCCTCGGGGAGGGCTTTGGTGTTGCACTGGCACCTCTCAGGCTTCTGGTGTCCTCAAGTTTAAAATGATGTTTAAAAATCCAGAAGCAATGTCAGGAATGAATAAGAAAAATAATGCAAAGTCTGGCACACTCCTGAAGAGGCTCTTTAGGAGTGAAAGCACAAGACCCACAGGAAGCTGAAGCTGGCAAAAGCACATGAGGTAAAATGGATTTTTAATCGTTCTTTTACAAAACTTGCAACATGCCATCGGACCAATTTCCTTCCTATGGAAAGACCCAGCTTTGCTTTCCAGCCAAGAGCCAGACCAGCTCTGCCGAGCACACAAGGTCTCCCTGCTCAGCACGGGGCCTCGCAGGACCTTACACCCTACATGGCTAGCAATAACGGGAATTGTGTATATACTACTACTTCCTGGGCAAATTCTCTGTTATTGCTCTCACCCCAGGCTGATGCATGGTGTGTCTTGAAGCTGCCTTTGTGACCGTTCGTAGCTCTGCGCAGGCAGCACCAAGATCTGGGGATGGCAGAGGAGCACCAGCACCATGGTGAAGTCTTCTTTAACCAAGTTTCTTACCACTTAATGGACTACGCTTCCTACCGTACCGCCTGAAACCAGTTGGTTTCTGAGAGAAGAAGATAATCGGAATGCATCTCCAAAAGAACATAATCTTTCAGCTCATCCTTGGAAGATTCCCCCCCACACCTACTGTTTGTATGTACTTAGAAACTGAAAATTATAACAAAAGGCTTTTTGTAGATAAATTGACATGCTTGGCTTCAAAACCACATTTGAATAAGATTAAAAGGGACTGAAAAGACTAAAACCCATTCGCCTTGTATGGAACAAGACCAGAATGTACTCAAAGGAAGAAAGAAATCAACCGCTCCAACCTACAGTACTGGACCCATAGGAATTTAACAATTTGGAAAGTCTCCTAGCTTCTAACCTATGAAACTTGAGCTCTGTTGTTATAATTTTACCAATTTACTCTATTTTCCTCCTCCTGTAATACTGGAATAATAATTTTTCCCTATTTTTATTTCACTGAATTAATTCTGAGTATTTTTCCATGGTTATTTAATATTTGCTGTTCAGACTGCAACAGCTACGCTTGTAGATGAAAAAACTCAAGTTGTGTTGCCAAAAGAAGAAATACAAGCCAGACTGCTTGTGTTAATATTTGCATTTGAAAGTACAAAACTGAGTTTTCTCCAGAACTAGACGCTTCTCTAGTAGTAAAAGTGCCTGAGAAAAACATTTGCTGGGTAGAGGGGAGGATGCAAAAAATACGCATGGAAAATACCTCTTATTGAATGATATTTTCAAAATACAGAGTACTTGGAAACGTCAGCTATAGGCTTAGCAGCTAGAAGTTGTTAAGCTATGGTCCCGTCCCCTAGGACAATTTCCTATTTGCATTTAAGTGCCGTGTTCGACTTTTAAGAAGCAATAACCTAACTCCATAACGGCTTTGGGGATGCTGGGCTACTCTAGACTGGTTGGGTTTGGGTTTTTGTTTCTAACCCCTGCAAAGGGGCGATGAGCTTTGATGCTTTTGCCGACTGTCTTGGGTTTGAATGTGGCAGGAGGTGGCCCTAAGCAAAAAGATTGTCTGTTGTTCCTTTTTCAGGACTTAAAAATCCCAGCCCTCGCTTTGAAGGACGACACGGGGCTTATTTCTGTATTCAGTCTTTCCTCTGAGAAGAAAGTATGTTTCCCTTTATATTTAAAATTGGCCCCTCTTAGTTTGGGGGAGGCTTTCTGACTGGCTGAATGCTGTAGCGCGCACGTACCAGTGGGCAGAGAAACGTTCCTTCCGGCGCAGCACTGCGGGGCTGAGGCGCAGTAAAGGCAGCGAGGAGGAGGTGATGCCTCCTGGCAGAAGCTCCCAGGGGCTCTACCACGGAACTTTACCATCCCCTCTCTAAGACCGTTTCTGTTGTTGAAATTGTGAGTGAACTGGAGCAAACAAAGGTATTTCTGTGGTGCACCGAGAGTCCCACTGAACACCTCGGAGCAAGGAGCCGCTCCACCTTCTCCTTCCCAGGAAGAGCCGGCCGGCAGCGAGGGCAGGGCTCCTCCTGGTTCCCCATCCTACCTGGGAGCCGGCAAAAGTTAAGCAATCCTTGGCAGCGTTTGGGGGGCTGTTAGAGAGGGGAGAGGAGCTGCGTGGACACTGCGTAGTGAAACCCGTGAAGCTGGAATTCCTCTGGAATTCACCGAGTCTCAGCTCCTGGCTTTGAAAGGCGATGTGTAGCTTTTTCAAGCAGGGGGCAGGAGGATCCCTGGCACTCCGAGATGTGAATCTGTAGGCAACTGCAACTGGCTGCTCAGAGTTCAATATTGCTACTTGTTTTTCTCGATAAAATGATAATACTCCCGAGTAGTGATGATGGTTTTTGCATGTTAAATTCCCTTAAATATATTGCTGCTATTAAAGCATCTGTAAAAATAAGGGGTAGCGAGTGCAGTGCTGTCTTTTTAAGCTGTCTACAGAGAAGCTTTTTCCTTCTCCTGTTTCCTCCTAGCCCCAGCCATGCAGAGGAAGGCTGTGCCTGAGGAACAGCCCACCCCGACCAACACCTCGGGCCAGCACTCCCGGTCCCGCAGCGAGGGAACCGGGGCGCGTGGGGACGGGGCGCTGGGGCAGCGTCGCAGTCAGGGGCTTTTGGCCACTTGCACTTTCCTGCACTTAGACCTTTTTTGAAAGCTGCGCTGCTGCGATGCCGTGCGATGGCCCTGCGGTCGGGGGAAGGTGGAGGTGTGCGTGTACAAATCTAAACTGGTATGGGAGATGGTGCCAGTAGATGGCACTCAAGAATGCACAGCCTAATATCTGGGGTTTGGAGGACCTGGAGGTCTACAGGGAAGGTGGCTTTCCCTGGCAGCTCTCTGCTTGCTCCTCTGAGGAGCAGGAGGGGTAAAAGCTGTGCTGTGCATTAACCCCACCGTACCTAAAGCCCTGCAGAGACGTGGGGTCTGAGGCACCCTGGGCTGTTCTGAAGCAGGAGGTGATGTGCCATGGTGCTCGGTGGTCCAGCCACTGTGCCGAGAGACGCTGGCCCCTGCACCCTCCTCCACCCCAGAACCCACGGAGGACCCATAGGTAGTTAGTGAGGCTGAAGTGGCTTTTTCAGCAATGGGGAAAAAAATATATAATTCATTTGTCAAAGGGTTTGAGTGATCAAAGGGCAGCTTTAAATGCGGGCCTGGGCAAATGTTACCGTGTTTGTGCCTGGCATCCCCACAAACCTCAGCACGGGCACAGCTCTTCCAGCTCTCTCGGGTGGCAAGTGTGTCCCCGTCAGCGTGCCTGTGGCACTGTAGGGTTCACTCACCCAGAACGGGTCTTCACCAGCTCGTTAGTGGCATCTCGACCACATTTCACCATTGGCAAAGCAGTTATGCCAGCATGCCCAAGGCCAAGAAATCCTTCTCACCCTGGGTAGCATGTCACCTGCTCCTATGGATGCTCCTTATCCTTTGGGGCAGTTTCTGCACCGTTCCTTCTGCACTGGCTCCGCAGCAAGTCATCTGCCATAAACAGCAGCATAGAGACACGGGCAGCATCCATTAGAAATAAGGCAAGATATTTCTCAAGCTATCTCCAAATCCCTCATAATTTGCCCCAAGTGTTTATCATTGGGACTGGTAACATAATAATTGTTGCGCGATTTAATGAAATCCACATTGTTTTTTTTTTTTAAATGTAATGTATTTGACAAATATTTCTTTGTTGCTAATCTTGCACTCTGTCACAATAACCAGAGGAAGAGACTTTCAGGGTGAAACTGTGCTCTGAGTTGCATTGATTTAGCGATTAGTGTCATGTTCATCTTGAATTTTGTAAGTCATAGTCATTAACCTGAAAACGTTCTTGCAATTTTCTTCTCCTAGACTAGTTTTGAAGCACAAAAGCAGCTGCTATTCATTTCAAGCAATCTGAGAGCAATTGTCTCTTACAAGGCACTAAACAAGAAGGGGGCAGGCTGAGAATCACTAAATGGTATTTAAATCATTAAATTTATTATCATTTGTTCAAATCCTTGATTAAAATAGTATTTCTCTGGTTTACTTCAACTGTTTGAAGAATTGGACTAAATCACTATGTTAAAAAAAAAAAAAAAACAAACCAACACCCTTCAAGTATCTCTGCACTGCCTAATTGTAGTTGGTAAATAAGTAATGCGGTCCCAGTTCTGATCTTGTTTCCTTTAGTTATAAGCTGGCCCAGTTCCACCGACTGTAAGGAAGTTGATCTCTGTTTCACAGTACTTTGTACAGCTTATTGCGCTCTGCACCATCTGTGCGCGCCTGCTTGCACGCTGGCTTGCTAGCGTAGACTCATTTTAGGATGGAGATGGGTGGATCAGAGCAAAACAATAGCAGCAAAGCTCTACCCAGGCAGCACCAGTGGGTTAAGTGGAGATGAGGAGGGCGATTACTGCAGTGCCGTGCCTGAACTGCCGTGGCTGTGCCACGCAGCCCCATGCACCGAGTCAGACTCTGCACCAGCGCCCGGGCTCTCCCCTGCCCTCGCACCATTGCTCTTCCAGCAGGACACCTCCACGTGCGTGAAGCCATGCACCTTCTGACGAGCAGATACCAAGTACTGATTGATTTCCTTGTTTAGTCTTGATGTCTTTGATCCAGAAGCTGTCCTCATCGCACACACGCCTTACCTATTCGCGTTCTTGATGCCACACACATCCCCTTGCCATCCTCTAAAACCAGCTGCAGGAGGGACAGGTTTGTGGCTGGTGCCACCTCCGCCCTGCTGGAGTTGAGGCTCTTTGCTGGGCAATGCTCTGCTGGGGCAGAGTTTTCCTCCTCCTTCTCAGCCCTAAATAATTCTTCAGGAGCAAGCTGGGAAAGCTCAGCTGTCAGGTATTTCTCCCAGATAAAGGGCTGGCCTTGCTTAATTCACACTCCCTTAGTTTGGAGAACTAATTTCAACTTAGTTTGCCCTCCTACCCCGGACCCCTTTCTTGAAGCCAGGTTATAAGCCCTTCTGACCAAACAGTAACCTAATAAGCTACAGAATATTCCAGAATGTGAAATTTGTTTCTTTCATGTGTTAACCGTAAGCAAAACAGCAATTTGACTCACTGGACTCTCATTTCTTAGGTGAGCACTGGCATCAGTCATGCAGTTCCTTTGGTTTTTGCATTGAGCATCTGTGAAATTTTTTCCTAACGGAATGGTTTCTTACAAATGAAATATTTAATTTGTGTATGCAGATCCCTTTTAATATAATCAAGCTCTCTATTCAAGAAAGCAGATCTGATGAAACATCCCTTTCAGTGAGGGCAATTTAGGCGAGACATCAGGAAAACCTAGCTAATGATTAAAATAGCGAGGCACTGCTATAGGTTGCCAGGAGACCTTAAGGAAACTCCATCATGGGAAGTCTTTAAGAATAAGTTTGGCAGCCGTTATCAGGAATGATTTAGCTATAATTGATCTTGACTTGGCGCAAGAGAATGGACTGGATGGTTTCTTCTTTTCTTGTTTTGCATGATTTCCAAGAAATTCTAAAAAAAAATAGTTGAATTTAGACGGTTCAGTATTACCAAATGTTCCTTCCCCTCTTTCTAAGGGAATTTTTTACTACATTTCAACTGAACGTGCAAATAGCTGAGCACACTTTGTAATTTATGTCACATGTCAAGGTCTAAACCTCTTGAGGATGCAGCTCCACCTCCCTAAATATTTAAATATTTTTTCCTTCTCCTCCTGTTCCTTAATAGGTTTGTTGTATTGCAAACGGCTACCTCAAGTTGCCATTTCCCCACTGATGCCAAAACCCAGGCAATTGTACTGAAAGGAGCAGAGCTGCAGCCACCTTGCAGAGCAAGGCTGAGCCAAGCCTTTTATTTCCACAAATAAGAATTAGAACAGAAAGCGTTTTAAGCAAATATTATTCAACTGAACTTAAAGGAAGAGCTGAGCATTCAGAAAATGACTCATTGTGCAGGCGAAGTGCATGCACTACCTTGAAATGTTGTCTTGAGGGCTGTTTTATTAAATACATGAGTGAACTGACTAACAGCAAAACTGATGCAGAATGCTGATGGTATCTTTGACCTTTAAAACATTGATAAAATTTATAATTTGCTCATTTTCTAATTTAAAAAAGCAATAATGTTAGTCATCATTTACATTTGCTTTTCCAAACTCAATGATCATATATATATGTGTGCAACTTTATATGTGCAGAATCAGTATTTTAGCCTTGTGTATTAAAATGCTTAAGATGCATCCGAAAGAAGATGATGTAAAATGTATGGATTGCTTCCTGTTTCTCTTACTGCAGTGATGGACAGAAGAGAGACAGCAATCTGAAAATAACTGCCTTTCACACCTAAAATTCACATGCACAGGCATTCTGAATATTCAGAACAACCAAATAACCCCAAATCGGAACAAATATTGTGTGCCTTCTCTTAAACATATTTATCATTCCTTTCAGACATTTTATTTTGGCTCCTTCAAGTTTAAATATTACCGTTCAGAACCAAAATAGGTTTACTCTGATAGCAGAGACAAATGCTTGCAGCCTCCACCACAAGTTTTGTCCATGGCCCAACGCTACCCAAACACTGTCTGTTGCAGAAACAGGACGCGGAGTTGTCCAACACACCGGGCAGCTCTTCTGGAGAGTTGCCCATCTGGCACAGAACTGCTCATTAGCGGCGTCTCCTCTGTGACGCTAAAGCTGGTGGTGGTGGATGGATTCCAGGTTTGAGGAACAGAAGCCATACCTGGTGAAAAGCCAAAGTTGGGGTCGGTGTACGTGTGGAAGTGGGAAACTTTCGGTGTGATTTGTTTACAGCAGAACACGTGGCTGTGCAGAAGGGGGTTGTTCTTGGGGAGCATTTGGCTGGCCAGGGGGTGGCTTTTTGGTGGCACAGGATAGTCCTGCTCAATGAAGGCTTTGCACGTTGAGACAATAACCGGTGAAATCTGCAATACTAATAACAGATATACACCAGTTAATATTTCCTGATAGAGATGGGCCAAAGCTTGAGTTACTTTCCAAATCCCTGTGACTTTGCAGGTTGGAATTAAAATAGAATATTTATGCAAACCACACAACTGATTTTGGCTTTAGGATGTGAAAAACTTGCCTGATGAGCTTTTGCCAAATAAAACCACCCTGGGTTTTATTTCGCAGCAGCTTTTCCAGGCGAGGATACTTTTCAGAAAATGAAATCCATTGACCTAGGCCAGGCCAAGAAATGAGGGAAGAGAGCATAACGATTATAACCATGTAACTTTAAAAACATTTAAATCCACCCCTATATAAGTTCACTGAATCCAGCGTAGCTCGGTCTTTGACACTCGTGAGCTTGCAGCCAAGATCACGTGGGAGCAGCAAAGCTCATTTGCCACCTCAGAGCTATCTCACAGTCCTGAGAGTCTGCAAAACTCCTGAACGGTTGGTAACGTTTTATGTGCAAAAACATTTTCTCACTTTTTTTAGTGAATGGCTATGTTCAGTAAGTAATCGCCATCCCTAGTTTGCCACAGGGAGCAGGAGGGCCAGTACCAAATACGCTTGGTACTTACAAGATCAGACTTTGAAAAATGCTTAGTCTCCATGAAGTCCTATGGTTATCCAGCTGCATTCAGAGCCCTGCTTTCTCCTTTCACTTCACAACGTAGGTTAAGCATGGGGAATCTATGCAGAGAAGAAGCTGAGTTGATGATGAGGAAGCAGCTCTCTCCGTTTCTAATTCAGGTCTCTTGTACAGTATTTCTGTCCAAATCAACTGGATCTAGGCGCTTGTGCTCCACCCACACAGCTCCAGAGCCTTTGAGGGTGCAGCCCTTGGGAAAGCTGAGGAGTCAGCATCTCCCCTTGCTTCTAACTCATTATTTGTGCACAAGTAACTCGCACTTCACCACCTGCTCTTTGAACATCTGCATCCTTGCACAGGCGGCAGAGGTGCATGAAGAGCTGAGGTTTGAAGGTATCGGGCATGTTGCCCAGTCTCTCCTCTCTATGGCTTGCTCACTATAAACATCTTTTAAAGACACCGGAAAGATCCAGCTGTTTCTTCTGAAGGTCTGTTTGCCTTCAAACTGGAAATACAAGTACAAGAGGTCTGCGGTTGGATCGCTAAGGCAGCATTCTGCTTCTGGCTGTGGGAAAGCATGGAGGTTATTGTACCGTAAGACTCTGCAGCCAAGCATTAAACTTTTTTCAGAATTTAGCTTCAGCTACTTCTTATCTTTCCAGATGCAAAAAACTTAAACATGTTAAATTTATCTCCCATCACTTTTTCTTAGACTCCACCCTGAAATTTAAGTCTCCCTTTCCCCATGCCTCAAGGGAAAAGGCTCCCAAGGAAAAGAGCAAGGAATGACCTAGAAGCCGACGACGTGTCAGTGCCTTGCCTCTCGTGAGATGGATGTGCTAGGACTTTGGCATCACAGAATAGCTAAAGGCAGTCAGATATGGTGAAAGAAACGATGAAACCAGATGTAAGGATGATTGAAACCACTTCTACTGATTCATACCTTTAATGTATTTCTCGGTCCTGGTATTTCATTGCTGTATATTTCCCCCCTGGAATTCATTATGCTCTGTGTGTATGACATCTCAGCTAGCGGCTGTGGAAATGATTGTGTGATCACTAAAAACTGTAGCTTTAGGTGAGAAATGGGCAACAGGAACAAAGAAAGCATTAATGTGCAGTTTTCTGTCCTCATATACATCTTAATAGGGCCGAGGGAAGGAATGAAACCCTACGGAATCATGGAATAATTTGTGTTGGGAGGGACCTCCAGAGATCTCTACTCCGTCCTCCTGCTCCAGCGAGATCACTTTGCTCAGGGTCTTGTTCAAAGTCCGTCCTTACCTGCAGCATCTGTGAGCCACTGCCAGCTCCTTGAGGCAGCCACGGCTCCACTTGGCAGACTGAAGGCACACCTGCAAAAGGGAAACTTTTAATCATCAACCTGTCTGAAAGTAGTTGGTGTCCCCTCCAACTGTAAATATACCTTGTGAATGACTAGGTTTTCTACATGCCGGAGATATCTGCTGATTTCTGCCATGCTTAGCAAACATTCACCTTTCTGCTCATAAGCCCCTCGTTAAGGCTTAGCAAAACGACTGCTCGCCTTTCCTGCTCCGCACAGAGACGCGGCCACTGCTCCCCTGGGTGGGGTGCTCACAGGCGACTGAAGGGAAGCCTTGGAAAAGTGCTGAGCTATTTCTTCCCCACCTACTAGGGACTGAACTCCACAGCCAGGCAGCATCCTGCTGAAATTCACTCTTATATGGCTTAGCTTGGCCAAAAGCTTTGTGATCATATCCAAAATTGGATATATTTTGCCAGGGTTTTGCTATGAAAATTGCTCACAGCTCCATTGACTGGCTGTGCTGCCTCTGCAGCATCAATTCTATCCCTGGCTGACACCTTTGATTTTGGAAGTTGCCTCCATTTTCCAGAGAAAAGTATGTACATTAGCTATTTTTGGATAGCGTATATTTAATCTCCTGCAAGAAATGGAGCAATTCACTTGTTCCTTATTTCCAGAGCCATTACGTTTCTCTTGGTGACAGCTCCAAGGAACAGAAATCCTTAACTTGTTTAATGTCTTCATTTGGGTGATCAAAAGACACCTAACCAAAGATCTGCTTCTGTACTACCATGAGGAAAAGAGCATCCAGCACCGTCTAGGTAAAGCAGCTTCTCTTTTGTCTTGGGTAAAAGGGAATGTTAAAAAGGATCCAGTTTTTGGACAGTTCTTGTATATGCTTGGAAGCCAAATTAAAACGCTACTGACTGTTCATCATTTTCTCTGGTCATTTTTTTATTTTATGCTTAGTTGAGGATAAACTGTGGTCTTTGCACCATGTAAAGTGTATCTAGACTCTTTGCTCAAGTGAAAAATGACTTGTTATCTGTGTCAGTACTGAAGTGTGCAGGGAGAAATCTGGGACAGTCACAAGGGCTGCCAACGGAAATAACCGATGGAAGATTTGACTGTGTTTAATTGAAAACACATAAAGCAGAGGCATACATTGTGAGTTCCTTGTGATGGAAAAGTAACTGAAAGTAAGCAGGGACTTCAGAGGGGCTGAAGAACACAGCCTGGGGGATTCTCAAGCCTGTCCACAGACTTGCTCCGTACACTCTGCACATGTCCTGGGGAGAGCTGGGCTGCTTGCAAATTATAGACGTGATCGATATTGCTAATAGCTGGAGGGGCCTCTTTCTCAAATCAGAAAATGCAAACCTTGCTGGAGTGTTCCAAGTTCAGCAATGTGCAGCTCAACAGCAATTGTCCTGAAGCCCTAACGTGTTTGCAAATTTGCTTAGAAAATAAATTATTAAAAAAAAAAAAAAAAACGTACAGAAGTGGCTGTCCTTGAAATGCAGGCTGGGCTTTGAGCGTGTGTTGTCGGTTGCTGCAGCATGTGCAGAGGCCGTTGCTCGCTGCAGGGAACACCCCTTTCCTGTGGCACCGCGGGAAGGATATCCTCACCGGAGGCGAGGCAGCGCTTGCTTAAATACTGGGTTGTGCTTGTGGGTTGAGGCTAAGTGCAGGGAACTCCAGATGAGATTAACACTGCTTAGGTGGAAGCAGCAGCAGCAAAGATCTGGATTTGGGTCCAAAGTAAATAACAAGTTGAAACAAGGTAAAGAACATAGGGTCATGCCACCGGAGCAGTGTAAAAATACCGGCTCTGTTACATGCTGGGTACTGATGAAGTAGCTCTAATGAGGAGACTGATGGCTGGGGCACAGGCTAATGCTGTTTGTCTGGTACAAATGAAACCATTTGTTCATATATAATACAGGTTCACATGTGGAAAAAAGGCTGCAGTGTTTAGTCAGCAGGTTTTTGTTGGTTAGTTGGGTTTTTTTGATTAATGCCAGCTATTTCAAAAACCAATTGAAAAGCCACAAGATGTTTGCAGAAGCTCTTGCGTTAGTTGTTACGGATGGAGACTCACCCACGACTCAGTATCTTTGGTCCTGCAAAGCCACGCTCCTGGTTGCAGGACACCTCAGGGTCTCTCTAAGTTGCTGGTTCCATGACGGTGCGGAGTCAACAGGGCAGGGGCGGCCCACCGCTACCCGCTGCTATCAAAACACCTCCGGCGAGTCTTTCTCTGCTCCAGGTGCCTTGCTAAATACCAAAAAGCACAGGCTTGTCTTTAACTTCTGCTACGTGAAAGCCAGTTAAAGGACCTTTTCAGATCCATTTCCATCTTCTGCCTTCCAAGGCGCGTGCTCGGATCAGGCATGCAGCCCGCAAGCTCCCCGTGGGCTTGTTCGCTTTGGCTTTGCTCCCTCCTCTACTGTACTTCACACCAGAGCGAGGTGCGTCCTCAGACGCAGATGGACAGAAAGGTCACCCAACAACGGGACAGTTGTTGTTTGAGAGTTTTGATAGCAAATGTTTTTTTCTTGCGGCATCATCGGCTACAGGATGGACGAACACACCGAGGAATGTTTTGTCATCCCTTAGAAAGCAACACTGCCTGTTCAAATCCGTACTGTGATGAGGAGTCCCAGGAGGGAACACCGCCATCATTCGGGGAGTGAATTGAGTTGTTGTTGAATAACCTCTGGATTTCTAAATCTGCTACAATTGGCAGATGAGAGTGGAAAGCATTGGTAAAATAGATTTCTCTTTCTGATATCTTTCTGTCTGAACTGAAGGGCTGCTAGAAAGGTCAGCACACTTCTGTTTCTTCAAAAACTGGATGTGTTGGGACAAGCATGAAATGTGGGGGGATGCATGGGAGCAAACTCACTGAGGGCAGTTTGTAGCCTTGGCAGCGAACCCACTGGATGGACCTGGAGAAAAATAAATAGAATAGCCACAGTTTTTAACTCTCACAGAGAAAGGGAAGTAGGTTTCTTTTTTCTCTGACTCCTTTTCTTTCTCTCTCTGTGTCTCACATACATACGCACACAGAGGGAGATGTTTTTCCAGATTTCTAATTTGCTCTAAATCCATCTGATTGAATAGAAGCACCAAAAATAAAGAAAACTGCCATTTCTCTGTCTGGTATTTAACAGCCCTTCAGTGTGACAGGCATCTAACGCCTGTGCCGTAACGTTAGCACATCTGTTATTAGAAACAGCTACCAGTGGGAAATCGCAAGCTGTGTGTTCTCTATGGTTACCCACAACACAGGAGCTGGAAGATGAAACACTTCAGGCCAGAGGAACAATTCATTACCTCAGAGTCAGAGGAAACACGCGTCAGGTTTTTTAAAACCAACACAAATATTCATGCTGAACTGTTCACCTGCCTTTGCCCTTTCGGTTGCATCGCTCCCTGGTCCCCTTGCTTCCGTCCGTACAGCACTTTGCCCTCTCCTATTCCAGCCTTCCCTCCACGCGGCTTTCCCAAAGTTTCTTCCCTTCCTGCCGGAGCAAGCTGGGACATTCGGCTCCCTAAGGCAGCACCTCTCTCTCCCGCTGAGCACTTTGGATCCAATTTTCCAACGGGCGATGGATTGCCAAATGTTCGTGACACTTGAAGCTTGCACCCAAAGAAATGACTTTCCCCTTATGGATTTGTGCTTCGTAATGTAGGAACACAGCTTTTGTTTTGTTCATGTTAGCAGAGCAAATTACAGTATTACGGGAAATCAGTGTGATTATTCAGTTGGTGACGAAATCACACGTGCATTTAAAAAAGCATCGTAGCAGGTGCTATGCTCCTACCGCAACAGGCGTGTCGCACCGCTCTGACGGGAGGTGACTAATCATTTTAAAAGGTGCTGCAGAGAGCAGCTCCATCTAACCTTCCTTAGCAACTCAATATTTTATCTTGCCAATCGCTGAATTACAGATGATCCTTGGTATTATTCGTAAATCCCGGATTCTACACAAGCCCTATTAATTAGCGTTTTTCAGTGCCCTGTGAGGTGAGAAGTTGAATGCTTTGATTATAACAGTTCCGTAAGCTGTACTTCTGAAGTTGTTCACCTCTCACCTTCCAAATATTTTTAATGTTGGGTCAAGATGATTGCCAGGCCCTAAGAGAGTACGTAAGACTTATGTTCGTATATCAACCCTTGTTTACAGTGGTTGCATACCATTCTCTGGGATTTCTGTCACTGAAAAGTAATGCAAGGCAGAAAAATTCTTTATTGCCAAGGAATGATTCTTAAATTTCAGAAGAACAAGAATTTAACGGTCTGAGTTTTGTAATTTCTTCCCCCCTAAAAAGCTACAACTTATATGAACAATTTACATCAAAACTAGACATGCATCATACACTGTTTTACAAACACTTATAAGAGACCCAGAACACCTAGAATTGGGGACCTGACCTTCCCCCATGGTGGAAAAGGAGAGTCAATTCTGGCTAATTTTAGTTGCATGACTTTTACTGTTGCTTCCCTACAGTTGTACCGAAGTGGTGGTGTCGAAGTTAATACACACTTGTAATTGCTGCTTTATTGAAAAGCTGTGGAAGGTTTTACACAGTCAGCCTGATCTTTAAGCGGAGAATTTTGGCCTAGTAATAAATGTTAAATAAGTAGCAGAAAAGGCTGCCTGTTAAATGGGGATAATCAACACAGAAAGCAAGAAATCTGACTTCTTCTTGGCTCCTGTCTGAGACAATTATTTCTAGAAATGCAAATTAATGTACTGGACTAGACCTCACCACAGTGCAGAAGTGAAATCACTTCATATAAAAACACTGGAAGACAGGCTTCTAGCAAGAACTGCCTGGATTATTCTGGTCTGGCCTCTGTAGAGGACTTCAGGGTGACAAGAATGTGGCTGTTCATTCCCATTCACTGCCCATGCACAAAAGGTGTTTGTCCAAGGAAACGAAACGGAGCAGTTGCTGCAGGCGCTGTCGCTGTTCCGTCCTTAGGGAACTGCTGGAATTTACACAGAAAGGTCAAATAAATAACATAAACATCTTCTAGTCTCTAGTTTTACTTGATTAAAAAGGATCAGATACTAATTAGTGATATTAATTGGCCATATCAATCTCAAATGAGTCCAATGGAAACCATTAAAATCTAAGTTAAGTGCTTTATTACCGGAGTGGGGAACTGTTTGTTTTTCTTACAAAATAAAGCAGCTCCTCATAATCGGTGTCGGCATTTGTTGGGAGTAGGAGCTGGTTGTGAATCCCCGGTGAAGTTGCTGGCCACCTTTAGGAGCTGCTTCCTCAAGAGTCTGAACTGGCACTTTTGGGCCAAGCTCTGAATATGAGGAGTTCTTGCAGCTATTTTCCACCGCAGCCCGGCTTCGCTTTGCCAGCGAGATTAGAAACAGCGGTCTCAAGCTAATTGTCCCGAAGTTCTCAGCCTGTACCTGGCAAAGGATATTTTGTAATGTCCCTCTTTCTCTGAAGTTACCCCAGTGTCCATGGGAAGAAAATTGCTCTCCAGTTTCCCCATGTCTCATCAGATCCTCCTTCAACTTGTAATGCTTTCCCATACCTATTTTATTAGCAAATACCTTTTTCATATCTTTGCTGAAAACTGTATTAGCAAGTTGCTACTTCATCATTTTTGACATTGTGCAATTATTGTCTTATAAGAAAAGTTCTTCTGTTCATCCAGACTATGTTCAGTATTCTTAAATATATGTCTTATTCTCAAATAAATGCTTAGCTCTGTTCTCATGTAGCATAGCATGAGCTGTGCAATTACAGGGCTTCCATGACAAAGACTTCCTTAAAGTGCTTTTCTGAAGTGATGCTTGTATAACTATTAATCTTTAGTTATTACAAATGTCTTTTTTGATACTAAAAGCAAACCACAAGACAGCTGTCTGTATGTTTTGTGCTTAAACATAAATGGCCACTCTTGTGCTGAGGTGTGCTCTGCAGCAGCTGGAAAAAATACCTCATTTATTCCTTTAGGAGACAAAGGTTTGATTAAGCTGCTTGTTATCATTTTTTTGCACTTATACAATGCAAGAAACTATAATAGTAAGTGCATTTGGAATGATATGCAGCTGCATGACTTGCTTTTGCTCAAAAAGTATCATAAAAATTGCTGAGCAAGAGAAATGCATACTCTGTGCAAGGGAAAATTGTACTCGATGAGTACTGAGCTGTCGCTTCTCTCCCAGCATTTTGGATCAGGCGGTTTATGGATCATGTTCACCTCCGTGTCAGCAGGTCACTGCCTGCGGCGTAGGTCTGTACCGCTTCCCAAGCCCAGAAACTCCTGAACGGCAGGAGAACAGCGATCCCAACCGCCTCACAGGCTTTGCCCGTTAACTGTACCTGGTAGGTCAGGGATGGCATTGAATTACGCAGCGAAGAAGAACACACAGATGTTCAGAGGAGGAAAATAACTTGCTTCTGAGAACCCTATCAATGAACACCAAATGCCAAAGAGTTTTCGTAGAGCCTCTGAGCGTGCTCGGTGATGGCCAAATGGTTTAAAATCACGGTCGTCACAATTCTCCACGGAAAAGGTGCGAGCTGCAGGAAGGCTAGCTCTGCAGAATTAATAGTGTCTTATGGATAGACCACCCAGGCACACAGTCACAAAACATTCGGGCCAGGTCTACATTACAGACTTTTTCCAGTACCGCCGTGCTGGGCATAGGGATGGTGGCCTGTGATCTCTCACCAGCAGAGCTGTGCTAGCAGAAGCACGCTTTTTTTGAAAATATGTAAGAAGAAATTTACTTTTATTTTCATTGGAATCCTATAAGTGTCTTTGACAATCATGGCCATAATATTGTTTATATAAGCAGAGGTACCCATATATGAAGTATGGAAATATTGCCACATTATAAACACAAGAGCTGGGTTGAGCCTGAGATCCTCTTGAGTATCTATGGGATGTTGCCATTCTACTGACATATGGTAATATTTTCTCCCAATAATCTCCTGCAGAAGTAGTTCTGGGCCAACTACTCATACATTCAAATTCCATAAAATATATAGCAGAGTTTATAAAGTTATTAGAACAAAAATGTTTTTGGAGATCTCATTTCATTTTACAATATGCGGCTTCAGCAAAAGAAATCTGTAAACAGATATTTTAGCTGAATACAAAACTCTTTTTAGTATTTACTCTGACAATCCTGATGGTGGATTTCAACCAAAACGTTTGTGCAGCTTCATGCCTTAAGGTTTCTACTTCAGATTTACAGCTGAATGTTTTCCGATGTGATGGATGATTATTAAAAACTGCAGCTCTCTCCAGTCCTCAAAAGGCCAAAAGACAGTTTTTGTTGCAAGCTATAATTTAAATGTAGAGCCAGACTCTTCATGCACTTCATGTCAATGTTTGTACACGAGGATCAAATCTTGGAGGCTACCCTATGCGAAAGGAACAGAAGAACAGCATCAGGTCCTTCAGGGTTCAGTTAAAGAGTAACAAATAATATTAATGTACATCCACTAAATAATTATGTTCACTAAAATAATCAAACTGAGGCACTACCAGAATCTTTATTGCAATTAAAAATCATCTTCGTTAAAATTGCTTTCTACAATTGTTGCCTATAAATCTAGCACTGCTATTGAGCCTGGGTAAAAGTCAAATGAAAAAAAGCTTCATATGGCTCCGAGTACATATTAGCATCTCCAGAATCCAAAGGATGCTTCAGGAGAGAGATGCAAACAATTCATTAATAACTGGCTTGTCAATGCAGAGCTAATCAATGCAATTAGCTGAACTCTGTCAAATGATGAGTCTCAGGTTTGAGCAGACTGCTATCACACACAATATTTGCAACCCTTTGCCATAAGCAAAGCCCATAATACTTTCCCGTGGCGTCAGCAATGACAGTTATTGTCTGTCCTTCGATGTCAATGTTAAATTACTTCATATTCCATCTGCACAAGCCAGGCTGATATAAAATGATGTGAGAAGCGTGAAAAGAGATAGGTTTTTAAAGTTCATTTAAATAGAGTACCCTTTTAAAGGCCTAAGGAAATGCTATTGAGCAATGGGGAGCAGTTAGTGTAATAATGAAACAGAGGCATGGCTATGGAAATTACTATGTTCATTAAACATTTATTCTGAATATAACCCTTTACTCTATCTATAGAAAATGTAAAACACAGTTCAGTCCAAAGTGGCTGATGCACCTGAATTGCTCAAATTACTTTAGTGACTGATTGTGAGTTTATACTAAGGTTAGAATTTCACAATGATTATTTTCCATTTGCTTGTTTATATTCAATCTAAGTCTAAATAGCGAAGGCAATTGAATAATGAAAATAACGCAGATTCTGGTGTACTTTTACTGAACAACTGATTGCCTGTATATGTCTTTATAATTATTATGTGGCTACAGGCTTAAGCATCCATGAAAAACACTATGATTGCTTTAATGGAGTTTCTTTTCAAGACCTTTCAGAATATTATTTCCAGAACTCATTTCTTCTCAATTTCCTCTCATTCTTCAGCAAGGCTTTGTTGCTTAGTGAGCCTTTAACTACTCGTGTCTAGATGTTAATAAAGGTTATATGAGTGATAGGAAATACATTGCATAAGAAATGATGACCTATGAAGGATGACTCTCACTGAAGATGCACATTCCTCCAGTCTGTGCATAACCTGTAGTAATCAGGAGGAAATAAAAAAAATACTTCCATCACATATACTCAGCTCTGCAACTGAAGCTTCAGAAACTGCAATTTCACGGTAAACATCAAACTGCTTCGTACTGAGTTTTTGTCTCCATCTCATTGCAGAACATCTGTAATTTTGAGCATTAGGACTTGAGAGGAGAAATCAATCATGCACGCGAGTCGAGGCGTGTGGGCACAGGTGGCCCTCGTGCTTGGTCTTGCTGAGGTTTGTGGCACCGTGCTGAGGACTTGGGAAAGGTGTTAGGAAAATGTGACTGCAGGGGTTTCTTCCTTGACATTACTGAATACAATTTTATGTTAAGTAAATATCTGCAATGCATTTTATTCCAACCTCTGTAACCAAACCTAAACTAAGTCAATAAGACTTTGCCCAAGAACATGTATTTTGGTTTGGTTCCTAATGTTAACATTTAGATAAAACTGAAGAGATTCGGTTTTTATCATCATTCTTCATTACCAATTGGCATCTAACGTTCATGAATGAAAGCAGACTGGCTGCTCTCCCGTAGCTAATTTATCTAGGCCAAGTTGAAACATCTGATTATTATTATGTGGCCCTATTGACATACTGGTTAGAGATGCACTGAACAGAATTGGAAGAGACAGTTTTAATACTCTCTTCAACAAAATTTTCCAGGAATAGAGGTGTGTGTTTAGGTACAGAGTAAGCTGCGTACATAATTTTACATCAAAACCTGTGTCAGCGAAGCAGAGGGCGGCAGGGTGGGAAGCCCTCTCTGAGCAGACGTAACCCTGGAGCAGACGTGGGCTCCTCCCAGCACCGCGGGGTGGCTGGAAGGGGACCCTGCAGCTGATGCGGGATGACACGTCAGAAGTGTTGGTCTCTTCTCTCAAGTAGTTAGCGATAGGAGAGGAAATGGCCTCAAGTTGTGCCAGGGGAGGTTTAGATTGGATATTGGGAAAAATTTCTTCATGGAAAGAGTGGTCAAGCATTGGAACAGGCTGCCCAGAGAGGTGGGGGAGTCCCCAGCCCTGGAGGGGTTCAAAAAACGGGCAGAGGTGGCACTTGGGGACATGGTTTAGTGGGCATGGGGGTGTTGGGTTGATGGTTGGACTGATGATCTTAGGGATCCTTTCCGACCTTAATGATTCTATTCTAGTTTTACTTACAATAAAAAATAATCCATCCAGCAAGCCAGGAAACATGAAATGAATTATTCCTCTCCCCTTAATTGGTTTGGTGGTGGACTTGGTAGTGTTAGGTTAATGGTTGGACTGGATGATCTTCAAGGTCTTTTCCAACCTAAACGATTCTGTGATGCGCCGTGGCGATGTACAGCACGCAGCCGTTAGCCAGGCTGCCAGATCTGGCTTGGCACATACCTGCCGTGATTACCTCCCTAGCTGGTACGGTAAAACCTGGCGGGCATCGTGACTGGGACTCAACACACACGTTGCGTGCAGAGCACGCCTATGTCTGCAAGTTATGGAAAGACTGGCGGCTCCAGGCGTTATCCCAGGAACACCACGCTGTCCCCTCTGCTTTTTAAAATGTCAGTGTTGCCCCTGGAGCAGTTAAGCTTTAGGCACAGATTCCCTGGCTTTGCTGCAAGGTTTGAGATGGGCATAGCAAGTTTCCTGACCATCACCCCATGGCTTCTCCCTGCTTGTCAGCCCGTGTCCCACCTCTGTCCTTTGGGATCGGGGCTGAAGGCAGCCAGCAGTCTCTGGGAGATGGGCTGCTGCTGCTCGCCTGTATACAATACGAAACACATTTCATGGTTTCCAGAGATTTGAGCTAGAAATGTCTTAACTTATGATATTCTGGTTTTCATAAGTTTGAGGTTTTCTGCTGTTTTGGGACTGTTGTCATCTTGATTTATTTTCTGGGTTTGAAAGGTTTGAACTCGCATATCCATCTTTAGGTTTGTGCTTGTCTGCTCAGCACTTCACTGAGCTGCTTCGCTATTTTTTCTTCATAGAAGATAAAAGATTTCTACGCTGGAGCAAATGCAAAGATGGCAAAACCCTCTTGAGACAGTTTGGTCTCATTTATTCAGAAGGAAAAAGGCGGTAGGAGATTTTGAAAAATGCAGCTGTGGGAAATAAGGGAATGGTCTCTCTTTTGGAAATCTCTTGCACAAATGATCTAAATGATGTGATCAATAACCTATTCCCATAACGTCCTTCTCCCATGGGATTCTGCAATAGCACTGCCAATAGTCTGGTATGTGGGAAATCAGACACTCAAATAAAAATGGTTTTTAAGAGAAGTGTGAAGAAATCCATCCATTCCAATACGGTGATTTCATCTGAAAGACAAGATGAACATTGCTTGAAACGGTAACAGAGCGAGGTGTGAATAGGACCGTTCGTCTCGGTGGTGGGTCTCGTCTCCCTCTTCCCCAGCACTGGCGGAGGGGCTGCAGCAGGACACGTCCTTCTCCAGGCCTCATCTCAGCAGCATCTCCGCTCCTGATGCCGCTTGCGTAGCGCCTGATTCTGACGCCCTGCCCAGAAGGACAGGCTTACGGTGCAGAGGGAAAGACTGGGCAACAAAGAGGTTTATTATTCCTTTTTCCATCAAGCACACGCTAAATGTGGTGACTCTGAAAGATTATGAAAGAGGTAACAGCTTCTGCTCCCGAGTGCCAGAAGACAGGAGCGCGTCTGGGGAAAAAGCTTAGCGCTGCTGTCGGAGCATCCACTGTGTGCTGCTGCTCGCAGCAGAGAGAAGATCCTGGAGGAGATTGACCACCTGGGCTGATCCAGCGCAGATGGTCTGCCGCTCCCTCGCTGCCGTTGCTTGCAGGGCAATATTTTTAATATATAGCTTAGTACCTGTTTTGAATTTTCTGCAACTGTCAGATTTGTTTTAAACCCCTTATTCTTTGACCAATGAAGACTGTAGAAACAATTCATTTCCTTTCCATTCCCCCCACCCCCCCCAGCTGTTTGATACTGCTCCACTACCGAGTGATTCTGACAACTTGGTCTGAGAAAGGGGAAAGCGCAAAATCTCCCCTCTTGTCTTTACAAAAGCATTTTGGGGGCAGTTCTTCAGCTTTGCAAAAATGCAGCTCAGGAACATTCACAGATTTCTTCTGCCAGAAGAGCTCTGTGGCAGTAACTTCATATAGCCGGGGAAACATTCAGCTGAGATAAATCACCACCGCCACTTTGACAGCAAATATCCATCTTCAGCCCAGACCACTTAATGGCCATGAGCTAATCTTCATCATAAATACCATTTCCAATTTTGCTTCGAACAGGTGGAATGTCAAATGGTGAATGTTGGCCAGCTGAAATTATTTTGATCTTGATCAGAACCACAGTTTGAGCTCTAGGTCTGAGGGCAAAGACAAAGATGAAGTGTCATCCTGCAGAAAAATGATGTATATTTGGTTCAGAGGAAGAAAGGAACTGAACTCCCTATTTCCAGGGCCCCTAGTTGAAATTATTCCAAGTCCAGGACTTTTAAGTCTGCTCTGGTACCCAGCTGAAACACACAGGTTTTCAGAGCATTTGAAGCAGATATGAGAATTTTAGACAACCAATAAAAGTTATCCTCCAAAGAGTGAGGGACATCCAGCTCCAGGCTGGAAGAGCAGGTGCCCCAGCTCCTCATCCTCAGGCTGTGTCGGGGCTCAGCCCCAGCCCCAGCTCAGCACCACGCAGCCGCTCGCTGCCCCTGCCCCCATGGGATGGGGGAGAGAATCGGAGGAGTGAGAGGGAGAAACACTCCTGGGCTGAGATAAGAACACTTTAATAGTTGAAATAAAGTAAAATAGCAATGATAATAGTAACAATATAATAATGATAATAACAATAACAATATCCAAAGCAAGTGCTGCCCAATGCAATTGCTCACCACCCGCCAACCGATGCCCAGCCAGTTCCCAGCAGCGATCGCTGCTCCCCGGCCAACCCCCCCAGTTTCCATACTGCCCATGACGCCGTATGGTATGGAATGGCCCTTGGGGCAGTTGGGATCAACTCTCCTGGCTGTGCCCCCTCCCAGCTCCTTGTGCCCCTGGCAGAGCAGGGGAAGCTGCAAAGTCCTTGCCTGGCATAAGCAGCACTGAGCAACAACTAAACCATCAGCGTGTGATCAGCATTCTGCTCATCCTAAATCCAAACCACAGCACTGTGCCTGCTGCTGGGAAGAAAATTAACTCTATCCCAGCCGAAACCAGGACAGGCCGGTAGTGTCGGCACTAGCTTTGTGAGCACAAGGCTCGCAGGGGCTGTCTGGCTTCACTCGGGGTGGCCAGTCCCCGCAAACGCCTGTCTCCGCGCACACATGGACAGAAGGATGCTCCCTGCGGACAGACGGTCATCCCGCACGCCTGGCCTCGCGCCGGCCCCTCGGCCTCCTGCCTCAGTTTCCCAGCTGTGCCGGCAGCAGGAGGAGGATGGGAGGGTTTCATATCGGTCTGATTGAAGTGCTGGAAGAAGGAGCAGAGGATTCACGCTGCCCACTATCATAATGTTCAATAATTGAAGTACCAAAGGTACTCGCAATCTGAGGTCTGCAGACAGGCAGTTCTGACATCCAGCTGCGGGGAGCGAGGCCGTGGGTACATTGGCTGCTAGTACTCTTTGGAGAAAACTTATCAGTACACAACTCTCCAATTACCTTGCCTGCCTGGCTGAATCATCGAACGTATCATGCAGTTGTTTAGGTGCTGCACTCCTCCGACTTATCATTTTCTTTTATGCCATTGCATTTTTTATATTCTTTCCCCTAGTTCCCCATGATCTCATCCAAAATTAACCGACATTGTGTTTCCTAGCCTTTTAACAACTATTAGAGCGGCTTTACCAAACGATTGCTAAAAAAGACTTTCAAGCTTCCCAAACATAATCACGTATTAAAAGAATAAAGGAAATAGCATGCTGTGCTAAAGTGACTTCACAGGCTTATTTCTTTCTACCAATTAATGGCTTTGAATGAAGCTGTAATTGAGCAGTGACTAATACTGAAGGCAGAGATTGTCTTCTCTCTCTTATTTAGATCTTGTGCATCACTTCTATAACAATGCTGAAAAATAATAATAATAATAACAATACTGTATTGTGGTTTCTCCGAGGATTTCAATTTGTTTATTTAAATTACTGTACTAATCCATAAGCACTCTTAGGAAGCCAGCATGGTTTAGGAGATACAGGATTCAAATCAGGATTAAGACACGTAAGGGAGAGCCAGGCGAGACAGCCGAGCCAGTGGGCCAGCCCGCTGCCGCGCTCCCCTTCCCCGCCTGCTGCGCTGGGTGCGTCCCCTGCAGCCCCCCGGCCGTGCGCCCCGTGCAGCGGGAGCAGGGAAAGGGAGCGGAGTGAGCAAAGCCGGGGCGAGGCGGGAGGTTCACCCTCTTCTGCCCATTCTCGGCTGTAGCATCTGCCTGAACCGCAGGCTCTGCCCTGGGACGTGGCTGCGGGTTTTTTCTTCCAGCGAGCTGTAGTGTGGTCCGTGCCTCATCTGCAATCTGGTGTTAAACGTAAAACCCAGGCCAAAAGGGTAGTAGTGCCCTGGTGCTCAGTTCCGGCAAATCCCTGCATTCCTGGTCCCACTTCATGGATGCAGAGATCAAAATGCAGAGATTCAGTGACTGGCCTAAAGCCACAGCCCCCAGCACCCCTCCTGTTGCACGAGTCACTGCCCTAACCCTGTCCCTGTCCCCTTTTTCCCCCCAGTCCCCTCCCTATCGTCTGTGCAACTAGGTGGTGAGCCGGCACGGGCAACATCTCCCGCCGGGAGATCATCATAACCCTGGGCAGGAGAGGTGATCCCCAGCCAAATCACCTTCCTGGTCCGGGCTCCTCTGGGGTTACAGGGCACCAGTGCCAGTCCGAGCGAG
Source organism: Pelecanus crispus (assembly GCF_030463565.1). NCBI lineage: Eukaryota > Metazoa > Chordata > Aves > Pelecaniformes > Pelecanidae > Pelecanus > Pelecanus crispus. The sequence continues at coordinate 1,303,863 of NC_134650.1, forward strand.
CTGCCAGCACCACGCACGGTGCCGGGCGCGCCCAGTCCCCAGGCACGGGCCACCGACGTACGCGCTGCGTGCGTCCCTCGTCACGCAGACAGGTAGATAGGCAGAGGGGAGCGGGCGCTGCTCCTCAGAATAAGACCTTCGGAGAGCTCCTTTAGCAAGGCAAGGGGGTTCTCAGTTTCTGCAGATGTATGTGATGTTTATAAATACGTGATGTACTTAGAAAAGTGCCGTTCAATTTACCAATAATGCTGTATTTATTTTTCCCAATTGTATCTAGTCACTAAGTCATAATTCTGCAGCCGATTGGCTGGCTGCAATGGTTTCTCAGGAAACTGGCAATTAAGGAGCAGGAAAAACGTCTGTGAGTCACAGATACTTATAAACAAGCAGAGGAGATTGATTGGGCTGCAGCAGGAACCACCCGAGCACCGCAAGGTCCCCGACCACGGCACCGAGCTCCGCGCGGGCAGCGTGGCGGCAGCGCCGGCTCTCTGCGTGTCGGGGCTCGAGGAGCAGGCAGCACCGCTGGCCGGCACCGCCGCCCTGCCTCCAAGGAGTGGCTGCCCCACCGGTGCCATTTTGGGGTTAATCGCCTGCCTTTTGGTCCACTCCCAGCCCTGATGCGGCGGTCGCCGTCAATACCATCACGCTCTGCTTCCCCCTGTGCAGCCGCTGCAAGGCCTGCGTGTTTTCTGCATTTCCAGCTGCAGGCAGGGAACCAGATGGCGCCTGCTGTTCCGCAAATTTGAGGAAGGAAAGAAAAGGACATTTACGGTCCCTTGGCCGTTACGCCATGAGGAGAGAGGATTCCCTTTGCCCCAAACCCTTCCTGTTCGCTTGCTCAGCTGCACCCCTGTGCAGCAAGGCTGGAAGAAGCTCAGCCAGGCTGTTGATGCTTCCCCCGTCACGCTGGCAGACCTGGTGCAGGAACATTTTGGAAGGGAGGTGTCCCGAGGAAACCTCGTTTCCCTGCTCTCTCCCAAGCCGCCAGCTCCCTGCACGGCTTAGCAGTTGCTTACACATGCACTTTATTTTTTGGGGGATGGTTTGAGACAGCTCTGTGCTACCTGCAGCCTTCTCATTCCCACCTCTGAAAATGCAAGCACCCAGCTCGGAGTCAGACACCATCCCGCCCGCGGGGCGAGGGTGCCACCCCCAGCACCCACGGCACAGGGCTGGGCAGGGGAACCCTCGCCCGCCCACGGGAGATCCATCCCCTGCACCTCTGCACGGCTCCAGCCACGCTTTCTCCTCCTCCCACCCTTGCTCCAGCTCCGCCGAGGGGCAGTGAGGCAGCGAGCGAAGCCAGGGACCTCGCAAAATAACCCAAACGAGCAAACAGCCCAAAAAGAAGTAACACCAAGATAAACGCGAGACGTACGCAGAGCCTGCGAGGAGCACGCCGGGGGCAGCAGTCCATCGTGGGCAAACCGCGCCCAACAGGGACGGCCATCGGCACCGGCACGGGGGCGCGGCGGCGGGACCCCGCGCAGCGAGGCATCGGCCGGGGAGGGACAGGAAACGGCAGCTGCGTTTTGACAGCTCTTTTGCTATTTAATGCGCCTCTGTTGGAAAAGCCATTCTGCCCTGAAATAATTCATCTGATGTCACACGGGGAGTTGATGATAGAAACAGAAATAGACTCCCATATTGGTAATGCCTTGTGGCGTGCCGCTTTGAGCGGTGTTACAGACACGGGCTTGCTCCTTTTTCTTGTCTTTTATCCCCTAGTTTGACAGAAGAATTCCAGAAATTTTCTTCTTTTTCTTCTTAACCTGTCTTTCAGCACTGCATACAACTTAATTTCTCTTAGCTGTCCCATTATCTGTTTCGTGCGTTCTGACATACATTACTCTGAAATATAAAAACCTTACTTCATATTAAAGCTAATCTAGAATTTTGATTTAATAAATTGGACCGTGCTCGAGGAAATCAGGGTGAAATATCAGCTTGTTAAGTTTCATATCACCAGCACTCTGATAGGTATAATATGGCAATTTCTGGTGAATGAATTATCAGAAAGTTTTATATGCTGTGTCTAATCACAATTTGTATCAGATAGAAATTACCACCTACCTCCCAAAGGATGGATTTTTTCTTATTATTCTTCTATACAGCTGTGAAATTAATTATGCTATTTGGGGTGGGAGTTTATGAAAAAGACACAGAGGGTGGTTCTTGGGGAATTATCTCATTAATGTTTCTCCAGCCATCTAAATAAACACAAGGGATTCATTTTAGAGGGAGGTGTAGTCATCAGATGCTTTGATTCTGCGTATCAACTCTTTCCCACTTCGAAGTCTCATCTGCATTATTTAGCACCAGCTCTCATCTTCATCATTTTTTCTAAATGCCCTCTTCTGCTCAGCACTTTTGAGACATTTTCCTAAGTGGGTTGTTTTTTCCACTGGCCCTTGTTGAGCTGCATCATTATTCTGCATCTTAACGGCACTCCAATCTTCTTCCTAATTACGTGTAATGAGTATTTTGGAGTTGACAGAAGTACACCAAGACCTAATAATAAAGAAAATTACTAAATCTAGTCTTCCAATTATATTCTGTTAGCTCAGATGGTTGGCATCTAGTAGATATAAAAATAGGCATTATTAAAATCCTCCAGTCTTCCCTTGGTATTTCATCCTCTACCCCACAATGTGTTTCCACAGTCGCATCAACAACAGACTTCTCTGCCCGAGCCAAAGATTTGCAGAGCTAGAGCAGAGTATTTGCATGCAGTCCCGTCTCTGTTGGAGATGAGGCCGAAAGAGAACTGGCTTCACTGGGACCGGACTTTATCCCTCAGCTGTGAAGCTCTGGATCAATTAAATACACCCATAATACATGAAGGTGCTAAAAACGGTGATGCCCAGCAGGCAGGCGGGGTGGGGGCAGTTAGCATTTCTCAGGATAAGCATCTTTTTTTTTCCTATTGCTTATTGAAAAGAAACGCATTTTTTTCATTCTCTGACTGAAGAGGTTTTGCTCTTATTTTATTATCACGTTAGCAAATACTGTGTTACTTACAGTCTCTTTCCAGGAGGTTATAGTGTCAATATCAGAGAGATCTTTTAGCATGACAGCTTTTTCTTCCATCCGTTCCAGTCCTCCTAAGTTTCTTACCCGGTGATGCAGCTGTGGGTCAATAAAGAGTGTGCACTGCAATATCTACCACTCAGAACTGGAAAAACTCTGGAGGTTATTAACACCACATAAAAAAAAGGAGTTTTGAACTGATATTGAGCCCAAGCCATGGCATTTGCACCCAAGCTCTCCCAAGACCAGGAGTTTGGGTTTGGGTTGAAGCTCCTCTGACATTGGAATCTAAATGCAGAAATGGTTCATAAGGTCAGCGTCACCTGCAGGGTTACATTGCCCGCACCTTTTTCCCAGTCTTTTGCTTCTCTTCTTCATTTGCAGCCCTCCACAATGTAGCTGAAGTGTTGAAAAAGTGCCTCCTAGCAGAACGAGGAGAGCTGCGGGAGATTTAAATATTTGATCATGTCCATAAGTCACTATCTTTATGTCTTCAAGAAAGTCTCAGAGGCTCATATCTTCATAGCCAGGAGAAATGCAACGTAATGCATTTCAGTAGTCCCCACCTCGGACCGGCCTCAGTAACTGTTTGGAATTGAGTCATTAAACTCAGAATTAACCCTTAAACACAAGCCACGATCTAGCTTTACCGTGTAATAGCAATTTATTGAAAGCCGTTAAGACCTTAAAGGGTCTGACCCAGACCCGTTCAGCTGCCTTCATTATTCCCAGAAAGAGTTTGCAGATTAGCAGCCGAGTCCACATTAATTTCCAGCTGTTTGCTTTCTCTTCCTCACAAAGAGCCATCTACTTTGCTTCCCATCACTCAGGAGTACGGTCTCATAACAGTCAGACTCATCCCAGCAACCTTCAGATAGTCCGGAAAGTCATTTCCCATACAAAATGTTGAAAGAACATGTCAGATTAGAGGTGCTCCCTCGTGAAGTGCCATTTTGAAGCAGAAGTGTGATCAGACTAAGAGATTGCACATTAGCTGCTTGAGTGGTGGAAATGAAACTTGTTAACAATTCTGCTGTTCCTCACAGAAAAATGGCCCCGGTGGGATTTAACCCAGCTGATCTTTCCTAAAGACAATTATAGGATGCAAATATTTATAAATCGCCCATTTACTTTACGCCCATTGATATGTTAAACACAATCCCTGTGTCTCCAATAAAGCTCGAACAAGCGCTGCCCATTATCTCCCTCTCCGCGGCCGGGCTGAGCAGAGGAGCTGGAGAAAGGCTTTTTGTGCCGGGTGGGAGCCAGCTCAGATCCCGCTCCTGGGCACGCGTTTCTCACATCAGGCTGCCTGGGGCGAGCGATGCTTGCCCACAGCCCGCGTGCCCGTCTCGCTCAGCTCTGCGGTTCCTGCCTGCAGACGTAGGCTGGCATCCCCTGCCTCTTCGGAGGAGGAGGAGGAGATGTTCTCTTCCTTAAACTTTTAGTGATGCACTGGGAAAATGGGACCAAAAAAAAAAAAATCCCTTCAAAGCTCCAGGTGTTGAAATGGAATGAAAACAAAATCATTTACCAGCTCCCAGCTTCACTAATACCACCCTTCCCCGCGCCCTGCACTACCACAGCCCTCCGTCCCCTTTTTGCTGTAGTTCCAATCACTTCTCGTCCCGGACTGTCGTCGGCTTTCCTGGACGAGGCAGCTTTTCCTCTCCTTCCTCTGCAAGCCAGAAGTAACGAAATGTTAACGTTTCTGGTATATTACCCTTTGTGCAGTTATTTGAGGACCCGTGTGAATATAAATTGTATTTATATAAAGAAAAATGTAACGAATGTAAATTACACAGCTAACAGATCATGTAATTTTACTGCCATTTTAAGATCTGCCCTGGGCTGCTGAGCGGTCTCCTGCCACTAGCGCAGAAAAGATGGGGAATTAGAAATGGAGATAAGACATTTGATCATAAGTGGAGTGTAAATCCCAAATATTACGGACAGTGAGATTGCTCACCCCGATTCAGATTTTATACACTTCACACATGGGTTTTTTTCTTTATTCCTGTCCATATCTGCATTTTTTAGCTCTCGGCTTCCCACTGCTTTGAGGGAAGTGGCCGCTGCCTCTGAACCAGCCCCCGCCATTCAGCCGTGGTGCCATTTATCATCGAGTTCTGCTAGTGGGAGTGTGCAAGCACAGCGCTGCTTCAGCAGGAAAGGAGAGGAACGGAGATTATCCCCACATTTTGTCTTTGCTTCGGAGGGTGGTGTTGGCTGTAGCGTAGGATCGTGAAGTGCACGGAGAGTCTCCTTTGCCCAAGGCTTTTGAGCGCTGAGGTCTGGCATCTACCATTGAAAATACCAGCTATGAGACCAAAGGTGGGAGATCCGTGGCCATAATTAAACAGAGGAAGCACTGAACAAATGAGCCTCCCTGAAGGATGCCCTGGCTGGTGGCCTGGCCCGGGGGGCTGGCAGCACACCCCGAGCATGCCGTGAGACATCTGAGGCAGGAAAACCAGCCTGGGATTTGGGTACAGAACCCGTACCCGCGCTGCAAGTGTTTATGAACAGCTGCTTCTGCAGAAGCAGACGGCCCTAGCTGACAGACACAAAAATCATCTTATGGTCTTTTGTAATGACTATCACCCTCCCTTTTCCTCCCCCAAACCAGAGAATTGCCAGCTCCAAATGCCTCGGGGAAGAAAGCAGCCAAGCTGTCAGCGAGGCAAAGGGCTGGGGCATATCCATGTAGCTGAGGATTGTCACAGACTTGGAACTGGACACTTCAGAGCCGGTGTGATTTATATATCCTGTCTGAAATAATGGTTTCAGCAGAAGAAAAGCACCTATTGAAATTGCTGCTGTCACTTCTGCTTCCTGTTTATAAGGCTGGATTCGGTTACACAGATGTCAGCGGTGGCATCGCAAACGTAGCATCTGCACTGGCTTCAGGTAGGGGAGAAAATAAGAGAACATGAGCTCTCAAATCACATTTTGGTGCCAATATCTTCCTTAGCAATAAGGGAAAGACGAAAAACAATTTCAGAAAAACTGCAGTATATAAGCCACAGTTGCTTCTGAAGCAGAACAATTATTGTTGCTATAAAGGAACCTGTGATGCATCATCTGCTCCTTAACAACTCCTGTGAGAGAAGGAGGGTTATCAAGGGACTCAAGGGGAGCGAATCTCTAACCCCAATCTTTAATAAAGTAGCTGGAAAGAAATCAGGAAATTATACACTTGTAGGGTTGATCTCAATGGTAAATACGAGTCTACAGAAATGAATAAAGGATGAGGTCACACAACAGCTGGAGGAGTTCGAGCTGGTTTTTAAAAAAATAGTCCAGATGGTTTTTCTAATTTATTTTTTAAAGGAATAAAGCCTTAACTGACAAATCTGTAAGAACGTTCTCAGCAGCTGAGAGAGGAAGCAAGGCAAGATGAGAAGCGATAGTACCTGGCCCAAAATGTAACTTAATATTCCTAAAGCCAGCAAACAGAGGGTTGAAGGGCGCAATCGTGGAAGGGGTGACAGTGCAGAGCCGTATCGCGATGTGCACTTCAGCACTGCCACGGGCATGGAAGCAGCCCAGGGACACTGTACGCAGCCCTGCTGATGGCGATCATGAGAAACAAAACTCCTGTTGTATTTTAGAGGGGAAGACCCTCTCATTCCTCTTCCCACCCCTGCCCCGCTCCCCGCAGCGGCCAGCCCGAACCGAACGCCGCGGCGGGTCCGGCGGTCATGGGGCGGGCGAAGGGCACCCGCGTGCCCGGGCACGGCAGCGGGGAGCCCGCACCCCCTCGGCAGGGCTCGCCTGTGTGCTGGGAGGCTCGTTCCCCTGCGGGCACTTCGGTGGTTCACACAAGGCCAGGGAACATGAGAATAATTGCATATACATTCGTGAAGAATGTCTGGCGGGTTTTCAGTGAGCGCTACAGCAAAACTGCTTGTTGTACTCAGAGGGTTTTACAGACTGTCCTGCATAACTGAATCCTTACCCAACACGAGCTCGCGTTTGAGGTTGGAGCCAACTGGTATATACTCGCTCGCATAAGGGTTAGATTTGGGACCGAGCAGTCATCCCAAATTACAGGCAGTATGGATGGCCTCCAGGAGGTATAAACTGCAGAAAAACATCGTCTGAGCTGAGCTCAATGCTATGGTCAGGTTTGAGTAGCAACTAGCCCCAGGTGGGTGTTGGCTGCTTTGGAGGCTCGTGGTCAGCCCTGAGTTAGCCCCTGGGGCACGTCAGAGGTGGCAGAGAGCTGGATTGGTATTTGGGATCAGTAGCGGATGCCTTGGGAGCGATGGGAGGCTACCTGGGGATGTGGTGGATGGCAGGCACTGGTGGGACGGGCATGAGGGTCTGGGAGTGAGTGGGCATGCAGGGCTGGGCTCTGCTCCTGCCGAGCACTGGCGCAGGAGGAGGAGAGGGGCTGGGGCAGGAGCAGGGTGGTGGGTGAGTTCAGGCCTCTCGTGGAGCCCTGGCTAAACCAATGCTTGCAAGAACCCAGAATAGATTAGGGCCGATGCTCCTGCATCTCATAGAGTGGTCTGTGAGACCCAGCACTAATTCCTCCAATACTGTCCTGGTTTCGGCTGGGACAGAGTTAATTTTCTTCCCAGTAGCAGGCACAGTGCTGTGGTTTGGATTTAGGATGAGCAGAATGCTGATCACACGCTGATGGTTTAGTTGTTGCTCAGTGCTGCTTATGCCAGGCAAGGACTTTGCAGCTCCCCATGCTCTGCCAGGGGCACAAGGAGCTGGGAGGGGGCACAGCCAGGAGAGTTGATCCCAACTGCCCCAAGGGCCATTCCATACCATACGGCGTCATGGGCAGTATGGAAACTGGGGGGGTTGGCCGGGGAGCAGCGATCGCTGCTGGGAACTGGCTGGGCATCGGTCGGCGGGTGGTGAGCAATTGCATTGGGCATCACTTGCTTTGGATATTGTTATTATTATCATTATTATATTGTTATTATTATCATTACTATTTTACTTTATTTCAATGATTAAAGTGTTCTTATCTCAGCCCAGGAGTGTTTCTCACTCTCACTCCTCCGATTCTCTCCCCCATCCCACGGGGCAGGGGCAGCGAGCGGCTGCGTGGTGCTGAGCTGCTGCCTGGGGCTCAACCATGACAAATACAGAAACCCATAAAATCACTGGTTATTTCTGAAAATTAAGGGGCTAGAAATGGCGTACCTAGAAGAAGGTGACTTGACAACACGGTTTCACTTCCTACGGTATCCTGTAAGACATTCAACAAGGAACGAGACATCTCAGTATCTGCAGATCCCGGCTCTGCGCTGCAGAAGGCAGCATTGAGAGGAGCAGTTTGTACTGGGAATGCGGGTGAAACCAGTGACAATGCATCCAGCTTGGAAATGGTCTGTCAGCAAGGTGCAGCTCTGTTTTCTAACTCGCTACTTAGCCACATTTAGTCTCAGGATGGCCAACTTGTGAGATTTTATCATGAATTTCATGGTAGAGTTTTCCTTAGCTGTATTTCCAAGACTCATAGGACATATAAATTTCTTTCGGTTTTAATACAATGTGTTGTTTTAACATATTACTTCAGCCCTTAAATTGCAGTAAAATACTTGTGACTGGGAAATGCATCAGAAGAGAAACTGCAGAAAGTTTTGACAGCTGGGTGGTCTGTCCTTAAGACACCGTCTAATCCTGCAGAGTTAGTTAGCCGTCCCGCAGCTTGCGCATTTTCCATGGAGAACTTTTGGTGAACTTTTAGCACTGAGCTAATACTGAGCTGGTGTGAGCGAGCTCTGTCAATAGGAATGAGATTGTTATAACCGATGGGTTTTCTTATAGCAGAGTTTCTTGACCTTTCTCTGTTGAAGGGCCATCTGACCGCTTAGGGGAAAAAAACTGTGTCACCCTCAGTCTCCATACTGTTTCGCTATTGAAAGCAACGTGATTAGTAAATTAAGTTTTCGGCATTCAGTGAACAAAATGTTACTGTTTTAAAGAATCATAACAGTACTGTGGTAATTGCAAAAGCTGTAATTAGTCACTGAGAACCACTGGAAACCGGCACCTGACACTACATGTGTGCAGGCGCTGACACACATCTGCCAACCTGCCTATGTGTGCTTTTTAAAAAAAAAAGTGTGGTGTTTTTCAGCTGATTTCTGATGCCTTTTAAACTTTTGCATAACACTGATATTTAGGGAACGGACTTAATCTTTCTGGTTTTGCTCAGCTGTTTATCTGTTTTCTGTTGGTCGGTTTTGACCAGACAACCTGCCATGTGCTGACTGATTTCAAGGTCCCTGTATACCAACTAATTAGTAAATATTCAAATCGATTAGCTGGAAACCCGTTCTGTTGGGCTTTTTGTCATCAGCTCCAGCGTGCTCTACCTGCATGCACTCAACTTCTTGAGCTGGGAACTGACAGCCAGGGAGCCCAGCCGGGCCTGAAACGCCTTTGGTTTTTCAAGTCAACGTTCATGATCGAGTAGCAAAGTCTTATTTCAGCTCCGCTTTTCCCTAAGCTATGCATATGGCATAATTGGAAACCACCGCGTCCATTGGTTTGCTTGCTAGCTACCCCTTTGTTGGCTCCCTCCGAGTGTCAGACATAATCACTTAAACCCCAGATCTTGCTTCCTCTCCTTCTGCACCACCTGGTACGGTGCCGACCCAACCGCTTGGCTACCGAAACCAAGTCAGGAAAACGCAATTGCACCGCTGTGGCTGCAGCTCTGCCAGTCGGTGTGCGGGCGCGTGCATATACGTTCACGTATCCATTTACATTAGAAATTCTCATCAGAAATAGACTGTTGCCAGATACTTCTTTTAACGTTAGCTTTTGTAATCAAAATTGTTAATTTTAGTCTTTCTTTTCATTCTTTGCTCCTCATCCCTGTTAATTTATACACAGGGGGATAAAAAGGGAAAAAAAACCAACATTTGATCAGTCACCTAGCGATGTCAAACCAGTACAAGTTTTGAAGCTTATACAATGAAACTTATTTAAGATTTTTGTAATTTTTCTTTCCATTAAAAAGCTGACATACAGATGTGTGTCTAAGCCCACCCACTGCAATCTTCATGTCTTGTCCCTCTTTTGATTTGCCTTTCATTTTTATCGCTGCTTTTATTCTTTCTCCTCTTCATTAGATAATGACCATTTACAACATGTTTTTTTTTTTAAACTTATTGCCAGTTCATTAAATCATGATGCAAATTTTTTAAAGTTAGGTTACAATGTGCACACTGCCATAAATAGCTAACAAATAAATTTGTTTATTAGCATCTAAAGATGTCCTCTCCAAACAGATTTCCTTAGAGTCATTTACTAATTTTATTGCCAACTGGCTTACCAAAGTCATTCTTTCTTTCTTTAGGAGAAAAACAGTGAAAGCAGAAATACTAGAGAGTCATTTATTTCCAGTGACATAATCTCTTTTTGCTAAATCAGTAGCAGGTCACATTGGCTCAAGAAGAGTTCTCCTTATACTTCCAGTCAGAATGAATCTTAGCTGTGAAAAGTAGTATCGTTGAAGTGTGATTTGGAAATGTCATTAAAAATAAATAGGGAAGCAGGCAGAGGTTTAGCCCGGAGACGCAGTTCATACCACTTCATGTGGCTGCAAATGCATTTTTTTCTCCACCGTTCTTGAGAATATTGAACAAGTCAGGAATTATTACAGTGATGTCCCTGTCATTCTGAATAATACATGAACAAAATTAGTTACTCTTCATTCAGGTTGAAGCAATTATTTCATGTCTCCTCACATGAGGCCATGTGTAACCTATTTCTGAGCGCTGCAGACAGGGCCTTAAAGGATGGTGAAATAACAGCTGGGACTAATTGGAATTATGGTTGACTTGATTCACTATGTTTATTTATTTATTTGTGTGTGTGCAGGGAGGGGAGTAAGTTTAATTTAGTATGCAAAATATTTAAAGGGAAAAGAGCCGTAGCAATTCTGTTGTGCGCAAAGCATGTAGGCTTTGCTGGTTTAATTAACCTTTCAACATGAAGACCATCCAGCTTTCTATTCCGTAGCTTTTCACCTTATTAATACAAGTCACTTCTTTTCTGCAGCAGCTGTCCTCTCCACACCTTTAAAAGCAAACTGCGCAGCAAGTTTGCCAAGCTCTGCAAGGCGCTAGCACAGAGCTCCAGCAAATCCATCCACGCGCGCACTGAGATAGGAGGAGAAATTGCCGGCTCTACCTGCTCGCCTGCGCCATGGCGTTAGACAGCAAGCTCAGCCGAGCAAGGGCTGCATCCTCCAGCCCGTGCCCAGCACCAAGCGTGCCGTTTTCAGAGAAAAACCTGTTTCTTAGGAAATTGAAACTGTTGTGCTATTTATTCATCTGCATCTAATTATTCAAAGGCATAATGGGGCAGCTCTGGAAGTATTCGGGTATCTCAGGCTGAGGATTAAAAGGGGTGCCGGGTGCCGTGGTGCACCTCAGCGCCTGACCGGGCTTTGGGAGGGCTGGGTCAGACCCCGCTCCGGGGGAGCTCGGGTGAACAGGCAGGGGAGCGGGCAAATTGCTGACAAGCTCGTGGAACGTGTCCCAAAGCCAGAATGTTTCTCCAGACTGTTTTGGGTTTGATCAAGTGGCATTTTCTGACAAAAACCCCTTTTTTTCTCAGAAGACCCCAAGCCCGTGGCACTTGGGATCCCTGAGCTCTGCTCTGAGCTCTGTCAATGGCAAAGGCCGTTTTGACTTGGAGCCCATCACTGTGGTATTTGAGAGCTGGTATTTATGCCTGGGAATCCATCCCCGTGTTCTGAAAGCAGGAAAATGATACTTGGCACCATTGTGGGAGTATGCAGAGGATTAATGTTTACAGGATGTTTCAGAAATGCTGTAGCCTCCTCGTTATAAATAGGTACGAAACCTGTTAATGATGAAGTCTGTTCTGAACGGCGCACGCGCTCATTTCGGGACACAGTGGGTTAATGTGGTGGTTTTTCTGCCCTACTTTTTTTTTTTTTTTTAAGATGTGGCAGGATGCTGCTGAAAATGTATAACTTGGTTCGCTGGAAATAATCCTGTAAGTTGCAGTGAATAAATGCAGAGCAGGGCGTATAAAATATATGTGCTTTTTAATATTTATTCATATATTAAAAAGTCAATACGGTGGCTGAGATGAATGCTAAAAACTTTAATTAAAAACAAAACAACAATGTTCTCTTTCAGTTGCCTTAGCAGCAGAGAAAATGTAGGTAAACATCCTTCTTTCTGAAAAATGATCTTGTTCCTAGCAAATCCTATAACCTCTCCCTCCCAATATAAATGTATCACTCTGCTGAAGTGAACCATAAAATGACACTGGTGCAAAATCCTCCAAAGTCAATACGAGTCTTTTTGCTGATCTTGCTGGACTCCGGATCAGTAGGTGGAAAATTATCTCATTTCATTAATTAGTTGGAAGCAAATTAATCATCTCCTTCTGATGCATGACATTTTTAATACTAATTTCTCCTCTCCTGGGAAGCCTATGCCAGAGTTTTGGAGAGCCGTGGCTGCGTGCTCCCATATAGGCGATGCACAGGAGGAGCGTCCACCGGCTCAGCCTGTCTCCCATCTCTGCCTTTGCCACCTCCTCCCGCAGGGACGGAGGCTGAGGGCCATCCTTCGCCTGCAAAGGCAAGAGCTTGAAACCTCGCTGTGTTGCAACAAGCCAATTGAACCAGGGTACACTTAATCCTTCTTACAAAAAACACATTTCATCAAATTATAACTCTATTAATATTAATAGCATATTTCAACATGAAGAGTACCACCAAGCATCATCTGCTCCTTTGATTTCCATTTCTGGGTGGCCTCTCCCAGCCCGACGCTGCCGGTCTCAGTGCCCCGCCGCCGTGTGGGGTTCAGGTGCCGGAGCGAGGGGGACACGGGGCAGCGGCCACGCAGTGGACGGGGACATAGAATCATAGAATCATAGAATCGTTTAGGTTGGAAAAGACCTTTAAGATCATCCAGTCCAACCATTCACCTACACTACCAAGCCCACACTAAACCAATCAAGGGTAGACCAGACTGAACCATGTCCCCAAGTGCCACCTCTGCCCGTTTTTTGAACACTTCCAGGGATGGGGACTCCCCCACCTCTCTGGGCAGCCTGTTCCAATGCTTGACCACCCTTTCCATAAAGAAATTTTTCCTAATTTCCAACCTAACCCTCCCCTGGCGCAGCTTAAGCCCATTTCCTCTCATCCTAGACATCTGGACGGTGCTCGCTGCAGACGCTGGTGCCAGGACATCGGGTGCCTCCGGCTGCACATCTCCCAACTGCCCCCACCACCCGTGCTCCGGCACCCGGCGTGGAGGGCGCACGTGCTGGGTGCTGTTGAAACAAAGCTAAAGCAGAGGGTGGGCTCCAGAAAAGGTGAGCGGTGCTCTCCCACGAGCTGATGGGCGAGGAGTCCCGGGGGACATGCTGAGATGATCCCCCTTCTGCAGGGTGGCCGCTGTGCGCTGGGCACTGGGTAGCAGCGCTAAACACCTACAGCTATGCAAAATACTAGCTCCGCTAAGACTTCTACCAATCCGTCCAGCGTCTTCGGGCCTTGGCGTGGGTAAGGTGACCCACCCCCAAGAGTGCAGAGCATAGCTCACATCTGAATTTTAAAGATGCTTTATTAGCCGTTGAGAAGACCCGAGCTCCTGGGCCCTTAAGCTGAGTGTCGGAATTAGAAACCATTACTGAAGAGTTTTATGAAAACCAACTCAACCTTGACTGTTCATAAATACAGCCTGACATCTCCCTCTCTGCCTTTACATAGTGGGCATGCTTTTAAATAGTCCAACCTCATATAAAGGCTCACTGTTATAAAAAAAAATTTACGTTGGTTCCTTTCCCAAATACATTAATTACAGCCTCAATAAGAGCATACGGTACTTGCATTTCCACTTACAACGATGTGTTTCTAAGACAGAGCGCTAGAATAGCTGGAGTACATTATCCCATCCATAGACCCTGGCATTTCCCAGCTCCACTGGGCCTTCCTTATGGAAAAATCAAAGAGTTCCAAAATCAGTTTTCCTTTCCAAGAGGAGACAATACAAATAAAATAGCAAATATAATACTAATGTCACCCAGGATGCTGGCAACCAGAATAATTAGGCTTTAGGTTGCATTAAATATTAGCAGGCAAAATACCTATTTGCTCATTTTACCTTCAAGTCACGAAGAAATGAGCACTTACTTTACTTTCTTCATTTACTTGTCAGATCTATTCATTACAGATGCACATTTTCTAAGATAAGTATCCAGATTTCGCATCTGTATTATAATTGAGACTGGAAAAATGTAAAGGGTACGGGTGCAATTTAGCATCTCTAGTCAAATTACTCGTATTTTCAGACGGTTATTCAGAAGGGGCATTTCCAGGAGTATCCAAGTCACTCCATTTCCTTGCCTCCCTTGTAATGACATTTAAAAGACAGCCTTCTGCCGTCTAGAGGCAACAGACACCTAGCTAGCTAGAGCAAAAAACCACCTTATAGCTCAGTTCTGTGCCCTGTGCTTCACGAAACAAGAGAAAATGGGGGTGGTGAAGTTGCGATCACAAGAAACAACGCCCAAATACGGATCTGCAAGGGTGCGTTCCCCTTACGTCCGGATCCCAGGCTATGCCAGCATTAGCATTTCTCCTCAGTTGTCTGCACGTCACCACCGAGCCGGGCAGCAGCCGTGCGGTGGTGGTGGTGGCAGCCCTCGAGGACGCGCCCCGGCTCTCCTGGTAGCAGCGAGCGCTGTTTACACAGGTGGCTACAATCCAGATTTTGTTTGGGGATGGGAATAAAAAGAATGCAATTGTTATCTCAAACGGTGATCTCAACTAGTCAGAGACCATATATTTTCTTGCTAAATAGAAGGTCTGTTTCGGTGTTTTACTCACTGAGTAAACCTGACCGGAGGAAGGGACCGCTGACACAGGCGTTTCTCAGTAGCACCTCTACTCCTACTCCTGAGCCAACATGCCTTTACAGGAGACAACTGTGGAGTGAGACGCCAGACAAAGAAGTGCATTTTTTATTTAGACTGGACTGGACGTGGCACGAAAACTAACCTGGAGTCCCCAAAGTGCCCGTTTCAGAAGCCTGCCTGACCTGAGTTCGCATGGTCACTGCGTACATGCAACGCGTACGCAGAGAAGGGCGCCGCGGGGAGAGCATCCGATCTGAAGCCCGTCTGCGCGACCTGCGGGCACGCACGGCTGTGGCCACCGACTGCGCAGGGGATGGCTGCTCCTGTCCCCTGCGCTGGGCGCCGCAGTGCGTTGGGATGCACGCTCTCCCTTAAACGTACTTAAACCTTGCACATAGGATGCGACAACCTGGTACCTCGATCTACGGGCATAAACCATCCCCCCAACGGGCATGAACCACAGCAGGGGCGCTCGGCCCTTGTTTTCGGGAGGTTGATAGGCACACGGGCAGCTGCCTGCATGCAAAATCATCGGGGAATAACAAGCAGCTTGTTTCCCTGGTTGGTTCTTTTCTTTAGAAATTACGAGCTGGTGAAATGGTGTTCAAATGAGTTTTTGGGCGAAGTAGCTTTGCTAATGTTGCTTAGTGGACTGTCTGAGGAATTGATTGTGCAGGCAAAACTTCATGGGTCTTTTTTAAGAGAAATTAAAACGTTCACAACTCAACTCTTTGCTAAAGGATAATTGTAATGAAGCTGTTTGTGGTAGCAAACGACTGCTGTTTACTGTCCCTCACAGTCAAGCAGACAATGCTTTTTAGCCTATATTAAGGTCTTTCATGCGGCTCAATTACCACAAATGTGTGATGATAAGAAATAAGGAATATCAAAGGAAAAATAGCTGGAATAACAGGCCCCTAAAATTATGTAAATAACTGACTGAAGAGTGTGGAAAAGATGATTTTTTTTTCATTTGAATATACTGAATAGTTATATTTGTGGAATTACAGCATCTCTTGGGGCTTTTCTAACATTGTGGTTTGTATGTGCTACACTCATGCATGACTAGCTGTCTGCATGCCAGGAACATTTTTTTTTTCCCCTTTATAAATGACGAGATTTTGATTTCACACCATAGTTATACCAATATTCCAGTCTCCCGAGATCCTCTTAATGTGACGACAATTGCAATATTAGTTCAAGCTGTTAATCCCAGGGCTCCTATATTTTAGCATCTCCCCAATCTCATCAGAATTACATTCTTTCAAGAATATATTGTTGCGTTTATCTTCATATGTATCCCATAAATAATGCTGATGAGCATCGGAGCAGTAGTTAGAATAAGTTTTAGGGAGGTGTGAAGAACTGGATGTGATATGTGCAGGCACCCTACGGTCAAATCAAGGCAGGCTATTTCAAAGGAAACCAGTGCTCTGTTTCTTCATGTAGGCTTCTTTTTTTTCACTTTTTGTTGTTTCAATTGACATTAAAAGTAGATTCCGATTATAAATACCTGTTTTGCCTATAAGAAAAAATTTTCCCCCGTGCAAGTGTATGTAGATGCTCCACCTCAGGAGCAGATGCTAATTCGTCTCTATGAGCAATGCAAGTTAACTGTCCTGACGAAGGGAAACACAGCTGTTACGGCAGAAGTGAAGGTAATCAAGGAGTAATCCTAGGCCTGGAAAGGTCAGCTGAGAGAAATTAAGCATTAGGCTTAAGTGTAAAAGGGTTGTGGGTGTGGTGTGGCTCGGAGGGTGAGGGAGGAGACTGGAGAAAAGGGCTCTGGAAAGGAAGAATTCAAATATAGGAACCACTTGTGGGCAGGGACTTGAAGAACTGGAGGAAACAACTAGTTGGGCAAACAAGGTAAAATATTTACGTACTTAACAGTAGAAAGCCCAGGTCCTAAAGTGGCCCCACATGTAAACTTACTTAAATTTTCTGTAAGACAGTTTAACAAGGGCATCCCTAGTTCTGAAGGATCCGAACAGATGTTTTACGGGGCGAACAACAAGGTTGCTCCGTTTGGGTTGTTCTAGGCTGGTGTGGGAAAATCATCTCCCAAAGCCTTGCAGCTCCGCAAGCCCAAGCAGCGCTTGGCTCAGCGAGCAGAAGCAGCGGGGAGCGCTGGTGGCCACCGGGCAGGACCCCCCTGCCCCTCTGCTCCTGCCTCTTGCTGCCAAAGCCGGCATGAGACGCTGGCTGAGCGCCTGCCGAAACGAGAGCGCCGACGTCGCGGGAGGCTGCGCGGAGTCCCTCCTCTTGCCGAGAGTCTTGTTTAAATGTCTTTTTCTTCCGATAAACCTGAGACTGCTTAGTCGCAACCTCTCTCGGTTGCACCCTTCTGAGAGTGTTGAGAACAAA
This sequence comes from Pelecanus crispus, assembly GCF_030463565.1. NCBI lineage: Eukaryota > Metazoa > Chordata > Aves > Pelecaniformes > Pelecanidae > Pelecanus > Pelecanus crispus. The sequence continues at coordinate 1,321,155 of NC_134650.1, forward strand.
CTTGGGTTTTCGTTGTCGAATGTACGAAAACTGTTTCCGGGGGAAAACACCAGAATGCTGTGCTGATAGCTGCACCTCTCCGGACGGCAAGCCAAAGGCCTGGAATAGTACCCAGCTGGCAGGTAAGAGGCATTAAAAGAAAAAAAAAAAGTGTATTTGTGTGTGAGATAATAGCTTTGACATAATTTCTGTGTAAGTGCCAGGGTTTCTGCCCCAGCCATGGCTTAGGGCAAGCGTAACACGGGGCAGAGCCGCTGTTTGTGTTCCTGCGGGCTGGCGGTCCGCGCGCCTCAGAAGGGGCTGCAGGGATCTGCACATCTGCAGTGAGTCCCAGGGCCGAGGCAGGCGAGCAGAAGAGTTCGGAGATGATTTTGCCTCTTCTTAGGGCCTCACAGAGAGGAAATGCGTGGTGCTTTTTGCAGCCTCCAAGTAGGCAGCTGGAGTAGAAAATCCTCGCTGAACTGTAGCTCCTCAGGTGGAAATGGTTTTGGTCCCTTGCTATGAATATTGGGCAAAGCAAAACCATCCTGGTGTTATAAAATGTGGGAGTTATTTTGGTGGTGTGTTTGTTGTGGGTTGTTTCTTTGGTGGTGTTTTGGTTTGTTTTTTAAAGACAAAGGCTTCCACGAACACTTTGTATGTATTTGAGTGCTCAAGGTGAATTTGTGCTTGGTGAAGCTGAGCCATGAACAGAGGTTGAGTTCAAAGCTTTCAAGCCCGAAGAAGTGTTTGTGCATTTCTTTCTCATGCCAATGACTGTGATTTATGATTAACCAGATAAAGTGGTGTTGCCTTAAGCTCTCTGAATAATCTCTCTTACTGTGCACTCGTCTTTGGTTCCAGTATTTAATTAGCCTAATTTTTTTCCCTTCAGGCTGCGTATAGAGACTTAGATCTGGATATAACTTTAGAAATATTACACATAACTCCAGGAATAACACTGCTGAATCTGTTAAAAGACTGTGCTGTGCCACAGTTCCTCTGTACTTTTGGGAATTTCACATCAACCTCATGAATTCGTCAATAATTGAGGAAGAGTAGAGTAGATATCACAGCATGTTGGAAAATTAGAACCAACGCATACTATTGTCAGTTCATGCTATCTTCCTTTTCTGGCTTAAAATAATTTACTGCTTATTATTTAGCACAAATAAGGGAATGTCCCTGTAGGACGCTGCCAGAGGTGGGTGCCAGGGAAGAGCGCAGTGGACAGGAGCTGGCACTTTGCTGCTGTGCTGCTCGCTGACTTGCAGCTTTGGGTCCTCCTAAAACCAGGGTGGTGGTTCTAGGCTTAGTAACTCTAGATGGACTACTTTTTTTTTTTTTTCTCTTTTCTCCTTTTCTCCCCTCTCTCCTTCTTCTGAACTTTTGAAAGAGCCTTTGAGCAAATGTGAGCTCGTGGTACCATCTGTGGCAGCCTCCCACAGCCGGTGCTGCGCTGCGGTGCGCGTCCCCCTGTTCGTGTGGGAACCGCCACGTGATGACTTCATTCGATGCCTCTGGTCCTCTGACTGTGAGACAGTGATGAACTTGTTCCCAATTAGTCTTCTCTTTCCCACTTATACTGTTACAGGCTTCTGTCACATTCCCCGTCCCCCACCCAGCAATCTCTCTTGCAGCCTGAAGTCATATTCTGTCCAGTCATTTCTCATACAGAAGCTATTTCATACCTTTGCTCATCTTTTTCTTCTCTCCTGCAGTGACCAAGTGAAATACTAAGCTACTCTCATGGACAGAAAACACCATGGAGGGGTTGGTTATGTCTTTTTTTTTTTTTTTTTCCAGAGCAGAGTGTTTCCTTCAAGTGCCCGCTCTTAGTGCTGGCTAATAGTCTTGCAGAGTTGCAAACTGTTTAAAATATACATATATTTAAAGATGATAGAATTTTATCCCCCATACTACTGCCTAGATTCTGGCAGTAGGTCAAAATCTAAAAGCCTTGGAAGAGCTTGTTAGTCACTAAATATTAGCCATGCCTGGGGCCAGGGGAGCTTCCCAGGGCTCCTCTGCTTGGACGTGCTGACCCCAGCAGGTCTGGATGCCCTCTTCTGTGGAGAAACTGGGCTGAATTTACGTCTCTCCACTGACAAAGGGGAGCTGGGTGCATATATCGTTCCGAGCCTGAGTGCGTGAAGGAACTCACTTCCTTGCCTTTGCACTGAAAAGAAATTGCAGCCTGCTCAGCTGAGAACTGGAGTCTTCAACGCAGGGACTTCATCTCCTTATTTTAGAGAAAGGATCTGTTGCTGCCACCAGAATGGTGATACAGTAAAAGCCTTTTGTGCGTAGGAAAACCTGAAGAAATACTTGCAAAGCTCTTTAGAATTTTCTTATGTGGCCCGGAGCTTGCTTTGTCAAAGAATTTAAACATGTAATCTTGACATGTAAATATTTCCAGAAATATTTCCTGAATAAATAAAATTCCTTCCAAAATGACCTCACCCTCTGGCAGACGCGAGCATGTATACTGTACATCTTCCAGAAAGATTCCTCTGCGCCGTGCTCAGGGCCGTGTGCTGGGGAGCCCCTGGAGATCCTGCAGGCTTTGCAGGCAGGCAGACTCCGGCAAGAGCGGGCATGGGGGAGCCTGGAGTGTGTCACGAGTGCCAGGTTCACTGCGCTCGGCTGTAAAGTCTCTTTTCTGATCTTAATCCCGCTCTCCTTCCAGGTCTGCACTGCCTCTAATCCCAACCATGTATAGTCAAACGTGAGGAAGCAGGAACTGAGCATCGCTGATTTCTGTGGACCGTAAAGCAATTAGATTTTATAACTTGTATTGCAGATAACTACGGCTGGAAGCAGATTTGACTCCGGTTTCTGGAGCAGGTCGTTATCAGGGCGCTACGTGGAGCTATGCCCACCTATCCGGCCTTCCAAACCTCGTGTGGGGTTTTCTCTACATTAATTTCTTGGAGTTTGCCTTCCGGGCAAGTGCCTGTCTCTGCCAGCTCCCACGAGAGCACCTTGTACGTTACCACACGCTTAAGGGGACAGGGCAAGGGAAGGTATTTCCCCCTCCAAATTTGAGGCAGATAATCACTTGCAGGAGGCCTCCCCCCACACAGTAGGCAATAAATAAATGTTACTCAGTAACCCTCTTTTACTGCTTAAAGATGCATTTTCCAGTTCTGCATCCAAGAACTTTTACCCCAAATCTTCCTTCTGGCCAGTTCACTTCCTCCCCCCATTTTAATTTTTCTTTCTTGCCTCGCCAGCTCTGAGGTTTTAACAGCGTGGCTTTACTGGGTCACCTTGCTTAGCAGTAATCATATCTGGTATTTGTGACCAATTTTTAGGTTGAAACTTTGAAAGCTGTGCTGAGCAAAGCACAGGCTACTGCTGCCAATTAAATTTTTTTTCCAATTATCTTCAGTTAAATTTTTATTGCACAGAGAAAGATGGGGGAGCCTGGGTGAGGAGTTGCAAAGCCTCTGCTCCCCCCTCGCAGGAGAAGGCTGATGAATGTGCTTTTTGGCGTGCACTTCCATCGAGATGATAGTCTCTGCCATCATAAAAGACTAGTTTTGTCTCTTATAACTTTAGATGAGCAAAGTGATAAGAAATTCAAGTCATTTCTTCAAGTCTGAGAAGAACATAAAGAGTTTCTTCAAAGGGTATCTCTTCTGAAAGGTTGATTTTAAAATCAGTTTCATTTCTTGGCCAATGTATTACTCACCCAACCATGCTAAGCCCTAACCATGTTATCAAAATACTGTATTTGCTAGAATCAAGTAGGGCTGGCTAGAACACAAGAATGTCATTTTCTGGAAAACTTTAGGACTTTGAAATTTGTTTTCAATGCGCATTGAACACAACTGAGTGCTTTTTTTTTAAAAAAAAAAAAAAAAGATTAAAAATGTGACTCGGGGATGTGCATACACATCCCAAATAACAGAGCATCCCAGGTCTGTGCCACATCTCTGCAGCACGGGAATCCCAAGTTCTGCCGGACGTGAGCAGGAGCGTCTGTCCTCTGGGGCTGAGTTGATTCCCCTGCCCTCCATCCTCTGGAAGCATGAAGAAGAAGAAATAGCTGTGAAGCTAGACAGGCTGACCTCATAGCTTGGCGTGAAGTCAAGCAACCGATGCCGAAGAGGGTCTTGGGCCCTGAGCTGCCCGAGGCCAGGCAGAGGCTGTAAGCTGGGAAATAAGGGGGGCTGTGTTGGAAACCCCACTCCGCACCCATGTGTGTCCCAACATCTGTGTAGGGGAGCTCTGCTTTGGGTGTTGGGTTTTTTGGTTGGTGTCTTTTTTTTTTTTTTTTTTTTTTTTTTTTAAAAAAGCTTGGTTTATTCCAACTGAAAATCACTTTGCTGTAAAATCCTCAGGCAGGACTGCACGCTCACACTCGACTTTCTTGCAGTACTGAGGGGCAATGCTGGAAGGAAACCCCCTTTTGTCAGTGACTGCGCTTGCTTGTATATAGTCAGTATAGCGCTTTATCTGCAGGAATACTTAGGCATTTGAAATGCCATACAATACTCTCCTAATGATTTGCCAGAGCAGCTTGTGCGCTGCAAAGCCGAGCAGTCACCTAACTGCCCGGAGCAATGGGCTCGCTCCCCAGAGCGGGGGGGGGGACTTTCCCAAGCAATAGGGCAGAGCGTGCTGGGGGCCTGTCCGCCCGGTTGCCTGGTGGCCACCTTCAAGGCCCCTTTCCAAGGGCGAAGACCTGGAGGGAGCATCCTGCCAGCCGCGGGAGGACGGAGGGACGCGGCGGGGCTGCCTCGGGGTCGGTGAGCTGGGAGGGAGGCAGCGGTCGAGAGCCCGTGCGTCTGCAGTCTGGCTCTACCCCTGCACCCCCAGGAAAGAGAAACCGGGCTCAGCCCAGGGGGTGAAGCCAATCCCTACGGAGACAGAGGCGATGCCGTTCCCCGCGGGTCAGGTCTGCCACGAAAAGCTGCCTTTTGCTCTCCCGGAGGGGAGAGGAGGAGCGGAGAGACTGTATTTTAAAAATCAATCTGCGTGTTTTAATACTAAAATCCAACCTTACGGAGATCTAAGAATGACACTAACGAGGGCCCCGGTGACCTGAACAGGTTGGTAAAGGTCCTGCAAAGCCGGGCTGCCCTGGCACGCTCACAGGGAGAGGATCGATGCGGAGGCCACCCCAAAAGTGGCCTCGTGCTCCCTGGGCTTGTCCCAGGGCTGAGCCCGGGCTTTCCGTTCTCTCTCTGGCTCCTGGGATCGATTCCCTTGCCTCTTCTCTTCTTAAACCCGGTAGGATCAGCCACAAGTGCAATGATGTTTGGTAATCTTTATACATACAGATATATACGTGTGTGCATTTATATAGATAGGTATAAAAATACCAAAAGAAAGAGAAGCTGACTCATTTCGCTGTTGGAAGGTGGAAGGAAGACAGTTTGAAAGGCGATGAGTCTCCTCGGCTGTGTAAAGCTCATTCCTACTACTCGGGTAACTGCTCTGATATTTATTTTTGCTACTCTGACCAGATACAGCAGGCAGAGGAAATGCAAGTGGCAGATTTGGTAACAGGGCAGGCTGGATGCTCTTCGCAGAGCTGGTGCCACGGGAGGCAGGGGATCATCCCGAGAACTCCCAGGCCTTGCGAACAGGCAAAGGAGCCCCGAGAGGACAGCCGGTTAGGCAGGGATTTGCAAACCGCTTCAGCTGGGCTCTAGTTTTCGCAATCTGGTAAAACCGCTTTGAGAGCACCAAACGGGGAATGCTTCAGCTCTACGGCAGGATGGCACCCGGCGCCTGAAACACAAACCCTCGTCCCGCCGGTCCCCCCGCGTCCTGGCGTCGCTCGCTTTTCCCCTGGAAGCAAACTCGCATTCTTTTCTTCAGCTGCCCCGGATCGAGGAAGCTCTTGCAATCGAAGGACTGGCCAAGCTGACGTTGCTCAACGCGTCTCCGCTTCGCTGCGTTGCTAGAAACCGTTGCACAATTGCGCTGCCCGAGCGACTTGGCTCGTTCGCTCGCTCCTTGCCTCTTTGGACTGTGAAGTATTCACTTCTGCTATGTAATTCAAGCCCCACTTGAGAAAAATGGGAAATGGCATGCCGTAGGTGAAAGATTTAGGACAATAAAATGTTTATTTGCCCTTGGCCGGTCAAAAGCATTAGAAATTAGGCCAGTCCATAACTTTTTATCATTTTTTTTAATGTTTAAAAAAAAATTGTGCTTGCTTTTCTTTTTGTGAGAAAGCCCTTTTTGCTGTGAATAGGTACTTCCAACCTATTCCTCAAAAACTGAATTTCCAGTTGTGTTTGTACAAAAGCAGTGATACGTTCACTAATTGAGTAGGAAAGGTCTCCTGAATGACAAAAAAGTTCTGCTTTAGTTAAAACTCTGAAGTGAGAATTTACGCTAAAGCACCACAAAGCCCTCTGTGCTCAGAGACTGTGTTCTCATCCTCTGACACTGTGCATTAAAAAGCTGTCGTCCCTAATTCTGGCAAGCAGCTCCTTCAGGCGACTGACATTTTTTTTCCATTGTAAGACAACAGAAACAGTTCAATTTAGGAGCGAGTAAAATTCGTGTTAAAGGATTCCTGGGAGCCTTGGCTAGTACATGGTGAGAGACAAGCGTGCACATGGAGACAGGTCTGAGCTTCGCTTGGCTGTTACCGGTACTCGGGGAAAGAAATGGCAAATCTGTGCCGGTGCCTGGAGGAGATGTGGTAGGAAAAACCAGTCTGTGATGGCCGGGGCGCCCAAACACCTCGCTGCTCCGAATACAAAGCTTTTCTATTGGAAAGGGTTTGTGTGGTTAGATCACTCCTATCTGTGTTAACTAATTGTTAGTATTAGTTTAGGGGAAGTCCTCAATTACTTTAAAAAAAAAAACCAAAAAAAACCAAACCACCAAAACCACACACCAAAAAACCCAAACAAACAAAAACCCCCTGGTTATTAATTGTCATTTTTGCACCGTAGAGTAATTTCACATTTTTGTAGGATGAGCGCTTCATTGCGTGATTCATACGGTATGCCAAGAGTTTCTTAAGAAGTACTTGGAGTAGCAAAGATAGCACCTGCCGAGAAGAGCACCTCCGCTTCGCCGAGCGTGCCCGCGCATCGGCAGCTTGCTGCAGGCAGCTTTGCTGCTGCACCCTTGCTTTCCCAAGCCGGCTGGCGGGAGCGCCTGCTGCAGCCGCCCTGCCCTGCGTGCCGTCCCGCCGCCGGAGCTGCAGCTGAAGCAGGAGCTCGCGCTCTCGGGCAGCATCTCGCCCATCAGATGCCGCCGTATGAGTCAGGCCCCCGTTTCGGTGGCTGCGATGACCTGTTTTTTCCTGCAGCGAGGCTCTGACAAGGAAAGTGCCTGCCAGCATTTTCCCTCATGACCAATCGCCCCTTGAGCTGTGAAGCGGACGCTGAGGATAGAGCTGAAGTTTCAGGTAGCTATTGATAAAGTCTTTTGGTCTTTCGCCTTTTTGTAACTTTATTTCCAGTATATTTAGGCTTGATTTTTGGATCAAACCAACCGCTCATTTTTTTGTGCTTATCTGCCTGATGGTCGAAACTGATGTCAAGCTGACTTTTAAGACGTGCTCGTTACTTGCTATGAAAAAAGCCTCCACGGGCTGGGGTGCCATCCGTTTCCGTGGTGGGGAGGAACCCCTCTTGGCAGCCGCTGCTGCTGCCTCCTGGCAGGAGGGCTGGAGGAGACGGCACCTTCAGAGCCTGGGGCTGAGCTGTGGCACCGAGCAGCGAGCTTGACGTTGGGAGGGAGCTTCTGTAAAGCTGTTTAGGTAGTCTGTCAATGTTCAGTGACTTCATAGATATATTTAATCATATTTCAGTCTGGAGAAGAGGAGGCTGAGGGGAGACCATTGCTCTCTACAACTACCTGGCAGGAGGTTGCAGCGAGGTGGGGGTCAGTCTCTTCTCCCAAGTAACAAGCAATAGGATGAGATGAAATCGCCTCAAGTTGTGCCAGGGGAGGTTTAGATTGGATATTGGGAAAAAATTCTTCATGGAAAGAGGGGCCAGGCATTGGAACAGGCTGCCCAGAAAGGTGGGGGAGTCCCCAGCCCTGGAGGGGTTCAAAAAATGGGCAGAGGTAGCACTTGGGGACATGGTTTAGTGGGTATGGGGGTGTTGGGTTGATGGTTGGACTGGTGGTCTTAGAGGTCCCTTCCAACTTTAGTGATTCCTAGTTTTCCTTTCATTAAAAAACAATCCAGCCAGCGAGCCAGGAAACATGAAATTAATTATGACTATGCCCTTAATTGGTGTAGTGGTGGCCCTGGCAGTGTCAGGTTAATGGTTGGACTGGATGATCTTCAAGGTCTTTTCCAACCTAAACAGTTCTGTGATTCTATATTTAAGTCAGTTCATATATAAATGTCTGCTTAAATATTCCTCGATGTTCCTTAAACTACTAACTCATACTCCTGCAGAATACAAGCATTAAGTTCTTTAGGCCCTTCCAACAATACGGGCTATGGCATTCGTTTTCCAGCTATTGTTCTGCAGCTTTTCCCCTCTCAGCTAATTATTGCAGTTCTCTTTAAATGATGCATTTAGTATTGAATTATATACTTTTTAAAGTTCTTATGCTTGTCTTAGCTGGAAATATGTTCTGGCCTGACTTGTAATTCCCTCTGCAGCCTCACTGGAGTCAGGTAATATATACAAAAATATTAAGTCAATAAAATTGTACTGTAAGTCACTGCAGATTTAAAGATTGGGGTTTTTTTAATTAATAAATATCCCAGGCAGCCAGAAATAATTTCAAAAAATTCCAAGTCCTAATTAAGGAAATAATTTAAGAATGTCCTGGTATTTAAATGTATGCCAAGGGCTTTGCCTGCACGGGGCTGAAATAAGGAGGTACCTGAGTGCAGCCCAGCGAGGGCTCCGGGAGCCCAACCCTCCCCCGGTTTCCCGCCGTACGGGCAGGAGAGAGGTCAGTGGTGAAACAATTCTGGTCAATGTTAATTGAGTGAAATGGATTTTCCTGCCAGCATGAAAGCAGACGAGGAATAGGTATGCCTCTGGCCGCGGGGCAGCCCTCCGCAGTAATCAGATACGACTGGGAAATATTGCATCCCTCCCCACGTGCGGTCTGAGCGGCGGGCCGGGGCTCCCGCAGTACCTGCATCGCTGTGCGGGTTTCTCAAACTTCGTAGCTGAAACAGAAAAATGGTCGAAACGGAAACAAAAAAATCGCCTAAGTGAGTCTAAATTAGAGCAATTCCTGGTTCAGCTTGCAGTCGGGTTTCCTGTTATGATGAAAGTTTCCCATTTAAACTTTTTAATGCCCTCGATCTTTTCACAAGCTACCAGTAAACTATTGCAACAAATCTGTGACCATTTAGTAACCTCCGAGGTCCGTCTTAGCTGTGCAGTAAGGCACAAATGTTTTATGCTAAAAGCAGAGGATGCTGCAGCAGGAGCCAATGCTGTGAACTGCCGGCAACGCAGAGCTGGCTGACCACGACTGGCAGGGTGATAATTGGCCATTATAAGCAAACACCCGCATCCAGAGTTGGTTTTTAGGACTCGGATCGCTTCCTGCTTGATAGAGGGATGTTGTGACAGAGAAATGCAATGGCTGCAGGAGGAGGTTTCTCCAGCCCAGGGGTGGGAGGGGGGTGGCTGCCAGCCCAGGGAGCGCCCGGGCTGAAAGCCAGAGCTGAAATCCAAGGGAATTTCTTCACAGCCTGCCCCAAAACTACAGCGCAGTCAACAGAGGCTTGAGGGCAAGCAAGCCGCGCTGGGTGCAGGGACGGGGCTGTGCCCGGCCGGAGCGGGGTCCGGGGGGGTCTGAGCACAGCCCCCGCTGCCGGTGCCCGAGCCCGGTGCGGGGCGTCGGGGCCGACCTCCCCCGGCAGCGCTGGCGGGATCGGGAGCCGCGCGTGTGGGAGGGATCCTCTTCCCTTTAGCAAAAGGCAGTTTTCACTCGGGTGGATTCGGTTTGGATGACCCTAGTTAAGTTACATTTATAGAACATGCCTTCTGTCAGATTTTATTTTGGTATGTACTCCGCTCGGATTTCTTCCGCCGGTCCCGTCAGCGTGATCCTCTTGGCTGTAGGTGCAGCAAGCAAATTCCCTGGGCCAACGGGGACTGGCTCCTATGGAAATATTTTGGGCGTTAGCCTCTCCCAGCGCTAGGGAACTGGAGGCAAACACGCCGCTTGCCGAGCCAGAGTCTTCCCCTGTTCGCAGCTGATGCCTTTGTGCTGAATGAGTAAACAAAACACATTTCAGAATTCCGACCCTCCTGAGCATTTATGGAAGGTAATTTTATGGGAAGGTTGTTTGCACTCAAATCTTAGTGTGGTTATTTACAAAGCCAAAAAAACAAATACATCTCTACACCAGCGTGTACAGCTTTGCTGCTTTTTTTTTTTACTTTTTTTTTTTTTTTTTTGGCCTGCTTCTTGCAGCGCTATGCAGCATGAGCTGCTCCTGCTGCACGGCTGGTGTAGCACTGGGGTCCTGAAAGGTGGCACCTTCTGCGGCATTACTCTAGAGATGGGCTTATCTGAAAAACAGCGGTGCGACACTTGGGAAATAATATTTTTCTTTAAATGACTAATTCCGCCTAATTCAGATGCCCGCTGACTTCAAACGCGGGTAAAGCCTTCCTAAGGAGTGCGAGATGTTGCTCAGAACATCAGTGTTTGGAAGCATCTGTTATGTTATGCTTAACCTGAAAGTATTTATTTTTGGCCATAATTTGAAATAACGTATTTTGGTTTATGTCTAACTTGAAAAGAATAATTCTGGTAAATGAATCTGTGGTAAATCGTTTCTCCCGGTGTCAGTCTTGTTTCTTCAGTGCTGATAATACTGACAGAGCCAAAGCTTATTCAATCTCATAAACCAAATGAATGATTCACAGGCTCTGTCTCTACACAGCAACTCTATTTATATGATAGGAGAATATTATATAAATACCATGTCTTCTTAATCGTACATCTGTATTCATTTTGATGGGAATGCAATTATTTCTCTCTAGCACAGTTCCATTTAGTGACTTTCTAATGTGCCAGAGATTAATTATTCCAGAAACAAATGTTAAAATGCAATTTCGGTGGTCAACAACGTCGTGCACCGCGCCGTCCTCATCGCCCCCGGGCAGGAACTGGCCGTGTCCCTCCAGCTCGAGGTGCGCCGGGGTGCGAGCGCGGGAGCACACCTCCATCTTCTGGCACTGCAGTCATCCCGTACCATGGGGATATTGCATCAAATCATCTTTTTTAGAATAGGAAGGGCTCAAGGGCGGGGAGGGACCAACAAGTTCAGCAAAAAACTGGCGTGTCGTCCTTTACAAAGCCGTGTTGTACCAAGCGGTGCCCAGCACAGGGGACCCGAGGGTGGCAGGGTGCTGCACCCCGAGCTGGAGCACGGGGAGCCGGGCTTCTGCGGGTTCTGCCGTCGCCGTACAAACCGCTCCTCACCACAACAGATGCAGGGATAAACAGCGTCTGATCAGTGCGTAAGCCTGTAACGCATGCCTCGGAGTAAACAAGTGCTCCTGTAACTGGGCTTTTGGCCATTCGAGTAAAGCATCTCGGTGTCTTCTGGAACCATTGCGCTCATATAAACAAGTATTCAGAGGCAGAGAGAGATGATTCTGACCGATGAGGAGCCCAGGCTTGGCTCGTGGCCTGAACTGTGCCTAGGACTAAATGGACAGGCTGAAGAGGTGCTGGAGACACGCACAAGCTAGCATCCAAGTTTTCTCCCACATTCTTCTTCTATAATTGTGCCAACTGGACGAGAGGAAATGGGCTTAAGCTGCGCCAGGGGAGGTTTAGGTTGGAAATCAGGAAAACATTTCTTTACGGAAAGGGTGGTCAAGCATTGGAACAGGCTGCCCAGAGAGGTGGGGGAGTCCCCATCCCTGGAGGGGTTCAAAAAACGGGCAGAGGTGGCACTTGGGGACATGGTTCAGTCTGGTCTACCCTTGATTGGCTTAGTGTGGACTTGGTAGTGTGGGTTAATGGTTGGACTGGATGATCTTGAAGGTCTTTTCCAACCTAAACAATTCTATGATTCTATGAACTGCCGAGGCACCCGGAGCTGATCCCTGGGGAATTTTGCCATTTCACGGTTCCCTGCGGGAGAACAGAGTCCCATCCCTGTGCTCACGTGCCGCAGGTGCTGGACCCTGAGCGGGACAAACAGTACCAGCAGCCTGGGTCATACGTGGTTGTACCTATCCCGAATGCAGCAATTACCGTGTGCCGATGTCTCGGCAGGGGACGGCATCGGCGCCGCCGGCTGCTCCTCTCTCCGGGATGCACGGGATGCATGCGTTAGGACCACTGCAAGAGCAAACCAGCCTGTTTGCAGTTACTTGCCTCTGTTCCCAGCAGCTTCGGAGAGAAGCAAAACAAGATCAAACCCGTGTAGTTTGTATTTGTCTGTTCTGGGGCTCTTGCACAAAATGTTCTCAAAGTTATTTCTACCCTAAGTAGTGGTGAGGAGAGTTATTTCTCTGACCATCGCATGTTTGAGAGTCACCAGTAAATGCCAAGAGCATCATTCTTGTGGTACGCCCGCTCCAGTGACATGCAGGAGCTCGTGCCCTCGCAGTGAGGGCTCCTGGTGTGCGGCTCCCGGCCGGAGGGCGAGGGGCAGCCGGGGGGACCACGGGCCCACGGCCCCACGCACTCCCTGTCGCGGCCTTTTGGGTTCTGTTATGTGCTTGCCTACTCTCTTTTCCAGTCATGCTTTAAAAAAAAAAAAAAAAAAAGGGAAAATGAAACTTCATAATTGTGTGGGCTCAGGGAGCAAAGTCAGGATCAGTGAGTATTGCTCTATCGCTGATTTGGGTTTTTTTTAAACATCAAAGTGGTTCTGAACAGAGGAGCGAGTTTGCAACATGGAGTCAGGTTTCATTTTAAAATATTTTTTTTCAATATACTAGAATTAATGTTAGTCTAAGGCCAGAGACAGATGTTATTTAAAAACACTTGGGTTTGTTTTCTGAAGACCAAATTGCAGATATTCTAGATTTAAAAGATGCTTTATCCCAGAGTCCCTGTAAAAAAAAATACTGAAGACATGTTCTGGGCCAGTTTCCTGGTTCCCATAAGTGCAATTCCATAATTACAAGCTAATCTGTAAGTGCAAAAGAAACAGAAATATAAAAGAGATTCAGCTTTAACAGCTGAAGGAGACCGGGGGATGAAAGGAAACATGCAATGCTTTAAATATTAAAAAACAGACCGGGGTCTCTAAGAGCTTGTGAGAAACTCTTCCGCAGTGACGTTGCCCGCCTGCAGCCAAGCAGAAGGCTCTTCTTCCTTCTGCGTCTCGCAGGAGACTGGCACGCGTTCTCTCTGCGTTTCTTGCCGTCCTGTACGTCCCCAGCCGTCCTCGGTGCGCAGGCACGCACCCGGCTGGCGGAGCCCAGAAAGGCCGGGCAGCGAACCGAGAGGTGCCCAGAGCTCCTCTCTGGGTGCCCCGCGTCACCTGCAGGCGACACCTCAACCAGAGCGCTCCGGCAGCTGTGAAAAACTTTCTCAGCTTAACCCTTATGGATGCATTTCTGAATTTTTTTTATTTTTTCAGTGGTGCATGCACTTGCCAAAGCTAATGTTTACGGAGCGTGCTTTGCAGCCTTCCACCAACGGCACGGTAATCCTCTGCCGCGCAAGCGTTCCCCCGAGAGCCGGGGCGCTGCATCCTCAACAGCGCCAAAGGCCGCGCGCTCCAGCCCACTCACTTCTGAAGGCAAATCACTCCTGTTGATTGATCTCATACGTGGGTGAGGAGTTAATCTCCCTTTGTTTCGGGCCACGTGCCATCTGAAATCCCACATACAGATTTAATGCCCAATTCAACATCCAGGCAAGGTTCTTGTTGAAGTTGATGTTGAAGTTGAAAGTTGAAGTTGATGGGAAAGCCCTGCACCTCCAGCACCTGAATGCTGTGGAACGTCTCACAGCGAAAATACTGCTTTAACGCTGCTCTTGGGTGTTGACGTTTCCATCCTTGGAACTTCTTAAGTGTGGAGACCTGTCATAATTATGTTTACTCTTTTCATTACCCGGTAATGTTGTTTTCAGATCTAAAGCATCCTACAGCGTGCACCTGCCTCGCCGCCTCCTGCGAGCGATGCTGGCAGGCACCGTGCACCGAGCGCTCTCCCATTTTGTGCAGAGCTGTCTGCCTCTCTTCAGCAGCAGAGCATGATCGTGCTGACACGTGTATTTTTTTTTTTTTTAAAGATGAAAAGAGCAGTTTCTTTAGAAGTTTCTTATTAAATGCATAATCTTGTTGAGCAAACCCATCATTCTTTTAACTTGTTTAGCCTTTCATCGCACATTTGTTCATGCTTGAATTACAAAGTGTTTTCACTTTTGCAAAATTTTGTGAGTGTTGTAGGTTGTTTTCTCTTGGTTTTTGGCTTGGGGAAGTCAGAATGTGATTTATGGCAAAGAAAAAGCAAATAACACAAAGCCAGGCTTGTTCTCCAGACATTTGTTGCCTCAGACTTCATTGTGTTTCTTTCTCATAGTAAATGGGCCGGGGTGGTAACCAAAAACCAGGGTAGGACTGGAAAACTCCTGTGCTAGACGCTGGGCAGTGAGGGAGGAGGAGCCAGTTTCCAGCCTGCGTTTTATCATCAACTGTAAAATCTGGGACCTAGAAAATTCAGGATGCCAAGCTGTTCGGATCACTCCTATGGTCGCTCAGGCAAATAATTAGCTCGCTCATTCGTGACGTTAACAGTAGTCAGAAAATGTGCATGAGGTAGTAATTGCAGGGTGAACGTCCCTGTTTCTACGAGGCAGGGGTTGCCTGGAGCCTCTGTGTACCCTGGATGGAGCTCAGCGCGGAGCTGGGACGCAGCGAGGGGTTGCCCTTTGCTCCCTGTGTGTATTCTGCGTGGCCGGGACGTGGCTGCAACTTGCCGAGGTGCCGTTTGGACTCAGGTGTGAGCTAGATTTTACCTAAGGAAAACAGATTGTCAAAACAGACCGGGCACGTAAGAAAAAACCAGATGGGTTGTGTAGCTGCCTTTCCCAAGCACTGCCCAGCGAGAGAGGCGTATGTAGGGAATCCGGTATAGTGGCAAGCTGTGATAACTAGCTAATACTCCTTCCTCGGGAAGATATTGTCTTCCCGATGGACACAAAACAACACTTGGCCACCAAGGCAATTAGTAAAACTGACAAAATAGTGTCAATAATGTGCTTGCCATCTCAGTGTTTCTACGTCCCTCTACTTAAAATATTTAACAACCCTGAGGATGCTATGTTTTAGTGTACGTGGCCTTAATACATACTCTTCTGGCAGCCAAGCCTTCTGAGGAGCGAAGCGACAGATGCTCTCAATGCGAGGAGAGCTCTGGCTGCGTAAGCTGGTGCCGACGAAGAGCGAGGCAGCATCAAGGAAACTCCCTAGTGCCGTACCACTGCCTCACCAAACGCAAAATCGACTGAATTCCCCAGCGGAGAAGCTATCTGATTGCAAGATATTTGGCTGGGTCGCACCATCGTTTCACAGCTCTGCCTGCTGGGCTGCGGCAAGGGAACCAAACTATTTCCCTGAGCAGCTGCAGTAAACGTCTTTTTGTTTCTGACACAGACCTTTTCCACTTGAAAACACCGTGCTCATCTGAGCCCTGATCTGGAGAGCGCAGCGCAATGCCTGTTCCTCTGTTTCAGCCAGCACTACCGTCGTTAGTCATTACGGGCAAACTCCCCGGTGTTAATTGCAGTGCATCTGCACCCACGGTGCCCTGAGCGTGCCTCCACCCAGCACTGCCTCTGCACCCTGCAGAAAGGACATTTCACCAGAAAAAAAAAAAAAAAAAAAAGCTCTTCTCAGGCAGCAAAGCTCATCAGTGCCCAGAAACGCGGTGGTTGCATGAGAGGAGTCATGTTCTTCGTACCGGTGGTCATGCATGAGTCATGCAGACCAGTGCCCTGCCGGTGCGAGCTCAACCTCCGTACCAGCGGGTGCAGCTTTGGTGGTTTTGTGCAATCCTAAAGCTGCTCTGCACGACCCGTCATCTCCTAACTCGTTCAGCCCTTCACCGGACCTGTTCATGACCACCGCAATACCCTATCTCAGTGAGCTCCGCTTCTTCAGGTTAGGTGAAAACTCATTTTGTTGTCGCCCCTCTAGCTGTCTGTATTCTAGAACTATCTAACTGTGTAGCAATTAACTATGCCCTGTAGAAGAGCCATTTCAGTTGCAGAGTTAAGTCTCTCGCTTATCGTGTTGGGCTATTGCCCATTGACAGACTATTACTGTGATTCATCACAACTTCGTTTCTTGGAAAAGATCTTTGCAGAAGTAGGAGTTGTGCATCGAGCCAGGTTCAGGCTCCCCAGTCATGGATGATTTGCTGACAACATCCTGATTTGGCAAATAGGAATTTCAATTATTGTAGCTCCTTAAAGAAAAAACAAATCTGACGCCTAGATCAAATATCTTGATTCTATCAAATATTCCCACCATCAATTAAGGTTAAGGTACTCATTTAAATGACCTGTTATTTTTTCTTTTTTTTTTTTTCTTTTTCCAAGCGCTAATTAATATCTCTCTAAACCCTTCGAATACATACAATTTCATCTATATTTTACCCAGGCAAGAGCCTTTACAAATATTCTCCTACTGTGTTGGGGGGGGGGCGGGGAATTCTACCAAAACAAGAATTTTAGTACATTGCTTCTGCAGCGAGAGACCATATTGCTTTTAAAATATATCAAAAAGCCCCTCTCTCAGTGAATTGTGTACATTCTGTCCCTGAAAGATTTAAGTGCAGCAGTGACCTTAGAGGGTCTTTGGAAGAGAAGCCCTTTATATTTGAATTGGTATCCTGACATGTAATGAAGAGGTTGCCATGGCAAATATGCATTTTTTTATGTAATCAGAGAAAATAAGTGAATAAACCATGTAAGTCTGATTCATAAGTTGCTGCTGCTCAAGGCAGTAGTAACCGCTCTCTACCAATACATGGTCAAAGCTTTTTTGGTATTTAAAAAAAAAAATTAGACTGTTAAATTTAAATAAGGCCATTTGAATCCAGTTTTGCCTCCTTTGCCTTGCAGGTTTAGAAATGTTCGATTACTGTGCAAAACCAGCAAACCCCCAAAAACTTCCCACGTAGCTTCGCAGCGTATGCACAAGCGTTAGCACCAACAGGTCTTTTGTGTTACTCTACTTCACGGGGGAAGAAAAATCCACGTAGTATATACAAGCAGCCTGAGAGCACCGTACATTTGGCACTATTATCTGATTATATACACATAAATCTGCTTATATAATTCTACTTGAACAGCAGTGAATTGTTTTGCCAGCAATTTACGCTCTCATAGCTGAGCCATTGCAGACCTACTTTAGAAACGGACTTAACTCTTTGAACTCTGTTACACCCAGTTGAAAGTACCTTCATTTTTTTTTTATCTAAAAAGTTAGCTTTATTTCATTCAAAATGGTCCAGTCATAGAAAATGTTAAATTTTTAGTGCAAACTGTAAATGAAACTTAATTTCCAATTCTGTCACCGTGCTTCCTTTTTTCATTGGAGCTTTGCTGATGTGTAACTCGTAGCTAACAAGGTTCCATGGCAGAACCGTTCGGTGTTATTGACAGCAAAATGATTTAGGCCTTATCTTAGTGGCAGAGTAGCGTGAGAGCCGCCTCCACACGGAGAAAAACCATGATCTGGCCTTAAGTTGGTAGATTTTCTGTCTGTAATTGGTAAAGTGAAGAAAGTTTTTGATAAATAAAACAGGACAAGAAAATACTTTTTTTTGCGGAAATGTTGAACTTTCTCAAAACGCCAACATTTCAGGTGGAAATCCACCTCCTCCTGACAAACGGCTTGCAGGGGATGTTTCTCATCTAATTTGGGGGAAATAAGAACGGCCAGAAGAGGAGCCAGGGTGCCTGCGGTCCCGGGGCAGAGTTGCCAGCACGGGAGAGGCCCCGGCTGGGGTGGGGGTCAGGCCCCCCGTGCCAGCTGGGTCACTCTTGATGGCCGCATTGCCTACATCTCTTGCTAGCCGCTGTCACCTGATGCGTATAAACGTATAGACGTGTGTGCGTGCGTTGCTTAGTCTGCTTTTCCAGTTGCTGCTTCCCTAAGTAGTTTACACATTTTCCCAAAGGTCACTTAGGCAATTAACTTAATAGTCCACCATGTCATTCAGCAACTATTTAAATTCCCATAAATGAAACTACTGGAGTCCAACTGTTCCTTCCCCGTGACCTTCGTGTACTTTCACTTTGTTAACTCTTTTCACTGCGCGGCAAATACTCCAGGTGCTGAGAAGCGTTGCAGAGCCGGAAGGCACCGCTGTTCCCACCTTGACCTTGCGCAGCCACGTGCTGCCTTTAATGCCTGCGGTCGCTTCTCTTTCGGGGGTGCTTCGCGGCTGTGCCTCACGTGCCTGTCGGGCGTCTGTTCCTTCCCCTTGCCCGCGGATCCTGCAGCGCGGGGCCTGGTCCAAAGTCACGCAGCGAGATGGGGACCAAGGTGAGAGCTCAGATTTCTCTGGTGGCCGCTCTTGCCCTTGGCCTGTCCTTCTCTGGTCTGACGGTCTCATGGGACTGGATGGGGGGGTCCTCGCTCGTCATCTTCATGAAACAACCAAGCTCCGCTTTGAGAGCACTGGCCCTGTACAGCCCTTACACCGCCGCCCCAAGGCCAGCAGACCCCCCGCAATGTGATTTTCATAGAATCATAGGATGCTTTGGGTTGGAAGGGACCTTTAGAGGTCATCTGCTCAACCCCCCTGCAGTGCCAGGGACAGCTTTAACCAGAGCAGGGTGCTCAGAGCCCCGTCCAACCTGACCTTGAATGTTGCCAGGGATGGGGGCCTCCACCACCTCTCTGGGCAACCCCTTCCAGTGCTTGACCACCCTCATTGTAAAAAACTTCTTTCTAATGTCTAGTCTAAATCTATTCTTCTTTAGTTTAAATCCATTATTCCTTGTCCTGTCACAACAGGCCTTATTAAAAAGATTCTCCCCATCTTTCCTGTAGGCCCCCTTTAAGTATTGGAAGGTCGCAGCCAAAAGCGTCCATTGCCAGGTTGTAACAACGCGGTTCTCGGCTGGCCTTGGGAGTGTGGCACCGGCATCGCGTCCTACCGGCTTCTGCGGAGAAATGCTGCCCTGCAAACTGCACCGGGGGAAGAGGAGTTTTGGTTCTGCTTCCTTTGCTTGACCTCACCCTTGTTGGAAAGGGCCTGATCCTGCAAACTTACACGCTCAGGAGTACGCGTTTTCTCTAGACAGAGGGAAAAAGTTTTGAAAGTGAAAAACTCAGATCGTGTTTCCGTCTTAACCCCTGAGGCGTCTTCGCGACGCCCTTGCCCTGTCACATCTCTTTGGAGGGCTTTACGCTCAGCCCGGATAAAACCAAGATGAGGTCTCGGCTGCTCCCCGCCTGCGTGCGTCTTCAGATAAAGCGGTGTAATTAGCGGGGCCCTTGTCGGACACGTTGCTGACTAAACCTCAACTTTGTCTTAATTAACGATGTTCTGCCTAGTACGAAGCAGGTTAAACGGAGAAAGGAAGATAAGAGAAGGTAAAACACTTTCTTATCTTTTTTTAAGGCAGGGGACTTCATCTAGGAAAGACCCAAATAATCCCACTTAGTAGAGAATTTAGCACCGGATTTGGTACGGAATGTTTTCAAATAATACATAAGCCTGTTTTGAAAATATCAAGTGCTAAAGCTCCTGTTGACTTCCTCGGGGCAGAAGTTTATCCCGCCAGTGGAAATTTACTTCTTGTTCGATGAGTTACCTGGACCAAACTAGGCTGTAGGTGAGGAACCAATTGTTGTGGTTTGCTGGGCCGGCCGGTAACCAGAACTATTTACAAAACCCTCTGCCCCAGGAAAAACAGTAACAAATCAAGTATTTACAGGTTCAACAAGTTTTGCGTTTACAAGGACAGGCTGTTTCGCAAAAACCCGCGTTGTGCTACAGAGAGCAATGTTTTCGTGCTTGGAAGGAGCCGCTGCGAGCACCGGGATCTCCGCGCTGCCGTGGGTCAGCGGGACGCGGCTCGGTGTGGGAGGGCGAAGCCCCGGCGCTGGCAGAGGATGGCGCTGGGCAGGCGGGGAGCGCAGGCAGGAGCTGCCCGCTCTGCCCTCGGCGGTGGGAGGAGAAAGCCGAGCCCCGAAAAGCCCGTGAGCGCTGGGTCGGGGTGACCAGCCCGGGGGGCTCGGGTCCCCGCCGCAGCCGGTGGCAGGGGCTCGGCGCCCGCGGGAGGATGGATGGGTGCCCAGTGGGGATGGAGGCCAAATGTCTCGGCAGGGACATTTGGTCTGGATGAGGGGATTGAGTGCACCCTCAGTCAGTTTGCAGATGGCACCAAGCTGGGTGGGAGTGTCGATCTGCTGGAGGGCAGGATGGCCCTGCAGAGGGACCTGGCCAGGCTGGATCGATGGGCCGAGGCCAACTGGGTGAGGTTCAACAAGGGCAAGTGCCGGGGCCTGCACTTGGGGCACAACAACCCCATGCAGCGCTGCAGGCTTGGGGAAGAGTGGCTGGAAAGCTGCCTGGCCGAAAAGGACCTGGGGGTGTTGGTCGACAGCGGCTGAACATGAGCCAGCAGTGTGCCCAGGTGGCCAAGAAGGCCAACAGCATCCTGGCTTGTGTCAGGAATAGTGTGGCCAGCGGGAGCAGGGAGGTGATTGTGCCCCTGTGCTCGGCGCTGGGGAGGCCGCACCTGGAATGCTGTGTCCAGTTTTGGGCCCCTCAGCACAAGAAGGACATTGGAGTGCTGGAGCGTGTCCAGAGAAGGGCAGCGGAGCTGGGGAAGGGTCTGGGGCACAGGGCTGGTGGGGAGCGGCTGAGGGAGCTGGGGGTGTTCAGCCTGGAGAAGAGGAGGCTGAGGGGAGACCTGATCGCTCTGCAGCTCCTGGCAGGAGGGGGCAGGGAAGGGGGTGTTGGTCTCTTCTCCCATGTAGTTAGCGATAGGACGAGAGGAAATGGGCTCAAGCTGCGCCAGGGGAGGTTTAGGTTGGAAATTAGGAAAAATTTCTTCACGGAAAGGGTGGTCAAGCATTGGAACAGGCTGCCCAGAGAGGTGGTGGAGTCCCCATCCCTGGAAGTGTTCAAAAAATGGGCAGAGGTGGCACTTGGGGACATGGTTTAGTCTAGTCTACCCTTGATTGGTTTAGTGTGGGCTTGGTAGTGTAGGTTAATGGTTGGACTGGATGATCTTAAAGGGCTTTTCCAACCTAAACGATTCTATGATTCTATGACACGGGGAGCGAGGGACAATCAGGATGGCAGGGAGGCGATGGGCTGGTCGCCTGCACCGGCTGAAGTACCCGGGCCAGCAATCTGATGTAAACAGTTTATCAGATTGCTGCTTCTTCCAAACTGCGTGCGGCTTGTAAACCGTGCCCATTAATAATATTAATCCCTATGTAATTAGCTGTGTGGTCTATGATTTCCTCATAGGAGTAGGTAATGCCTTTGCCCTCGTCTCTGTCCCGCTCTGGGAGGCAGACGCTTCAAAACTGAATTTGATCTCCTTAAGCCTTTTTTTTCCTTTTCTGAGCGATGCCGTGAGTTTTGCTAAGGATGCTGCCCCGGCGTGAGGGCAGAGCTGCCCGTGGGGGTGCAGGCAGCGCAGGGCTCGAGCCAATGTCTGCAATCAGGGACGGCGTCACGGCGAAATCAGGAATAGAAGCGATAGGGGACGGTGTCTCAGAAAAATCAGGAATAGAAGCGATCGGGGACGGTGTCTCAGAAAAATCAGGAACGGAAGCAATCGGGGACAGCGTCTCGGCGAAATCAGGAGTGGAAGCCACGAAGGCGGCGGGGCGGAGTCGTCGCTTTAGCCCTCCCCTGCGTGGAAGCGCAGCGTGCTGCTCACAACCCGAACGGAGATTTAAAGGATGCGGGTGATTTGGAGGGGAACCAGCTGGGGTCCGCGAGGTTAAAAGGAGGTGTTTAACCTCATGAAGTAGCTTCATTATAAAGGGAAGGGCGAATTTCTTAGCTGTTACAAACATCACCCAGTTAGAAGGCAAAAGTGACAACCCAGCAGAATTATTAAAAAGACTCTTATCGTGTTAGCGGCAGATTGTTTCTGGAAATGGAGAAATGGCTATGTAATGGGAACTGCAGGTTTTCCTGGAATTCTGGATGTTGTACAAAAACAGCTCTTTTCAGACCCAGCAGACACAAGCGAAGTAAAATAGGTTTTTCGAGTGGAAAACTGCCAATTATTCCAGATTGTTGTGATAGTGTAGTGATTCACACAAGACTTTAGTAGACTGTTAGTGAGAACTTCTTTTTTAAAATGCACTACGGGTTACAAAGCGTATTTGTGAATAAAGCATTCCCATGTTAAAATAAGTCTTCCATGCAGTTTTTTCTGCCTCCTGAGGACTTTCAGTGGCCAGATGGAGCCTCCTGCCCAGAGGCTGGGTATCGGCACGGCAGGCAGAGCGGGCACGGGGAACGCCGGGAGCACGGGACCGAGTCCCTGACAGCTGGGTTTGCGGACAGCCCAGGTATGCTGCTGACACCCAAGGCAGGGTGGGGAGTTTTACCTACTGCTCTGCAAGATCCTTATTTAAAAACAAAACAAAACAAAGACAAAAAAAAACCCACAACAACAGAACATCTCCTAAAATTCCCCAAAAAACCCAAAGCCAAAAAGCCCTGGACACTGTTTTATAAAAGTTTCTGATCTATGTAATTTAGACAGAAAGGCAATGAAGTTTCTTCTTTTTTTCTGCCAAAATCCTGCTCACGCGCAGGCTGCGAGGCCCTGTGTTTCCCAGCTAGGCTCTTTATTTAAAGGTCTGGCTTTACCCCCTCTAGGTACTAAGAGAAAACTTACCCCAAAGTGTTGCGACTAGGAAGAGCAAAATTATGCTTAAAAGAGAGGGAATTAGGCGGAGGTAGGTTACTGTGCATCACCATCTGATTTAATATTTAATAAGAGATTCTGCTTGTCGAGCAAGTCTTTTTGAAGGCGTTTAAGACAACGCTTGGGCTGCAGAATCACCCGGTGGCAACCAAGGAAGATGCGTCCTGTCTTTGGTCCCTCTTTTTCCACTTCTGTTGGAAGAGCTGGCCAATAAGCACTATCGTCTATCTGGAATGCACAGCGCAGTACTTTTGAAGTATATAAAATAAAGCACCTGAAGCAAGGGAGTATGACAGGAATACAGAAAATATTACAGCACTAGTGGGTAAAGATGTTCATTGACCTGGGAGTTCAGGCATGATTTGTAAATGTAAAACATAAAAGAACATATTTAATCATTCTGTGATTACATGTTAATTACTTTTCTGTGGCATGTACACCCAGGAGGAATAGAAGGTCTCTAAGCAGAATGAGACTATTTCCTTTAAGGAAACAAAGCGCAAAAAAAGACAGATGTGTGCCAGAGGAAGCTGATAGGGTTCGCTTTATCTCATTAGATTTTCTCAAATACTCTTTTGCAAAAAAATTACCCAGCGCATAAAAAAACCTTTTTGTTTAAGTCCTCGCGCGTTAAGATTAAAGGCAGAATGGAAAATTGATCTTGTGACTTAACAGCAAGAGAAAGAACGAAAAATGCATTCCCCTTCAGTTTGGAAAGACTGAAGTAGTCTGGTTCTTCAAAACTGGATTGAAAACTGGGGGTTTATGTCATCTTTTATAGCTACTCATTTTTCTCTAATGTGACTTCTTGATGTTTAAGTAATCGGTCTAGCTCGTTCCTGACAAATAGCAAGAAACAAGGCAAACTTTTATTAACAGCACATACTCCTGTTATACACACGCACTGCCATTCGGAGAACTAATGTCTTGCTAAAGTAACAACATGAGAGCTGAGGGACTACCGCTAATATATTTTGCAGGGATTCCACACTCGGATACAGCGACGCGTAGGTCACAAATGCTTTCCAGGCCTCTCAGAGCAGGAGCGGGTTTAATGCATCAACCACCACTTTAAATGCATCAAACTTACTCCAGAACTCGCGCTATTCATTCCAAGTGATTAGGTCTACATTATTCACAATTAAATGTGTAGCCCTTGGAGCGGTACATGGATTTACCATCAGACTATTAAATTGATGGCCTTCGGTCTTGAAACCAAAGGTGCAATGAGACCCAATGCCTAGAAGCGCGAGTTAGACTGATTCCGAGAGAGACAGGCCAATACTTTTCATTTTGAAGGAAGCTTGCCACAGCAGATGCTAAAATGCCTGTGCAGCAGTCTCTGCCACTGAAAAAAAAGAGCTTAAAATCAGACGTTTTTACATATAGACACATCGTTAGTGTGTGTGTGTAATACACACACACATACAAACCCTAATAAAGAAATTAATTGCCTTGCCTTTGATCTTTTGGTGGCCGTTTTGCTGATCACAAGTGGCTCTATACCCAATGAATTGCACAGCCCTAACTGTTCGCTGTATCCTTTGCAAATTATCCCGCCAGCACATATATTACACTGTGAGCTATTTTTAGCGTTCCTATAAACATTCATTCCTATCGACACTCAGCCCTTAAACTGAACCGGTCCTTTTATTTAAGCAAGGCTCTCGGGAGTAACAGCTCCAGATTTGATCTTTTGTCGCCGTCCCGGCTGGGGATGCGCTGCCTCTCCAGCTGCCCCAGGCGCCGGCCCGCGCCGGGGTCGTCACGCTTGCAGCTTAACCCCTCTCCGTACCTAGCAGGAGATCTGTGTGTTGGGAAACTCGTGTAGTAGGAAAAATATCATCTTAAAGGAACTTTGAAAAGAAAGACGACCGGGTTTCTCCCTGCCTAAGGTGGAAAGTCGTCAGGGAAGCAGAGGAACTTCATCCAACTCTCAGTGACTGAAAGTTGTGTTTAAAAATCTTAGTCTAAATGAACACAAATTTAAAGATGGGATGTGAAGAGCTTCACAGGAATGACCTCTCTCTTTTCTGCGCGCTTCCCCAGCACCTCTTCCAGCTTGCCGCTCTCCACAGTGCACAGCTGTGAAAAGCGTTCAGTGCTGAGGGGAAAAAATTACCTCTTTTTAGAAGCAACGTATGATGTGCGTAGCTGCGTCCTCTGTTCCAATTGCACTTGTCAAACAGCGTTGGTTAAGATAAGCGGCAGACTGGAATGAGTGCAAGGCGTTTCATTCGGAAAGCGGCGTTGCTTTAGTCAGATATGCAATAAACTTTATTCTCTTTACCATTAAACGCGTTCCAGCTTTGTTTCTGTCCACGGAGCAGTGCCCGCGGTGGCTCTGTCGGCGCCCGCGCAGCCGCTGCCGCGAGGGCACTGCAGCCCGTCCCGGCAAACGTGGAAAGGGAAGGAAACGCAACCGCTGCGAGTTGCACCACAGCGGTAACGCTGCTCCGTGCAGGACGGGGCAGGAGGGACAGCAAAGGGGAAATATCTGTAGGAGAGAAGAAATCCCCCGGGACGCTGAAGCTGTGGGCGAGGCAGCACCCGAGAGGGCTGGGCTCCAGCAGCCGCTGCCCCCAGCCCCTTCCCAAGCGCGGGGCCTGGGAATCGCTCCTACTGCAGCGTCGTTACTGTAGAATAGGTCGAGAATGCATTGGCCAAAGAGGCTGCCAATAAAACAAACGTGTCCTGAAGTGTGCTGCCTAATAACACCAGTGTTGTGACTTGTATCCTCCGTGCCTCCAAAATATGAATAAGTTTATAGAAACTATGACAGATCTTTAAAACAAATGCTTTTTTTTCCTTTTCTTTTCTTTCTTTCTTTTTTTTTTTTTTACCACTTTTCAGTGTTGGCAGTTTAAGGAATCTGAAAATTGAATCCATCCATCTGGCACTGGGAAAACAAACAACATATTTGTCTCTGTATTCTCTCTTCACTCCGAGGCTTAAAGATCCTAAATGCAACTAAGTAAATGTGAAATGGTAGGGGAAGAGAAGGCTGAAATCGCTCACCCCTCAGTCTGTTAGCTTGGTCACGTCCTAAAGAGATGATTTGAATGATTTACCAAAATTTCTCCTGTAGTCTTGAGCATTCAAAAAATTACAGAACATCTGAAAAATGCAGTTTTTCATGGGAAGTAGACTGAAAACGCAGGGGTCAGTCTTGTTCTCTCACATGCAAGGCTGCCTTTCTTGACATGAAGTCCTCGGAGCCATGGAGGGCTCCAAGGCTTTTACCCATGCATGTCTCTAAGTGTGTCATGAGAGGCTTTTTCAAGAGGGGATAAGAAGTAGCAGTCCTGTTCCAAGTTAATTATTTAAACCACAGTAATCTCATGATGCTCGCTAAGGGCTCCATAGATGTTCAGAAACGATACTGTCGTTCTCTGCATCTCACCAATCTCCTTCATCATGATTTCTCCACCATTTCATGGGCTGATGAAGGTTTCTACCATCACTTTTTTGTTCTTTTATACTGGGGAGGAATACCAGGAAATACGTGATGGTGTCTCACCGGTGAGCCCAACTTGTCCCTCTGTGAGTTGCAGCTGGTAAAATGCAACAATCCACAAATTCTCCTCTTCTGCATGCAGAATGAAATAGTTTCAGAAACTTGGTTATCTCTGGGCCTCCATTTTGAAGTGACAGTTCCCAGATCCCCTCAAGGCTTCATGCACTCTGCTGTACGTGGTTTTATATATGATTAATTTTTCTTTTCTGGAGTAATAACAAATATTTTCATCAAGAAAGCTTTGGCTGCAGAGAGCAGGTCCTGATGCCAGGTGTGTGTGCGCTCCCTGAGCCTCTGAGCTGAGAACTTCATATGCTCCATATGTGCAGCTCTCGGTCAGGAAAATGCAATGATTAACCCTGTCTAAGGATCTGGCCCATATTTACTCCCTTTCTTTTGCCTTTTACATGGCAGTGCGTTGCTTTAGTGGCCACCAAAGCAATGTGCAGGTCTTCGTGTAGGGGTTTGACGATTTAGCATCCTCCCATATTGAAGGATAACCCTGATAGTGCTTCCCTCTGGAGAAGGTATTTTGTCCTTCCACAGAAGGAAATCACATCATTCGGGTACTGATTAAATTTTGAGGAAAGCAGTAGGAAACTGAGGTTGTCAATTTTTATATCTGTGTTCAGATCAATTGGGGATTGATCACTCTTCACCTTGCTAAATGAGAGAAAGCTGTAAAGTGTTAATCTTTATCAGGAAAGCTATAAGCACACTAGGCAAATTATTTTCATTAAACTCCCTCCCCCTATCTATAACCTTGGTCACATAATCAGGAATGAAAATCATTATCTGTTTCATTCACATCTGTTATTAATTTTTTTGAAACCTCCTTTAAATCCGGTTAGAACTTCTCGTCTAATCCAAACAAATTCTGAACTCAAGGCTAAAATGTATCAGGTTAGCTTAGTAATTCACATAATATTTTTATTTTCTCTTCCTAATTGAATTTGTACATTGATTTGTGTTACTGTTCTCCTGACCGGTTATTATTAACTGTTTAGAAAATGCCAAGGGTATACAATGCGCTGTGAAGACGCTGACAGCAAATTGCTTTGCCGGGTAATACAGCCCGTCGTTTCTGTCCCCTGCCCAGGCAATTTGCCGTGCGCGTACTCCAGCTCTTCCTCGCCGTTCGGCTCCGGTAAGGCTGTTTCTTTATGACTTGCTGGGAATGCTACCTGAAATGTTAACTCTTGAGGACTGTCCTCTATGGCTGTCATGAGTTTTGAGGGAACGTCCCACTCGGCCGGTGGCAGTGCAGGTAAAAAGGTAAGGCAATTTAACACGTTGGCTTCACCTCCTCACGAGCATCCCCATTGGTTTCCATCGCCTCGGGGTCGCCAGAGCCGCTCGGCAGCATCTAGAAAGAGCAGATGCATGGGAACGCGCCGGGCTCCGCTCCACAGCGCTGTGGTTTCCTGTTTTCTCTCTCAGTTATTTAGAAAGGTTTCTCAACAAAAATAGTCACCGGTCCCTCCGGGGCGATGGCTTCTCGTGCTGCCCAGCATCCTAGGAGCGCCCCGCTGCCGCCAGCAGCTCCCTGTCCGATGCTGGGCTGGGGCTGGGGCTGGGGCTGGGGCTGGGGCTGGGGCTGGGGTCCCCCGGGCGGGGGCACGAGGCTGGCTCCTCACGCTGCCGGCTTTGGAGGCAGGGCAAACGTTACCCGCCGGGTTTCGCTTTCATTCTGGGTGACAAGAGGGACGGGTGCTGGCAGATGCAGCACCGCTTTGTAGAAATGCCTTAATAAAGCCTCCGAAAACTCCTGTACGAGTTGGCTTAGCGCTTTACGGAGGGCTCTCCTGGAGGAGCCGGCGGCACGGCTACGGCGGAGGCGGCCGGGAGGCAGAAAGTCCCCGAGCCTCGAGTCAGCTCTGAGTCAGGCTGATTGGAGCGATGATGGCATTTGCTGTCATCCGGCCTCTAATTTTCTTGTCTCTTTATCTCAGCTCTTTGAGGGCTACAGGCGTAACAGCGTTTTGGCAAGGAGACCATACTGTAACGCCTTTTTTTTTTTCATTTTGCAATTGTCTCGAGTCTTGTGCCTTGTTATGCAGCAATGGAAGAAGTCAAATACCAAACTTTTGTATAAGCACAAAGAGCCTTTTGGGGCAATATCTTAACCTCTGAGGATTCCTGTCATTTCTACAGAAGTCTGTATATAAGTTACAGTTCATAATCCACTCTCTTCTTCCTCTTTGGGGGTGACTGAAAGGCACCATATAATTAGTATTTATTGTTTGATTAATAAATATTTCTCTACTCTCTACCTTCTGCGGATCACAAAGAGCTTCACAACTGTAAAGTATTATAAATCTCCCATTAGTCTGGTGAAGCAACACAAGTTTGAAGAAGGGAGAGCCGAGGCGTCAAGCCTCTCTGCCTTCAGCCTTAATCATTCCATGTATTCCCCCCATTTTTAAGTTCTGTAACAAAGAGATGTGACCAACACGGCAATTCCCGAGTTGTGAATCTGAAGTGAGAAGACAGGGGGTAAATTGCTCGCTGTGTCCTTCCCTGGGCCGTGCTAGTTGCCCATATGTCTTTCTACCAAGGCAGACACACTCGCTGCGGGTTGCCCCACGGGTCCCTCCGCGGCTGCCCCGCGGGCAGTGGTACCCTGTTTGCAGCAAGCAGGCATGCTCAGCTGCCTGCTGTTCCCACCCCCTTCTCCGCACTTCCAAAAGGAATGCTGTGGGAGAGAAGGGACTCAATGCTTCTCACTCACATGCATTCACTCGGTAGCATCCTCTTAAACTGCTCATTTTCTCTTGCCCTTTCCCACTTCTCCGTCGCACTTTATCTTGCATGACGCCGACTGCTCTCCAGTGACCTGGTCTCAAGGAGAAAGGCATCGAGCGCCGCAATAGCCTGCAGCGGAATTAGTGCTGCCTCAGCTGCGCCTGCTGCCCAGCTGGCCCTGCCACCAACTGCACGAAACCGCTGTAAAATCCTGCAAGGCTCACGCAGCTGCAGGCAAAGCCGAGGCTCCTCCTACACGCACATATGCACAGGCTGCGCCTAATAATAGCGTGCTGTAGGGGCCAAGCATGTTTAGGTTTAAGAAAACGGTTTGGTATTTATGCCATACTTTGATCCTACTGTCCTGCAGTCCTCTGGAAGCTCTCATTTGGAAACATGGGTGATTGTATCCATTTTTATTTTCTGGTTTCGGGGTTATTTCTCTGTTGTTACTCACCCTCTGGTTTGTTTTGCTTTGCACTCCAGAAATTGTCACATCCCAAATGGCCTTGATCAGAACCACAAGGCAGTTAACATTTCCCTTGGCTTTCCCAGATGAGCCAAATGCACACTGAGAGCGCTCGGAACACTTTGAAGAGCTTGCGCCCGTGGGTGCAGGCGACGCTGTACGGCTGCTAACTAACACACCGCAAAAAACAAGCGATGTTAATGTTGGGTTGGCATCCGATCATCTCTCGTAGACAAACGATGTAGCAAGGCTTAATATTTGACCGTTCAAAGCACCTAGTGGGCTTCAGCTCCGAAGGGACGCAGCAGCCTTCCGAAATAAAGGAGGTGCAGAGCTGGAGCTGCCGGGCTCCGACACGCGTCTCCTCGGCGAGCTGGCTGGGAGCGAGAAACTCTGTGCGAGAAATGTTGGTAATAACTCGTAGCAAATAATAAGCCCCAACTTCTCTTTGTCTGTGGTAAGCCCCATAAATCACCGCACTTGCAGGACCTCTACCATCACGGAACCCCTGCTGTCGTGGCAGCGTAGGTGTCTGGCTGTTACCTGCAAATTAACGAGCAGTTTCACACCATACCCGAAAAGCCACAGAAAACTCTTTTGGTTTAGAAAGTTTTGCATTGATCCAGGAGAAACAAAGTCTACGGCTTTGTTTGTGTTTTGAGCCCAGTTACCCTCACTAACATGCTCTTGCGTAGAAGTTTGCAAATCCAGGAGTTTAAATCCTGCAAGCAAATCTGTGCTTGGGCAAAACATCCGATTGATCCTAATTAGCCAGGAGCTGAGGAATGCTGTCATTGGTGTGCAGGGGTAAGTCGGGCTCTTGTTCATCTCAGCGAATCCGGCGATTTCCTCAACATTACTCCAGCTTCACGCTGACACTCCATCCAGCAGAACTGGGCCTATCGTCTGTCTTTGCTGGGTTTTTTAATAAAATGTCGGATAAGTTCCTATACTTTCTATTTCTTGCTACTTCAATACAGCATTCACTTCAGAGGAATTGAGCTATCCAGGAAAAGTGAGAAGATTCTTTAAAGGGTCAAAAAGTGGTTAAAATGTAGAAGCGAAAGGTAGGAAGAAACAGATCATTTCACAGCAAAAGGAGATTATTAGTGGAGTCCCACAGGGGTCTGTAAAGGGGCCTGTGCCATTCAAAATATTCATAAATGACTTGGAAAAGGGGAGGAAGTGGCAGGAGGTGACAAAGTTGGCTGCTAAAAATAAATTATTCAAAGTAATAAAACCAAAATCTAACTGTAAGGAGTTGCAGGAGTATCTCACCGTACTGAGTGACCAGGTGAGAAAATGCCAGGCTGAATTTACTGCCAGTGAATTACAATACACACAAGGAAAAGCAAAATGCACAAAGAAAAGTATATGAATGTGTGCATTGACAAGCTGTAAATTAGATATTACCACCAAGGAAAAAAGAGTTACTGGAGATACGTAGTTCTATGGAAACATAAACTCACTGCTGGCTGTCAGAAAAATCAGCTGGAATGTTAGGAATTATGAGGGAAGGAAGAGAGAACAAAACAGAGAACACCATTGTGTTACCACGTCTTGTGGACTGTATGTACTTCTGGGCACCCATCTCAGCCAGTCTATGCTAGAACTAAAAAAGGTATAGAAAAGGTCAATAAGCATAATTAAAGCAAAAGAGCAGCTTCTGAGAGCGTGAAAAGAAGGGAAGCCTCAGAGCAGAGGGGGGTGGCAGTGGTGGGTCTGTAAGATAGGAGACCTCCGAGACAGATGTATCAGGAGGATAGGGAATAATTATCTGCGCCTTCCAATGGACAAGCAAGAGTTCGTAGCATTATCAATTTGCAGCACAAGTGAACAGCAGGAAGCATTTTTTTCACCCAGCGTGTAATTAAACTGTGGAACTTACTGCTGCAAGATGTAGCAGATACCACAGCATAAAAAATTTTAGAAAGAGAAATTGAAGAAAGAAAAATCTGCCCGTGATTGCCGCCCCCAGCTACGCGGACTGTAACTCAAGGAGCCCTGACGCCGCGTCTCCGGGCTGCAGAGGAGGATGCACCCCTGGAAGCGATGCTGCGTGACAGCCTTTGGGCTTTGCCAACGGGAAGAAATGGCCCAGCTGCCTTCCAGTTTCGTGGGCTCGTTCCCTCTCCTGACCTTCCCCTCGTGCCAGTGCAGCTGCTTGGGTGACCGCCTGGCTGCAAATAAGCGTTTTCTGTGCGGGGAGCGGAGAGAGCCTGGATGAGGACTGCTCCCCGTGGCATCAGTGCCAGCTCACGCCGTCGTCCACTGAGCGACAGCCCCGCGCTCCTTCTGCGGGCACCTGCCGCTGCTGCGGGCTGCTTCCAGACGTCGGCTTCGAGCCTCGGCAGACGCTTGGTCTGAGCCAGCGTAACCACGACATTCCTGCGTGGTTCTGTGCTCCCTGGCGTTGGGAGTACGGGGTGCGGCTCCCTTTTCCTGCACATCTGCCTCACGGGAGCTTTGTGACATACGGCGTGACGTAACACCCACGGAGGCAGAGGGTGCCTGCAAGGGTGCTCTTGCAAGGGTTCTGCAAGGGTTCCCACACCCTTTGATGAAACTTAAAATAAAAACCCAGATGCCCAGGCTGAACCAAGGCGCAGCTGTGTGATGCATCGTCAACCACAAGCTGCAAGCCACGATGTTCGTGTTACATCACCCAGCCCCGCCGCTGTCACATGCTCGGAGGAGAAAAAGATGAGCCGAAGGTGGCTGGTTTCAGGCTATTTCTGAACAAGAAGTAGGAGAGGCACTACTCTTTAAAATATTTTAAGTGAAACTGCTTCTGATAGAGCTGTTTATTATGCCGAAGCGTTTAGGATCCACTTACGAGCCGGGGTCTCGGTGCTCCTGGCAATGTAGAAACTCCCAGGTGGCAAAATAGCCACCAGTTTTAGAGGGCTTTGCGTTACCATAATGTTTAGGTTGTCTTTAAACTTATCTTACTGCTAAATATGAGACAATATGATTGTCTTTTTATTTGCCTTTATTTTTGGCACTGCAATTTCAGCACCGGTTTCCAGGACATCAGACTGATGCCAGGTATCATCTTACCAAGCAAACATCTTGTTAAGTCTTTAGGTTTTTTTTGTAGATCTCCCAACTAAAATCACAGAAGCAGCCTGTTTAAAACTGAAGTCCTTTAAAAGTTATATTCTTCTAAATACTGTAACGATAACACTGAGGGAGTAAGATGGAACACAAAGCATAAGGACAATTGTCTGCAAACACTTTTTCTGTAAGAACTTAAAAGATCGAGCCCTTGCATCAAGTTCATTTATCCTGTGTTCTTTTCTTGTTTCAAGAAAAAGCATTTTAATTTTCATGTCCCACCTCCTTATTTAACTCCCTATGAATTCTTCCATTTCAGGTGTGTGATATTTAAGAAAAGATTTAAAAATCCTTTCTTCATATGTAGCACCTACTGCAATTCAAAGAATTCTTCCCTTTGGCTCCCGGGCTTGGCTCAGACTCTAAATTAGGACCCATCTGCGGTACTAAACGTGGCAGAGTTTGGAATTATGTTTTCAATTTAAAGAGGTGTCATATCTCTTGCAGTAAAGACAGATGTTCTAAAAGGTATATAACATTTTATAATACGTTTTTAGTGGTAACATTTCTCTTTTGCTTATACCTTTACTTATATATTTACTCAGGAGTCTGAACTTAAAGCTTACGCAGTGTCAAATCCCGAATTCCTTTTCATTAGTGAACCCAGTTGCATGTAATTCTGTTTTATTGCTGACAAGCCCTAAATTTATAGAATGTGATTTGAAATCACTAGCATGGGAAAGTATGACTTGCTTCAAAACAAAGTAAGTGTAAGCCCACTGTGTTCTATACTCCTGAAATGCGTGTGTCATGTCAGAATTACACAGTAATACACAGGTCCATTCATTCAGCGTGTTGGTACTGCGGCTGCCTTGGAATTGTGTTAATTTGCTCCTTTACAGCACCATTACCACCAAAGCATTCCAGAGCAAACAAAGGACCATCAAATCCTATTTTTTATCACTTCCATTTGACCAGCTCTTAACGCATGGCAATTCACGGACCTCTCACAAAGACTGGTCAGCAAGGGCAGGCCTTCGTCCCGCGGTAAGATTGCCCGGCTAGATAATTTCTACCTGTATGAAAGTACAGCGGAGCCAAGAAGACTCCGCAGCAGCCTGATTTCTTTGCCACCCACCAGCACACACAGACTCCACGCTGATTTCTTTGCCACCCACCGGCACTAGGCGCGCACCGCCGCTGCGGAGCAAGGTACTGACTGCCCCACGCCTCCAGCAGCAGCAAGGCAACGTTCCCGGCCCTGCCTTCCCTGCTGCCCGTGTCGGTATTTTTGCCGTGTGGGAGCGTGAGCGCGCAGGGAGGTGCAAAGCTCCGTGCACAGAGCCTGCTCCCTGCCACACAGAGCAGCAGTCGGGCTTCTACAACGTGAGGAGGCTCTGCAGCCCTCCTGTCCAGCGGAGACGCACTGGTAATGCCACATATCCCAGACTGCATTAGAATCTGTGTGTCGCTGGCCACGGATTTTTATTAGGCATTGTGCTGCAGGAAAAAATACTGGTGAAATCAAAGGTGGTTCTTTTCTTGCAGGCATCCTGTAATTAGCTAAAGTTTTCTTCATGGAGAGGTCTTGATGCATAAAACAAAAGTTTCCTCTTCCTTGCATGTTGTTGCCAGATGTTTCTGCAAAACTTAAAAACAACAAAGTTATTTGTGTGTACTCACATATGACTTCACCCCAATGCCTGTCTCGAAGTGCTCCTCCTCCTCAATTAACCCCATTAATTCTCCCCCCATTTCTGAACAGTGCATTGCCATTGTTTGTCACAGCATTTTAGAATTTCAGCCATTTGTTACAGATCTGTGTCCTAGCATTCAGAAAGGCTCAATAGGACCGTAACTTCCTCAGATTAATTTCCAGTTGCAGTTGTGTTTTCTTTTTTACACAAAACAGCTGCAGAAGAAAGCAGCCCTCCATGTTTTGTCAATATAGACCCAGACGGGCGGATTCGGCGCTCACAATCGTTCTTATGGCTTCAATAAACACCAAGGGCCAAACTCCGCTGATGGAACTGGAAGGAGCTGATATCACATTATGCCAGAAAGAGATTTAACCCCATGTGGGGCTTTATCAGCTGGATCCAGGCTTCAGGTTTTTTCCAGTTTATGATGAAGCTTGGAGATGTGTTTTATTACGGCTTTTGCCATGAGTTCTGTTTCACTGTACTGTTACGCACAATGTTTCCCTCTGTACCCTCTTCTCTTAAGATTTTGCTCTACTCATGCATGAGCCTGCGAAGGGCCAACAGACGTCACTGGCCCTGGTTACAGCTCCGTACTTCTCCGAACTGAATGCTTAATACCCCCCTATTGCAACTGGCAATGTGCACGCAGGGTTTTGCTCTTCACTCTTCCTAATTAGCAGGTTAACATGTTTGCCAGCCTCAGCCTAATCCCAGCTCATATAAGCTAATGCACGCCTTGAGAAGCTGGCAGAGCTCAGTGCCCCAAGACTTCTCCATTAAAGGCAGCGAAGGCGGGAGATGGCTGTGGTCTGGGGAAGGATGTGTCAGACTCCAGCTCTGGGAGAGGGAAGAAGGAGGACTCCAGAGTGGACGTATTCTGTTCTCTAAGTGCTACGTGGAGAATGAAAGCGCCGGGAGAGAAGGGGAAGAAATAACGGGATTCAAGATGAAGCAGATCAATAGACGGAAAAAGGAAGGATCCGGAAGGAGAATGGCATGGTGGAAGAACCAAAACAGTGGTTCAAGTAGAAGTGAAGGACCTGATGTGAAATCAAGCATAAAATGTATCGGTAGAGCAGAACAGAAGAAGGACTAGCGCAGGAAATACAGACAGGAAAAAACACGAAGAAAGCAGAAGAAATACAAAGAGTTACTAACCTAAGGAGGATGAAGGAGGGCATGGCACAGACCCCCCGTGCCTTAGCCTGGGACCTACTAAAGTTAATAGCAAAAGCATACTGAGATTGAGTTCAGACCCAGGACCCCCCTCCAACAAATAAATTTGCAGTCATGGGGATGCTGCTCGTTGCATACTTGCAAGGAAGCGTGCTCCTGTGCCTGTGGAAACGGCAGCTGGGGAACATTGTTTTTCCATTCTGGCTTAGCTGGAAAACTATTGACAGGCTGCAGTCACTGGCTGAATGACTTTGATGAATATTCAAGAATCAAAATTACTTACAAGCTGATAGGAAACAAAACCGGCCTCCTTACAAGACAACCAAGATCTTAAAAGATTTGTGTTTGTGAAGAGCATCAGACACTGGGCATGTCGCTGCCTTTTTGTAGAGAGACAACAGATTGCAAAGGGAGGAAGATTTCTTCCTAGAAAATTGTAGCTTTACACGAGCTGTCTTTGATGCATGGCTACAGAGCTAGCATTTCATAGCAAAAGGCAATGCAACCCTTATTTTTGGAAGTACTTCCAAGTAGGCTTAAGGACTTCATGATTTGTTATTTGTGGTCTTCGTACAGTATTTATTCCAAAAGTGAAATTCTTTGTTCTGTATAATTGTGAACAATCATCTTCCAATTCCTGATATCTCTGCAAATATTTATTCAGTAAGATTTTTATTACACTGATGTGACTTTTGGTCACCGGTGCTACCCTGTCCTTGGTTTGACTAAATTCTTTCCATTCCCCATTGTCTTTGATATGTAGCTCTTGTTCTTCGGCAGCTGGGTTTTTTTTCCTTTAGCTTATCTTTATTAGTTGCTTCAGAGATCAAAGACATCATTTGTGTCCATTTCAGTACTTTGAGTGAAATACTGGTAAATCGATCCCTTAGCTTGCAAACTTCTCTGTCCTACCAAGGCACAGTAGATCCAACCAACTGAACCTGATCTCCATAAATTGCTAGCACCATTCCATGCGCGAATTTCTTGAAGGTTACAGAGAAAGTTGTTGCTATTCTATTTCATGAGCGCATCACTTCATCTGGAAAAAAGTCAATTTTTTTTTTTTCCTAGCCTGCTTCTAGCACTAAAAATGATTCAGTACAGATCCACAGTGGCCTATATATGTTTGCCAACAGGGACCCATGTGTCAGTTCATGTGACATGGGCCTGTCAGCAGTTCGTAACCGGAGAAATTTCCCCATATTGTAAACTTAGTTGTGTATGGCCGTTTTACAGTTACTCGTTTCCTTGAGTCTAGAGGGGGTTAATTTTTTCCCCAGTGTGACTCCAGACCGTTTTTATACCTAGATGCTTCCTGTGGATTACGTTATGCACGCTCACTTCAAAGTCGTATGCGGCATGATCTGCTTATCTTCGGGTCCTCTGTATGGTCGGACAGACAGACAGATTTATGTCTGCATCTGGCAGCCACAAGAGTTCTCTTCAGTGCTTCAGATGTTTCTTTCTGACATTTGGTTTGGAACGCTGTACACAAATCGGTTCTTGTTTTCCATGAATTGCCTGATCTCCTCTATGAGAGTCATAATTATGTTTTAACGATTTAATAACGTTCTCCACTTAGATATATATTTCAATGCCTATATTTAGTGTTTGTTAAGGTTGAGGTTCATTATCTTTGCAATATTATTACATTGTGCCATCGGAATGTGCAGTCATTTATGTATTTTTTAAATCTATTGTATGACAATTCATACCGCTCTTCTCCTCCTGCGGCTCCGCAGAACTACTGGGTAAGCTGGATACTCACCAGACCTGCAGTCCTACTTGCTGAAATTCTCTTTCAAAATTAGGCACTGATCTACAGCCAAAATTTCCATTGTCAAGACAATGCGGTAGCTGAAACTGTATTTCAGTCCTTCTCTTGATCCTGTTTTTTCAGGATATTTATTAGTTCTTCCTCAAATTCAAACTTCTTAGCTTATGGAAATAATTCTTCCCTCTATTGTCCAAATGCATTTTATTCTTTACACAGAATATTAATATGTATGCCACTTGTAGACATTTTGAGATGGCCAAAAAGCTCCTGTATTTGAAGTCTTTAGTTCATTAACTATTCATCTGTAGAATAGCCACAGTATTTTTATGATGATTGTTATAGTGCATAACTTGTGTATTTAGAAGAAGAGAACTAGTGGAATTTGGGGGGGGAAAAAAAAAACCAACAAACCCCCAAACCTTCACCTCTAAATTTTAAGAAAGAATGTACAATTTTTACCAAACTACTACTATCTTGCTCAGGTTAGTAGAAAATAGTCGAACGATGCTGACATTTTGTGGAAAACAGAGGTCAAAGCCATAAAAACCGTTACCCCAAACAAAACTTATTACCTATGTTGACACTTTCATCAGGATGGAGAAATCCTGTGCTGGACTGACACGGGCTAAGATGAACCACATATTCTGAGGCTGCAGTAACAATTTTCCTAATATTTTTCTTCCGGGGACTAGTGAGGTTCCTGTGGTAACAGCAGAGCAGCTGTGCTCCTGCCAGCTCTGCTTGGGGGGTGAGGAATGCTTTCTGATCAGGGTCGAGATATCTTGATATCAGGGTTGGGAAGTTTATTAACAGAGGATTTTGATGACACTGTTTGTCACAACAGTGCACTCGCTTCTAAAACCCAACACCACCTTCATTTTCCTCTGACCATAAGCATTTATGTATTTTAAATGTGAATATAAAATAAAACGGGTCAAACTCAAGAAATAGAAAACTCATACTCGGTAATTAAAATATTTTGAAGGTTGATTTTGTTCCAAGAAGAGTTGTCAATGCCAGTTCCTTACGAAATTCACAGATTTTTTAGGGAACAAAATAATCAGCAGCATAACGCGAGCCACAGACTTTGAGCCAGTCAACATCACCACCTTCGAAACATTTAGTTGAACAGGAACAAAATTCACAAGTCTTTTAGAGCCTAACTTATTTCAGACACTTTTATAAACTAGCAAAGATGGGTTTTATTTAACTCTGACCATCATCACATAACGCATTTTAAGTTGTTATGTACAGGGTAGCATGTTACTGTTGTAAAATGTTAGCCGAAACATGCAAGCTTATCAAGTTTTTACATTGCATTTATTTTTACAATGTAGGAGTGCCCCAGGGAACTTTTCTGTTTGCAGGAGAGCAAAGGGAGACGGGATGTTCGGGTTGTTCAGTCACATCGGATCACCCGCATGAGGCCAGAAAGGTTTGTCCAAAGCCAGGTGAGCAGCACGCAGCAGAGTTACTCCTCTGTCACCGCCGTGCGCGGTTCTGCGGGCTTTGCACTCCTGTTTCCGCAGCGCTTGCAGCTGAAAGAAGTGAGAACCGGCAATATTCTTTTCCCAGCTTTATATACGAGAAGCAGAAAATACCTGAGAGTTTTCATTTGCTCGATTCAGTACAAAACATTTAAAAGGGAACAAATCTAAGAGACAGAATCGATGTGTATTGTAGCAACTTGAAGACTGAACAAGTCAAACCTCGTATTTGAACATGACCTGTGCTATGGAGTTTACCGACAAATACTGAGTTTTACCAACGATGACCTTGCAGTGAATGCTGCTGCGCTTAGCAACAAGTGAAAAACATCCTTCAGGAGAGTACGAATGCGAATCGTTCTGCCCTGGCCAGATCCCACTTCTGCACATACTGCACTCTGGCCTGCCTCCGTATTCCCGGCATGAAAACCCTGTAAGATGTCCTCTGCTTGCTGTTTTGCACTGGTTTACGGTGTCCCTGGCTGATGCTGGTGAATAAATTCTGTGTAGCAATCTAAAACTGGGTCCTTCTGGATAAAAGATGATATTAAGATATGGAATTATTCATTAGAGGAGGAATGTCCTACCCATTACCGTGCAAAACCAGCTATAATCAAGCATCTGAGTGTGTGTTTATAAACACACCATGTTCTC
This sequence comes from Pelecanus crispus, assembly GCF_030463565.1. Taxonomy (NCBI): domain Eukaryota; kingdom Metazoa; phylum Chordata; class Aves; order Pelecaniformes; family Pelecanidae; genus Pelecanus; species Pelecanus crispus. Next base: position 1,360,537 of record NC_134650.1, read on the forward strand.
CTCTAAACGTCTTCGAAATAAACAGCTTTGTTGTACGAGCTCTCTCAAACCGCAGCAAGTTAAGTTACGCTCACGTTCCGCGGTGCTACAGCTCTCCTCCGCGGGCAGACGTCCTCCCGTGCACACCCTATATTTGAGTTTGCCAAATCTCAGCGCTGGGAGAGGTCCCCAAATGCAAGATGGTTTCTGCGGTAGAATATTCACAGAGTGAGAAGTGAAGTAAATTTTCCAGGTATAGTCCCAGCCGCACGTTAGGATTTCACGCTTCCAGAGACATTCTTGCCTTTATTTAATACCGAGGACCTCTGCAACATTCCTGTACCTGGTAACAAAGATTTCAAGCTATTTGTGAATAGTCTGACTTCTGCTATTCTATTTCCCTTGTATGGGAAGAAGTGTTTCCTGTTAGCTGTAAATTCATTGCATCACTCAAAAAGCACCAGAAGACAGTTTTGAGTGCTACTTTAAATGTCTTTCAAAAATGCATTAGATTAAGGGAGATTGCAGAGGAATATCTAGAAGTTTTAGAACCATTTTTCACAATTTGTGAAACATAAATGAATATTAAGCTAATATTGCGTGCATTTATTTTGCGTTTTTAAACGTAAATCAGTATGTTCCAAAAGTTAATGTGGCGCGTAAAAAACTTATTACTTCAAAAAAAAAAAAAAAAGGGCAGTTTAATTGTGCTTTAAAATCTGTGCTTTTACTTGGCCTTTTCTTTCCCTTCCTTGTAGAAGAATCCCCAAATCTGCATTTAAACAGCTGGAAAGACAAAAACACATTTCACGGATGTAACCTGTTCTGTGTAAAATAATTTATCAGGTGCCATAATAACCATTTCTAGATACTGCTTGTCAGCACAGTCCCAGCGCGAGCATTATCTGGTCATTATCTTCAGGTTCATTTAATTGTCCCAAATCAGAACGACGGGTATCTTCATAAACGGAGAATCGCCGTTTCTCTTGCCCCCATCAGCCCGAATTTCTGTCAGTGCCAGGGAAAGCCGAGCCCAAGAGAATTGCTTCTCCTACACTGGAAGGGCAACCTCCTCCCCCTCGGCTCTTTCACCACTTCTCCAAAGCGGCAGCATTTTCTACTTTGCCGGTTTACTTCATTGATGTTTTTAACTCCAGTTCTGCTTCCGTACTGACAATTTCTGGTCTTTTCTTGCCCCGAAACGCGGCACACGGGAGCGGCTGGCGAGGCAGGGCTGTCCCGGGGACAGGCAGAGGGAGCTGCTGGGGATGTCCCACCACCAGCGCTTCCTTCTTGACGCCTCTGCGGCCCAGACCCAACTGCAGACCGGGGCACTCCCCAGTTGCTTTGTTTAGTTGAAAAAATGCCCAAATCTGTTAACTTCTCGGTGAAATGCTGCCATAATTTGTGGGGTTTACTCGTATTTCTCAAGGAAAACATCTATACCTCCAGTGCTTGCTGGTGGACAGATGTTTCTCTCCCTGCCCCCTCGGTGTCTCTTCTCATTCCCTCAGCATTTTGAGGGTTTTTTGGGTCTCTCTTCACAGATTTGCCCCCACGCCGTCCATCCCAGTTTGTACCTCGCTCCCTGCAGCTCCTGGCAGGAGGGGGCAGGGAGGGGGGTGTCGGGCTCTTCTCCCAAGGACCAAGCGATAGGATGAGAGGGAATGGCCTCAAGTTGGTCAGGGGAGGTTTAGGTTGGAAATTAGGAGAAATTTCTTCAGGGAAAGAGTGGCCAAGCATTGGAACAGGCTGCCCAGAGAGGTGGGGGAGTCCCCAGCCCTGGAGGGGTTCAATAAATGTGTAGAGGTGGCACTTGGGGACATGGTTTAGTGGGCATGGGGGTGTTGGGCTGATGGTCTTAGAGGGCCTTTCCAACCTTAGTGATTCCCAGTTTTCCTTTCATTAAGAATAACCCAGCCAGCGAGCCAGGCAACATGAAATTCATTATTGCTCTGCCCTGAGCTGGTGCAGCGGCGGCCCGGGCAGGGTCAGGGAACGGTCGGACCGGGCGATCTCCAAGCCCCTTCCCAGCTCCTCGGCTCCACGATCCCACTCCCGGCCCCGCGCTGTCCGGCAAGCTCCCGGGCGCCTTCCCCACCGCCCTCCGCCTCCCCCGGCGGGCCATGGCGGGGCGGCCCTGCCCCGGGACGCGGGTGGTCCCCGCCGGGCCCAGGCCCGGGGCTCGCCCCTTCCCCGCGGGGAGAACGGCCCGGGCGCGGGGAGGCGGCCGGAGCCGAGGCGGGGGGAGGCGGCCAAGGGGGAGGGCGGCCGCGGGGCGGCCCCGGGGACGCTGCCCGCCGGCTCGGAAGCTGAGGAAGCGAAAGAGGAAAGCGGCGGGGCGGCCCGGCGGCTTCCTCGGCGCGGTCGGCCCGGGCTGGCGCCCGCCGCTTCGCTCCCCTGCGCCGCGGGCGGGCCCTCAGCGGGAGCGGGGGGCGAGGGGCGGCCGAGCGGGCGGCCCCGCTCCCCCCCGCGCCGGGCCGCGGGCTGCAGTTGCCCGCCGCAGCCGACAGGTCGCACCGTTCCCCCTCGCTCGGGGCCCGCCGGGCGCTGCCCCGCGGTGCCGAGGGCCGGCGGCCGCGCCGTGCCCAGCCCGGCCGAGGCGAGGCGTGCGGCGGGAGCGCTGCCGCGGCCGCCCCGCTCCGCGCCCGCTGTCTCCACTCCCCTCTCCACGTCGGGGAGGCGGGGGGAGGGAGGGAGGGAGGGAGGGGGAGGGAGGAGGCTGCCGCCGCCGTCCTCCATTTTGTGGCGGGGGCAGAGCAGCGCCGAGCGCGGCGCTGCCCGCGGAAGGACGGGACGGGGAGGCGCGGCGGGCGCCGGGGGAAGGCAGGCGGGGGGGGGTGGGGGGGGGGAGCGAAGTCCGCGGAGGCAATTAGCGCTAATTAACGGAGGGGGCGCCGCGGCGGTGGCAGCGGGCGGGGCGGGGACTCGGTCAGGGTCTCGGGCCGGCGGGAGGAGGAGGAGGAGGAGCAGCAGCAGCAGCGGGGGGAGCGGTGCTGGCCGCCGCGGCCCCCAGAGGGGCGGCTGTTGACTTCCTCGCCCCTTGCAGCCGCCGCCGCCCCCGCCGCCATGGCCGTCGGCGGCTGAAGGAGCCCCAGCGCCCTCCCCTGGACGAGGTAAGGGAGCCGGGGGTCCGGGGGGCGCAGGCCGGGCCGGCGGCTTCGCGCCGGGAAGTTCCCGGGAGGCGGGGAGGGAGGGGCCCGCAGGAATGCCCCGGGGCGCGGGGGGAGCCGAGCCCAGCCGCCCCCGCAAGGATCCCGGCGTGGGACGGGACGGGAGGGGGCACGGCCGGGCCGGCGGCGTCCCCCGTCCCCTCTCCCCGAGGTGGGTGCCCGGGGCGGCGGCGGGAGGCGGGGACCCCCCCTCCCCGGGGCCGCGGGGTGTCCGCCGGCAGCCGGCCCGCCCGCCCCCGGCCTTCCCCGGCCCCGCGGCGGGGTCTGCTCGTCGGGGGGGCCGGGGGGAGGAGGAGGAGGAGGAGGAGGAGGAGGAGGGGGGGGGGGGGGGGGGGGGGAGCCGAGCCCGAGTGCAGCCTCGCAGCCATGGGCTGGTCTTATTTTGCAGAAGTGGGTGTGCCAGGGAGACGGCTCAACAGGTCTCGACACATTTCTCTGAAAACTATACTTTGCGAAGGAGAATTTATTGTAATCCGGCAGTTTTAAGTATCCGCAGCTTTTTTCCTCCTTTGGGCAGACTCTCGCATCTGATTTTTGACACGTTTCCTACGCTGGATGGTGCGCTGCTTTTTTTGACGTTGGAGAAATTGTCAAATGGAATAACTACATTTTACCTCCCCCTCGTGTCGAGAGGAAAAAAAAAAAAGAGGAAAAAAAAAAAAAGGCAAAACTGGAGGTAGATAGCTATAATATTTTTTCCAGTCGCTGTCGCGGTGTCCACCTTAAGCGGCCCAGGGATATTTCCGTGCCGTTTGCGATCCGTGACATTTCGGGGAGCTGCCCCGTCGCCGTTCGGCGCTGCGTGCGGTGGTCCCGGTGGGAGCGCGGCTCCCCGGGCGTGACCCGGGAGACCCAGCAGCTTGGCAAGCACGGGTAAGGGACCCCCTGCGCGGCGCTCGCAAGGGCCGAGCGCAGCCGTGGCCAAGGAGCGGGGTTCGCGCTGAGCCGCTCCCGCGCGGGACGCTTTCACCCAGGCCAGAGCTTAAAATTTGTACACGTGGGGACTTTTTGTTGATCGCAGCCTTAACTTTGGCGTGCAGAAAGCAGCGGCGTTCGTCGGGACTCTGGAGAAAATGGGCGGCGGAGCTGGCGGGTTTATAATTAAGGCGACCGTAAGCTTGTTGTGAGCGCTCTTGGGTCGCTGTGCTCGATGGATAATTCCGTGGCCGGGCTCTGGCTTGGGCATTGCCTCCCCTTACGGGCTGGGGGGAGTGCGAGCTGGGCGCTGTCAGCGTTAGGCCGTAGGCAAACAGCGTAGAAAGTTTGCCGAAGAATTTACAGTTATTCTCCGACTCTTTGTGCTCTGTGCTGAAAATCAATGTAGTAAATACAAACAGATGAAACTCGGGAGATTTGTTTTCACTGTTAGATGTGTTTGGAGAATAGCCGTGAGCTGTTAGAGTGTTGGGAGCTAATAAAAATTCTGCTTTATTTTCAGTTCGCTTGTATTTATAAATTTAAGATGTATTTAAAGAATTGAGTTTACCTCAAGATTCACGAGCTGTATTTTAAGCTGAACCTGTGCAAAGACGGCAAACTTTGTGTTTTGTGGTGGGGAGGTTGTGTAGCTCCTGGACAATAAAAAAACCCACTTGGATTTTTTCTGGCGGGTAGGTGCCGTGTTTGAGAGCTGGCTCGGGAGGTTTCAGTACCTGTTGTGGGTGATGCACCCGAAGCTGCGGGGAGAGAGGGAACCGACTCGGGAAAGGTGGAGGCCGTCCTTCTCCCCTGCCCTGCTCGAGATGGAATTAAATACTAGGGGAAGTTAACCTTCCAAAATTTGTAAATTGGGTTCTTTACCAATTCTTACGCCTCCTTGCTTGCCAGGCTAGGGTGGCAGAGCTAGAGAGGGTGCTCAGAGAGGTGTCTTACGCTGCAGCCTGATTCTGAGTTGCATGCAGGCAGACTTACCACTTCATCCAGGTTTAGCGAAGCTTTAAAAAATACACTTCCTTGTTACCAGTCGGGGGGAGGGGGGAAACCAAACAAAAAACCAAAACAAAAAACAAAACCAGCAGGTTCAAGAAAGTGTCAGTTTGTAGCTTGGTTTGCTGTGCTTTCGTTCTCTGAGGAGCTAAACCAGGTTCGCCAGGCTAATGATTTACACTTTTTTTTTTTTTTTTTTTTTTTAAAAGCTGTTATTAAAATATCCTTACTGTGCTAACTTTGAACGCTTCTGATCTTTTTATAGCTAATGTTAATGTAATGGATTCCAAAGAACTGCTGAACCCATCGGATCAGGACGAAACAAGGAAAAATGCGCTCATCAGTACCAAAGGAGGGATCGTGATGGACTTTCATCCACCCTTCAGGGGTGGAGCTACTCTGCAAGCCCCTGTGTCTACATCTCCTCTCCCCGCGTCTTCTCAGTCGGATTCCAATCAGCAACCTGCTTTGGCTGACTTTTCAAAAGGATTAGTAAACAATGTGCCTCAGCCCGACCTTTCCAAGGCAGTATCGCTCTCGATGGGACTGTACATGGGTGAAACAGACGCAAAAGTGATGGGAAACGACCTTGGATTTTCGCAGCAGGGCCAAATCGGCATCCCTTCTGGAGAAACGGACTTCAGGCTCCTGGAAGAAAGTATTGCGAGCTTGAACAAGTCCTCGAGCCTGGCCGAGGACGCAAAGGGAGCAATATCTGCTGAGGCGCCGCTTGAGCCGGATTTCCCAGGCATGGCTGGCCGCAGCGTCCCTTTGGAGTCAGGAACTGCAGTCCAAAGCCAGGTTGGCTCGAACGGTGGCAACTTGAAATTATTCTCTGAAGACCAAAGCACCCTGGATATTCTCCAGGATTTAGAATTGCCGCCGGTATCGCCTGGCAAAGAGCCCAATGGGAGCCCGTGGAGGCTTGACCCGTTGCTAGATGACGGTGGCTTGCTGTCCCCGATATCTGCAGATGATGCATTTCTCCTGGAAGGAAATCTCAGCGAAGACTGCAAGCCTCCTATTTTATCTGACACTAAACCTAAAATTAATGACCGTGGTGACCTTTTACCCAGTTCCAAAATGCCAATGCCTCAAGTGAAAACAGAAAAGGAAGACTTCATTGAACTCTGTACTCCTGGCATAAAGCAAGAAAACATGGGCCCAATTTATTGTCAGGCAAACTTCTCTGGGTCTAATCTGCTGGGTACTAAAGTCTCTGCCATATCTATCCATGGTGTCAGTACCTCTGGGGGACAAATGTATCACTATGATTTAAATACTGCATCGCTCTCTCAGCAGCAGGATCAGAAACCAATTTTTAATATCATTCCATCTCTTCCTGCCGGTTCAGAAAATTGGAATAGGTGCCAGGGATCAGGGGATGAGACGTTAGCTCCTTTGGGAACGCTCAATCTTTCTGGCAGACCTGCTTTCTCTAATGGCTATTCAAGGTAATTAGTTTTTGTTGCTCTTTATTAAAATGCTACAAGTATGTTTAGCACAACTGCTTGCATGCTGGTTTGTGGTTTGTTTTTTCTTTGCTTTCAAAGTCAGTCATCCCTTTTTCATTTGTTATGTACGGCTGTCTGGTCAGACATCCCTGGCGTGTGTTTATTCCATGGTACGATAGTAGCTTTAACCAAGTACTCAACTGTTGGTACTAAAGGGGAGAAAGGAGGAGGGGAGCTGATGTGCTTTAAAAAATAAGCAATAATGAATTCTAAGATACGACCTAGAGAGAAAATGGAGTATGTGCTAGAAGGGTCCATACACAAGGCAGTATAGAAGGAAGTATTGAAGTGTATACAAAAGCTGCTTCATTCTCAAGGGTTAGAGGATCAATCACGGTGTGGGGTTTTTTGGTTTGGTTTTTTTTTTTCCTCTTCTGAGTGTTACTTAAATGTTATGCGCAAAAATAACTTGGTTGCTGGGTGAATTTTGAGAATTACATTTAAGCTGAACTAGAGTTTTAGCTTTGCTTGGTATTGCGTTTACCTTACATGGACAAGAAGATTCCGAGTAGGAAATACTCATCGGTTTGTTTAATAACTGCATTTAAAGAGATAAAAATATTTGGAGTAAGATTTAAACATACCTGGAATTTAACTCTTAAATAGGAGTGGAGGAGGGCTTGCTTATAGGTGGTTTTTTGGGAGCAGGGTATTTTAGGGGAGCTGGTTAGCACGTATTTCAAGTGGCTTTACAGTAGTGTTTTCTACAAGTAATTCAGTAGTGCAGATATTCAAGTAAAATACTTCTCTGCCCTTCAGGAGTCAGCGTGATGCTGGCAGCGTTCTCAGTGGGTCGCTGTGTACGTCTCCTCTCGCAGCCGGGGACGGGTTCTGATTTCAGTGTGAACACCTAGGTGTGTTTTCCTGAGCTGTTCTTTGTTTAACACATACTAGCACAAGTACGGTGTCTGGTCTCGGTGGAGGAAGAGGGTTTTGCTGGGCTTCTGTGCAGTCTTAGAAAATGGCTTTTCAAGTCCATGTACGTAAAACCAGTAATCTTAGGCTTTTAATGAAGTATCTGTTTTGACTTTCTGTTTTTTATTGCCCCGCTGCCAATTGATCCCCAGAGTGGTGGCCGCCAGTCCCGGGGCTCTCCCTACGCATTATTTGCTCCATTTTCCCACGGCTGGAATGAGGTGTGTGAGGATTTCTTCTTTGTTTCAGGAAGGCAACTTTTAACTTGCTTTCATTCTAGATTTCTTTTACAGGTTTTGATTTTTGTAGTGAAGATGCGGGTTTCTGTTTTTTCTTGGAAGTGTTTAAAGCAATTTGTAATGTAAGGAATCCAGAAAGGGAAATTGGAATTTGTGGATAAATTCCACTTTGATATATGAATATTGAATGTGCCTTATCATTTATTTTGACAGAGTAGGAATCCTTTGTGCTAACCTTTCACATAATCAGCCCAGCTTCCATGTTGTTTTTAGTTTGTTGCATGGGGGTTTTTTGGTGGGTTTTTTTATTTTGTTCTTGCTGTATCTTCAGTGGCAATCGTTCTAAAATCTGTATCAAAGCAAGAAGAACTATTTCTGGGTTTGGGAGGTGAATTTCAGTGACTTGAAGTAAGCAGATTCCTTGTAGATAATGGAAACATCACTTTTGAGACTACTTCTGTGAAGTTCACGCGTTGTTTTTATTTTGCAGAACTAAGCGCATTCATAGGTGAATGATTTACATGTAGATGTTTGTCCGGCGTTTGGGGAATTTCATAAACACCAATTTTACGTGCTACGTTTCTGATAATGTTGTGGTGAAAAACCCACTCAAGCAACTAATGTGTGCGGAATACATCTGATCCTGGAGTAAAGAGGACAGCAGTGCTAGATGTTATCGCTGCTTTATGAAGCAATTTTGAGGAGCGTGCTCGGTGTGTCTGGAGCCGGGCAGGCGGCGGTGGCCGGCGTGCTGCCGGGAGCTCCTGTTGCAGGCGAGGGAGCATCCTCGGCACCGCAGGCAAAAGCCTGCCTGCACCACTGGATAGTGTGAGGAACGGTGTGCTGCAAGCGTTTGCGTTCTTGCTTCCTGCAAGGTTGTCTTATATTTCATTGCTTGCTTTTGCCCTAACAGAATGGATGGGGTTTTTTCCCCCTTAAATTAAGGAATGCGTAAAGAATTTTGGGGTGGCCCCGAGTTGAGTTTTGCCTAAAAATTCATTCTTTCTAGCCTTTCTGCAAGCTGTTCTTGCTTCCCAAGGATTTTTACAGACTAAAACTACCAAGTCCAATTCTAAAACCAACATTGTTTGGGTTTGCTTCCCCCCCCCCCCCCCCCCCCCCCGCTAAAATAGAGGCAGCTCCATCTTCTTTTTAAAATGTTTGAGACAGTAATGAGCCCTGGGTTTGCAGCAGGAATTCTCTTTCTTCCTGAGCCTTGTCAGAAATATTTGGTCTAAACTGGGTTAGTTTAAGGTGATGTATTGTGGATTTGTTTGTTTATCTTACAGAAGACTTAACAAAATTGGCATTTGTTTCAGAAACAAAGGAGAGACTATCTTGCCAGGTTCCTGTGGTCTCTTTTTTTTTTTTTTTTTTTTGTACTGATTGTGAAGGCTGGGATTTTGAGAATTCAGAATTGCTAAACTTCAGTTTCCAATAGGAAATATTTCTTGGTGTTGGTAGAATTATTTGACTGTTCTTAACATATTAATTATATACTAAATATATGGGAAGAAAAGCTGCAGTTCTGTCCTGGTGTTCAGGTGGTATTTAATCTGACTGTTTTGATGGAAAGCGGGTAATGTCTCTTTATACACACACGGTCCTGAATTGATGTCACGCAATTTTTGAGCGATTTTGCTTCTAAGGCTAGCACAGCGTGCTGTCTTTAATGAGACAAGTGATAATCAGGACTGAGAAAGCTAATCAATTTTCCTGTGAACGGTAGGAGCTACTCTGAAGTTAACAAGCAGAATACGAACTTTGGAAATTTGTTCGATGCGAGCGAATTGGCGATAGTCGATAAACGGCTGGCTGGATCTCCGGGTTGCAGAATGCTCTGCCAGTGCTTGTGCTGAGGTGCGAAAAAAGCTTGGAAGTGCAGCTCGGTGTTTCGGCAGCTAATGCGCGCAATCTTCTTGAGCAGCAGCGCAATTTCAGCCGGCGGGCCCGCGTTGTTGCGGGGCTGCTTCGGCGCGGTCCCCACTGAGCCAGCGAGCCGCCGGCCGATCCCGGAGGAGCAGGCTCGGGAGAAGGTGGATCGAATAAGGGGGAGGGAAAAAAGTAGGCTAACCGAGACAGTTTGCCTTAGGTTTTCTTTAACAGAAGAAGTGAGAGAGCATCTGGAAGAGGAGCAAAATGGGCTGGAAGCGTTTGGTAAATGCTTGACTGAAGAATGAGAGGGTTTGACGGTGTCCGCCTCTGATGGGATAGTATTCGTGATTTATTACGCAGATGCCAGTGAAAACTGTTAAATTTCAAGGAAATGACTTTAGCGACACACGCTCGTAGGACTCTTGCGTGGTATATACATTAAATCCGTCGCTCGACTTTTTTATTCCCCCGACTTCCTGGAGATGTGGCTTACTGCGTGGGGAGCGCGGGACGGTGAGAAGCAGCTCAGCGACGCGGGGTTTCTGTGCGCTGCTTCGCTTTGCCTGCAGCCAGAAGTTACAGAAACTGGGCCCCATTGGCAGTGTCACGGCTTCTCTTGTTACATTTGAAATCACTCCTAGCACTTCAGCTTGTGGGGGATAGGGATCATTAAGGAAGCTGAAGAAAGGGCAGGAGCTGCGAGAAGCCGTGACAGAGGAGGAGAATCTGGAAGGGGGGAAAGGTTTTGCTGGTCGGTCGCAGTCCGAAGCCTTGCTTCCAGGAGAAGTTACCTTTCTGCCGTCGCTCTGTAGCAGGGATCCTTCTCGGACCCGGATGCTGCACTAGAAGGCAGGGGAAGGAGCGACCATTTGCTAGAAATGGTAGAGGTCAGCTGTCCGTTTGTCTTGCCGCCTTGTTTCAGCTTGGCTTTTGGCCAAGGCCGGTGGCTTGGCACGGTTGGACGTAGTACTTCAAATGTTGTCTGACTCAGCAGTATATAACGTATGGTACATATGGAAATATGTCTTTTTTAATAATTCTCTTTTGATATAAAAACCAGACTTGTTATTTGGAGGGAGAGCTCAGGGTTTCAGTAGTCTGTGTTGTGATTTGTCAGCTTAATGTAATACCGTACTTGGGTTTGGACTCTTGGAAATACATGACAAAAAACCTAATTGTTTTGGCAGAAAGAGGCGAATCAGGAATGTTCCACAGGATGTGCTCTAAGGTGCTGTGAAAAGGTGGCTAGGTAAATGATAGGTCATGCAAGATGTAATCCACTTTCTCCAGTTTTAGCTGCAGCTAGCTGATAGCTGAGTGGGTTTTTCTGAGCCCAACCCAAATTGTTAATTTCTACTAATTTATTTCCCCCCACAATGATCTCTACTTTAAACCTAGTTCTAGCTTATAAAACAGAAGTTGATTTTTTGTTGCCCATTGCATTTTTTTCTTATCCATCTTAAGTAATGGTTTAACCCCATCGTACTCCTCTGCTGGCAGTGAAAGCAAAACTGTAGTTGAACCAGCTTACTCACGAATCTTCTCCTAAGTGTGAAATACATGTATTACACAACTCCTACATCATATATTTACTGTGTTAAAGATGACTTTTACACAGTGGGAGCAAATTGTCTTGGAGATACAAATATCTCGTCTTACTTTGGCTATTACTGCTCATTCTGGAAATGAGCAAGCCGTAACTATTCTATGCGTATATGTAGCTGCAAACTGGAATTATTTCTACATTTTAAAAGGTTACCAAGCTGTTCTCTCTTCCTAGGTCCCCTTTTATAGCCACCACCTAGCAGGTGGGCCTTTGGGGGCTTCCTCTATTTTTTTTTTTCTTTTCTTTTCTTTTCCTTTTTTTTTTTTTTTTTTTTTTTTTTTAAATACTGCCTAACACTTCAAGAAGTGAAAATCGTAGAGGAAGAACCTGGCACTGCTGTCTTGGATGTAATGCTTGTACCAAAGTTGGTTTATGTTTGTTACACTTTGCAAAATGAGAGACGCTGTTTCTGGTATTTCCATACCAGATTCAGGATCTCTGTCCATGAGCACCGTTCACCCGTGGATATGCTTAACCTAGTTGAGTTTCCAAGGTAGACACTGTTGTTCTAGCGATCAAAATCCCGCAGTTAATTGGAAGTGTGATGGGGAAGGCGGTGCTCCTACCAGGCGTGCGTTTGGGCTCGTGTAAGGATACCTCCACAACTCTCTGCTGTCTCGTTCCTAAGATGTAGTTCAGTGGAACGGATGCTGTACTGACTTCCGTGACTTCTCCGATACGCTGGTTGCAAAAATTTCAGCCACGCTCCTTTATATTTTTTTTTTTATTGATGTACAATATTCAATCAAGAAAGAAAACTTTTAACCCGTTATCTTCTTACCTACTGTGAGCTGGCCATAAAAAGAAGCTGGTAGGGGGGTTTTGTTGGTTTTTTTTAGTTGTTTGGGTTTTTTAGTAGCCTGTGGCTTCTGGGTCTCTTCAGAGTGCTTCTTGGAGCAAAGGAAGGATCCGGTGTTGGCACTTCAGTGCAAAATGTGATTTGGAGCCTTTTACTTAGGACATTTTGTTAAATCTCTTCACCACTGGCCTGAGAAACATCCGTTCCCGCACTATTGGATGTTATGATCAGTGCCTTCTCCACAAGCTTTACAAGAGGAGAGCAAGTACTCTCAGCACTCAGAAATTTGCCTGGGAGAAAATGAACATATGTTTCTCAGTAGTAACTTTTCTCCTCACAAAACCCTTGCTTGTGGAATACTGCAAGACACGATTAAATCTACATTCATTTTCTGGGGTAGATGAAGACTGCCTAAGCTGATGTCCTACCACTGATGTGCTGGTACAGCACAACGTATGCATTCTGCAGACGGTTCCAATGGCATTATTCTTGAGATAAATAACATACCAATGAAATCCTCTCTTCAGTCCAAGTTACAAGCAATGGGAAGAGCTTTGTAGAGCTGTAGTTACAATTATCTTGGCTTTGTGTTATTAAAATAACTGAAAATGTGTCGCCTCTGGCATACAGAAATGAACTTTAAAATGCATTCATAAAATGATCAACTTCTAACTGTTCTTAGAAACACAGAAACAAGTGTGTGTGCAACAAGTGTGTGATTTCTGGGAAGAATATTTAACTGTACAGTGAGCACACTGTGCAGCAGACCCAGGGAGCTTGTTGTCTTAAGCTCCCTTTGGTTTTATAGTCTTTGTCTCCCAGAATTTGGCAGTATACACAAATTTTAATCTTATTTACTGAAGTATCAGTGTATTGCATTGTTGCACGTACAGATTAGTCGTGGTGTTCTCGTGACAGCGGTTTTCTGACTGATTCACTCTACTATGATACCCATTTATAATGCAGCCTTTGCTTAAATAACCAAGACACTCACAGACCAGGAGTTAATCCTGTTCTCAGTGCTGGTTTCTGGAAATACTAGGCAGATAGTGTCAGTGGATAGCCTCATCCCCATGGGACAGAAGCGAACCAATACAGCTGGAATAGATGAAACACACACAAAAAAAGAAAAAAAATTATTTCAGCTTATTGTCTTGGCACTGACTTCACATCAGCCAGTTTCAAGTATCTGTAAGAAAAGAATGAAATGCTAAAATTACAGTTACGTTGCCCATATGTGAAGGTGAGAGAAATTGTGACTGCGATTGCTGGTCACCGGTAAAGGAGTCTAAGCGGAGAGTAACCTGTGCAGAGCCTACTCCATCCCTGCGTTGGAGCACTTAAGTATCGCAGACTTAATTAAAAGGAAACCGAACGGCTGCGGACGTGCAACTCTTGCTGCCTTTCCGCAGGAGTACAAGAAGATGCAGGTCGTCCCCCATGCATAACAAGTCCAGCATCTTGAATTATGGTAGTTATCGGAGGGGTGAGTAATTGTGCTTCCAGAAGTAGCGTGTTGGGTTGGGAAAACAATTTAGTGCAATCACTCTGTCTCTCCTGGAGGTTTTTCTCCTTACCTCATCCTCACTACAAAGAAGGTGTAATGTTGTGCACATGCCTCCTGCGTCCTTACCTGACTCGGCTTACGCTAGCCTCTGCTGTCAAGTTTTCTGCCAGAGTTCTTTTCCTGGCTGAAACGATGCCTTCCTGCGCGCGAGCTGTGCCCTGTATCGCCTGAAATACAGCTATATGTATGGTGACAAAAGCACATCCCTTCTCCTTCTGCGGCCTCCACCGCTGCGTTTCTCACATGGCTGCTTCACGTGTCCCAGAGGTGCGTTTTGGCAGTAGCAGCGAGGTGTAACTGCGGCTTCTCAAGCTCTGGCTCGGGGAGAGGTAATGCTGGCTAGCACGTGGCGTTCGATTTTGTAATGTAGGTGACGTCAGTTTTTCTTGCTGCTCTTCTGTGAGACTGAAGTTTAGATTCCAGGACATGGTGTTACTGCTCCAGGATATCACATTGAGTTTTATAATAATGGTTCCTTAAATCAATAATCACTACGATTGTGTGGATTTCTGGAGGAAATGATGCTCTTCAGAAGTCGTCTTGACATCTTCTGTAGAGTATATTTCTGTACCAGCCAACTGCATTCTTAATATAGTCCGTACCTATTGGTTGTAATTAAAACGCCATATTCCGTCTGTACCTATGGAGCTCTCGGTCCGTGTTAAGTCTTCCTAGAAAATTATACTTCTGATGCAATTTGAAAATGAATATCCAACAAGCTGCTACTATTTTGTTTGTGTAGATGCAATATTATATGCAACTTCCACTTTTTGATCAAAGATCTTGACCATCCTGAGATCACAAAGGCAAAGCTGCTGTTGGGCAAGGATTTCCAAAATAATCATGATGTCTGTCTTGAATTCAGTTCAGTGCCACAGTAATCTCATTGAGAAATTGAGTTCACATTAGATTTTACAGTAATACGTTCTTCATGCTGTTTGTAATAGGTTTTGTACAGTTACTATGTGTCAGAAAACTGCTGGAGATCACGATCATATTTATGTATCACGGTCACACAAGATTTAATACGAAACTTCTGAGCAGCAGGGCACAACTTACTCGTCTGTTGATTTATTCAGATATTTCATATTTCTGGTTGCTTTCATTTGCATAAGAGTTAAGTTTTAAATAAGTATTGCTCAGGATTCTAGATTTCTTTTAGAAAAGAAATCAGGTCATAAACGAGTAGTTTGCCCCAAAATACGACCTGGGAAACTTGGGAAACTTGCTGTACTGTCAGGTGAGAGCTAACAATTATCAGTGAAGTCTGTAGTGTATTCAAATAAGCAAATAATGGAATTGATTTTATAGCTTTGTGGCTTGGTTTTCTTTCTTGTTTGTTTTGGAGGATCTGAGATCCGATGCTTTGGTTATCAGCCTCTCGGGAAAAGTGGGAAGAGTTCTGTAGCTGTCCTTATCTAAAAGATCTGTTCTGGTGGGCTCCTGGCTGCGTCATGGGCTTCGGTCTTGTATTAGAAACTTGGAGCGTGGGGTGTAGCGTGTTGGGGTTTTCTGTGTGTGTGTTCCTGCCTCTGGATATTTGAATGCCTGCTTCTCCTGGAGGTACTTGTTGAGAAGAGGGCTTTGAGGGTGGATAACCTCGTGGTTCACAAGTAGGCAGTAGCTTGGCTGCACCTCTTTGGTGAGCTGCGAGGGGCGTGAAAACGGGACGCCTGCGGTTTGAAATTTTGTGAAATTTATAGAAAATTAGTTTTTGGACTTGCATGAGAATCCTCCAGCCGTTACAGGGCTCCTTTCCAGCGGTGTGAAGTGTGTGTGGCGGGAGGGGGGTTTGTTCGCTCTGCCCGTCCCAGCTGGGCGTTCAGAAAGGACACGGCTGCTTGGGGAGCGTGGGCTCTGGCCTTGCTTTGGGCTTCAGCAAGTTCTCCAAACCCTGCGTGGTGTGTCTCTAAGCCGTGCCTTCCCGTGCTGTCATAAGCTGCTTTTAAGAGCACAAGTGTGAAGTTCTGGGGTTCTTTGTGATTTTTGTTGCCAGGCGCTGCTGCGTGCGGTCTCTCCTGAGCCGAGTCTGGTATCCGTGACAGAAAAGAGCAGCTGATGCAGTTTATTTTTGTTGTCATCGCTTGGAGAACCTGCTCGCCTGGTGTGTGTGCGTGTGATCGTATGTAATAATGCAGTAATAGGGTCTGGTACGGCTGCGGTACAGCGTCGCGTGGAAGGGGAGCTCTGCCAGGGTGGTGCTGCCAGAACATGTGAAACGCCGCACATGGCGATTGCTTCGGTGGAGCATCTCCTCGAAAACAGGAGTCACCCCGGCGTGTTTGTCAGGCAGTCTGAGGCGGTGTGCCGCTGGACTTCAGTCTCTGTTGGAGCTTGTTTCCGTACTGCTCTCCTAAGCAGTTTTTAACTGCTTGCAATTCATTCACTGACACCTTAAGAGATGAGGCTGCGTGGTGTGGCTTTGAGTGTCAAATCGATGTGTTGTCAGGAAAGGATTGTCTGATCTCTCATCTCACGTCAAAATGAGGTGTGTATGAATACAGTTGTAATGTGCTATCATAAATAAAATGTATAGTTTTTCTGTAGCTTTTCACTTGATCAGATGATGTAAATAGGTAATGATATATTTTAAATCAACGCATCCACTCCGTAGGCATGTTATGTATGGCTGTGTATCTCTGTGTTTTTTCCTCTTGCTTATTTTTGTTTCCTTCTAAGAGTTTTCTGTTACCTTTCTCAAGCAATAACTAAAGCCATCAGCTAAAGGCCTTTAATAAAGCAGTGCTGAAAACATGCATGTGCTGCATGCACACATGGGGATTTGTTATGCAAGAATGCAGTCCATGCATGTTAACTTAAAAAAAAAATATATATATTTACTGGCAGGCTTTATAGTCTCATGTCCTGATTTCAGTTTGCACATTACCTGGCTGGTCTTTTCTCTCTCATATTTTTTTTTTGTGGGTTACTTTTGCTGCCAGGTCCTTTGATGGTTTGTTTTGCCTGTTGAATTTCTGTTAATCTTGCGTTACGTACAAATTGCTCCAAAATTCATTGTGTCGTCCCAGCATGAGGTTGATGTAGATATAACTAGACTGTTTTTTAAAGAACTCTGCATCTTGAGAACTCTGCATCTTGGTTCTCTTAAAACATGGAGTAGATTAGAATATAAGCCACTATAAAATATTTAAGAAAAACAGTCTTATCGGAGAACAGGCACTTAAAAAAAGCTGTAAAAATTAGAGATCCTGAACATGGTATCCAGAAAAGCTTTTGGATGCTGGAGATGAGTGAAGGAGTATGGAATGTCACTTCACTGTTTAATTTTAGTAAGATAATAAGTGTTTATTGAAATAACAGCAGATTGCGTATGAAATGACCAAGTTGGATTCCTTCTGGATGCTAGAATTCCTCATAAATAGGTCTTTAATCAGTGGGAAGAAGCGTACTTAAAGGAAGATTGAGTCAACAGGTGAGTTGGCTGAAATCAGTCGGGGCGGGTTGCGGGAGAGGCGGGAGCGGGCAGCAGGCGACGGAGCCCTGTCCCTTGGGCGGGGAGAGGCGAGGGCCGGCAGTCTGTGGAAACCAGGGAGTGCAAACCCTGAGTACGTACGCTGCTAACTAAGGGAGGAGAGGGGGGAAATCCATTGCCCGTTTGTCAGCAACGCAAACGGTGGGGTCGGACGGATCTTTGGGGAGCCTCAAAGCCACCCGTTCTGTCCTCGCACCTTTGTGACAGGTAGAGCTGACAAACCCGGGTGACGTTTGTCGTGTTGACCAGTGGTGACGCAGAACTTGCACCAAGTATAGAATCACAGAATCATAGAACCGTCTAGGTTGGAAAAGCCCTTTAAGATCATCCAGTCCAACCATTAACCTACACTACCAAGCCCACCTAAACCAATCAAGGGTAGACTAGACTAAACCATATCCCGAAGTGCCACATCTACCTGTTTTTTTGAACACAAAAAGTAGAAATTCTTTCAAGTAGAAATCTTCTGTCCAGTATAGGTGCCGTACTGGTCTCTAGGCTCTTCAGACTGCTGCAGACTTGCGTAGCGTGGCCTTGCAGAGGAGCTGTGTAGAGGCTGGCGCGTTGCTGGTGAGACCCGTGTGAGTAGGCGTTACGGCCCACGCGCAGCAGCGAGGGGCTTGCCTTTAAATACAGCCCAAATCGGGGTGCAAGCCCGCACCGCTTGTAAACACAGAAGTCTCTGGGGTAGATGTGCTGTCTTGCTGTCACACAAGTGACAATCAAATGTGGCGGCTGGCGGGGTTACGTAATGTGTGGGGCTGTACCTCACGGATTCAAAGGGAAACTAAAAGTGGGAAGAACAGATGCATGCTGTTAGGACTTTCCTTTTCAAAGGTTTGGGGCCTTGGTGCCTTTTGCTGCTGCGGGAGGGCGGGCGAAGCGCGCCCTGCCCCCGGGCGTGGGCAGGCGCAGTGCTGAAGGAGGGGCTGAGGGCAGCGGTGTGTGCTCGGAGCAGAAGACGGAGAAGTTTTCAGTGGCAAGAGGTTGAGTTAGACCATCCCTGAGTTATGTCTGAGAGCTGGGGGGTCGTTAAAATAGCCTAAAGAAATTAGCTTTTTTTTTTTTTTTTTTTACCCTAAGAACTATTAGAAACAGATTCACCTCTGTGTGACAGTTTTCTCATGAATGCAAGAAACTGTTCTGTTACCAAATTTTAACTTTTAAACTGTTTTAAGATCTTGATAAGGAAACTCCAAAGAGGTATCGGTGGATTTCTCTCTTTTTTTTTTTTTTTTTTTTTTTTTGTAGCATTTATTTCAGTGGTCATCTCTGGTAGATTCCAGAGGAAAACAACTATGATGAGGCTGAAGGGTTGCTCCACTTTTTCTAAATTCCTAAATTTCAGCAAAAGAAATTACTGTGTTTTCATTTAGTGCAGTAGGATTAGGTCTTATGACTATGCTAAATTATTGTATTGAAGAGATGCTTGCTATGAAGAGAGTGGTTTAAAATGGAATAAAACATAAAGAAAAAGTGAAAGGTCATAAGTTGTACTTGCCTGAAAATAAATTAAGCAAGTTTGTTTTCACTACCTTCCTTGGATTTCCAAACAAACATAGATTAAAATCGAACTTGTAAAGAATGATGGTATGGGTTTTTTGCCCATTAATTTTATAAACCATGTAATCCCTTTTGGGAGGAAAGGAGAGACTTGTAATGCTTTTTGTGTTATTTGCTTTGACCAAATGATACTGATAAGCTTTAAGGTTTAAAAGAAAAACGAACATTAAATTGTATGCTCTGTCTCTCTATTATTTGAAGTAGCACAAAGTATGGAAGAGATCCTGTATCACGAATATGGTTTCCCTTGGTGCTGTCTGTAGACAAAAGAGCTGCTACTCTAATACGCATTTCAGAAAAAAGCATTTTCTCTAACCTGTTCTACTTTCTTACAGCCCAGACCAGGCTTCTTAAAGGTCATTTGGCCACATTGATTTCAGTGGGAAGTAATCTTTTTTAAAAATCTGAGTCATGGTCTCCTGTAAAGTCCCTTGGTTTCATTTTCGTATAGTTTTATGAATTCTGCCCTCCCCACGTATTTCTACAAAGCCCCACACGTCTGCCATTTTCTAAACTGACAAGCTATTCTGACACCTTCATTTTTAACAAAACCAATCTAACAAGTTTTGTAATGAATTAGCTTTCCATAGTTAGAGAAGACAAGTCTGTTCAAATGAAGTGCCAGGTTATTTGCAAGTTATGTGCATGATTTAATAAAAATGAAATTTAGTGCTAAAACTCCTCATATAAAAAGTAAATGTTGTAAAAATCTGAACACTGGGAGTTCTTTATTTTGAGTAGCAGAGGATTTTTTTTTTTTTTAAGTGAGTAGTTAATATTAGGATGCCTGCAAGATTACATTCTTAGTCACACTAGATATTTGACAGCTACTTTCCAACCAGAGCAACTGGCTTGACAAATAAGCTTGGACCTATTTTATCACTTTAAAGCTTCTTCTCTAAAGATTCTTTTAACACGTTTAAGGTTGGAATGTCTGATACTTTATTAAATAACAGTCAGGAGGTTGGAATATTGCTAATAGCTCACTTGTTTTTGTGACTTAGTTTGTTCCAACTTGCGGATCAAAACTATATGGTTAAGTTGCACAGCATACCATTGGGGAGGGAGGAAGTGACTTATGTTTCTATTCCTGGCTGACCCCAGCCTATAAACCGAGGAAGAGCTTTAAAGGAAATGCAGCATTTAGCAACTTGAATCTTTCCAAGCATTCAAAAGTGATACCAACTCTGCCTTCCTGTATGCGATGTTTCAAGATGTGGACATCTTAAAATCACCATCCTAATTTAAAAATGAAACGGAACACGTACCTAACAAGGCATGCCCTAAAACTTCATGGAAATAGATGGCAAAACTGCAGTTCCAAATTTTATCAAAAACATCCAAAACATCTCTGTTGTTGTTGAAATAGAGCATTACTGCTGGTGTCTTGAGGAAGATGCGGATTGTTTTGGCCCATTCTTTGTTTAAGAACAAACCTGGGTTTCTTTTTTGGATTGGGGAGTCTCTTTCTAGGTATTGTATTAAGAAAGGGAAATAAGTTCAACAAAGTTTTTTCTTCACTTGTGTTTTTCCTACTCGAAGCTATTTGTAATGGTTCTGCTTTTGTGAAAATGGCATGACTCCTTGTCTGTGCATGGGAAGTTGAAATAACTTTGAAAACGTGGTCTGAGCATCGCAGTGCGCGTCCGCACTGATAGAAGCCACCGTCAAAGGACGACGTTCTTCTGTGGGGTGGCATCAGATTTTTGGATTTGGTTTGGTTGTGTATTGAAAAGATCTGTAGGGTTTTAAAAACCCTGAAAGATGCAAAAGGTGGTTGGGAGCCGCCAAAGACTACTTGTGACTTTGGAGTATCCCTTCTAAACACACGTAACTCACTAAACAATGCCTGATGGTTGGGTGCCAATTGTAAGGTAGGTTTTTCCAGATTGTGTTTAAAATCTCAGTGGTGGTTTAGCAATGGTGATTCGTCATCATACTGTAAGAAACTCCACAACTAAACGGTAAACCGCGTCAGGATATTTACAGGGTTAGGAAATTAAGAACCTTCCACAGGCTATGGAAGGGTCCCCAGACACGTCGCTTGCTTTGTATTTCTGGGAAGTTTCTGCTTGTGGTACGGATACATCTGTCTTACCCCAATATTGTGTCACCAGCTGCATCAGACTCTCCTCGCTGGAAGCGTCACGGCCTCGCTTGGTGCAGCTTGCTTGAGAGGCACTGGAAGTCCGCATGTAGCGCGACAAGGAAAGGTGGGCTTCCAGATTTGGTTTCAAGTGATGCTGTGAGCTGGCTAAAGAGGGTCCTGGTGGGAGAGCCGCTTTGCCATAGCCATCAGGAGACTGATGAGTTAGAAGAGAGCAAGCCAAATCCAGCGTGCAGACAACTGTAAAAGAGGGAAATACGTGTAAATGAGGCAATTGGCTTCAAAAATACCGCCCCCCCCAAAAGCCAAAACCTAAAGAAGCAGCACCAACACCGAGAAATGCCTAAACAGCTCAGAGATTGACTTAAAAATACTGTAGCATCGCTTTGTGATACACTGATAGCTCCAAGTAGCTCAATTTAATTGAAACAAACAAAAAAAGGTCAGCATTTTAAAATGAGGACAAGCTTGCCCAAATGTGGTGAATAAAAAATCCCATAAAAGATGTAAGGTCAAATGTAAACAGGAAGTTGAGAGGGATTAAGAAAAGGATTTTGCCAAGTGCCTCGTGGAAGGCGCTGGAGCAGGCAGGCGGCCCTGCAAAGCCGCCCAGCGCGGGGGCCGGGGTGGGACGCGGCGGAAGGCCGTGGGGCGGCGGGCGGGCGGGGGCTGCGCCAGGCCCCTGCGGCGTGGGCGGGGGGACGTGTGGCGGGGGGCTCGGCCGGGCAGAGCGCGGCGCTGCCGAGCGCCGGGCCTGGGCCGCGTTCGCCCAGGAGCCTGAAGGACCCGCCAGCCAGCGAAGACGGCCTCTCCGACAAACCGGCCACCGTGGCGGGGCTGCCGGTCCGCCTCCCGTTAAAAACGTGGCTCCCCGGGACCTGGGGCAGCGTGGGTTAGCGAGTCCGACTTCTGCCCTTGGCAAGGCGGTGGATCGGAAAGCTGTAAGGTCACTGAGCACGTGAGTCCCTTGGGAGAGAGCCATCCTGGCTCCTGGAAGGAAAACACCACTTCATCCGATGTCCTGGGTTTCTGTGAAGTTGTCGGTGAGCCTGTGGAAGGGGGAAATCCAACTGACATGAATATATTTGATTTTTTTTTTTTTTTTTTTTTTTTCCCCTTTTAAGTCTTTGACATGCTTCCTTGCCAGAGGCCATTTAAAAAGAAAGAAACCACCACCAACAAAAAAAAAAAGCCCAAGTTGTCATGGAACTGGAGGAGCGGTTCTTCGGTGGGCTTGAGAGCTGGTTAGAGAATAGGAAGCGAAGGGTGGATTTAGCGATTGCCTTTCGGGATGAGAAGTCGGCTGCCTGCTTCCCTGCGGGTCAGCGCTGCGGCGGGGCCCGAAAAGGGAGCGTGCGGGGAGGCTTCTGGGTTAGCTGATACGAAGCTATTTTGGGTAGTCGAGTGCCAGGCTAGAAAGCTCTCCGAAAGCGTAGCGAGCACATGGAGGAGCCGACGGGGGAGCCTCCAGCTAAAAAATGTAAGGTCACACGTCCAGGGAAAATCGTCTGTGTGGTGCTTGTACGGTACGGAGCTGGCAGCTGGGCCTCGGGAAGGGGTTCTGGGCTGTCGCTGGTGGTTTCGTGAAATCCTTCGCTCGGTGTGCAGCAGCACCCAAAAGGCAAACGAGGGTTTGTGTTAGCGAGGATAGAGCAAATGGCCCCTGGCTTGTGCCTCGGGAGCCTTGGTGCGCTCGCATCCCCAGCGCTGTGCTCAGCCGCTCCACGCTGCCGGTGCTTGAGGGGGATTGGATAAGTTTTTAATTTACTACCAGAACATTTTTGTCAGATGCGTTTTGTCTCCAGCGCTTAAGAAATCGTCCCCAAACGTCCACAAGCTAAACGGGCAAAATGGAGGGGAAAAGTCTCGGCAAAGAGAATGCAACGCATGATGGTGTTAAACATCAGTGAAGTGTGGTGGTTGTAACGATGTCTTCCTGCACATGTTTTTTTCTCATTGTTAATATTGGTATATTCACGTATTCCCCCCACCCCATGTGTTAAATTCCATACTTCATTTTGTCTTTAAAATTGCAAATAGATCAAGGTAATTCTAGGAAGCAGGCCATTCAAACTGCTGCCTAGGGAAATTCCTACATGCTTGAAAGCGATCCTTCACTTTTTTCATACGGTAGTCATGGTTCCAAAGACATCTAAGAAATTAAAAATCTTCCATTATAAAGATAGGTTACTCTGTCACAATATATTCTCTTCAGTAATTTTCCCCAGCTGTCCCTGTTGTCCCCCATACACGCACACTTCAGATGGTGTGGCAGCGCTGACGAACATTGACTCCTGTGCTGCTGCCGCAGACGCACCATCAAAAGCAGTCGAGCCCCCATTTTTGCAAAAATTGAAATTCTTTTCACTTTACCTCACAGCTTTCTCTCCGACTTAACTGCAACGCACTTACAGTAAAAGAATAAATATAAATTTAGTAGAATTAATACAAATCTCTACAAATCTAAATGTAATATTTAAAAGTATTTTCTACAAATACAGCATGTATTGTTCTTCAAGAAAAGTTAGAAATTGACAGTGTTTTAGCCATTCCAGTAATTTATTTCTATTCATTTTCTAATAACAAAGGGTAGAGCTCAGTGCTCTTATTTATAATCATTCTTTCCTAGGGAACATGATTATGTTTGTTGTTCCTTTGGTAGCAATGCTTCCTGGTACTTCTGAACTCCTGGCTTCGAAGGTGCATTAAATCTGCAGGGTTTTGCAAGGAGAGAAGATTGGCTATTGGGAAAGAGCTTGGACTGAGATATTTCAGTGGTACAGCTGTGCGCGTTTGGAAAACGGTTTGGTGTGGGTCCGGAGGCGCAGTCGGTGCTGCCGGGCAGGTCAGCAGCCGCCTGTGGCCGTGGGATCCCCGCTGCCGTCCTTTCCTGGCGCTGATCCGAGAGGACCGCCCAGACCCCTCTTCATACGTTCGCCTCGTGTGCAGTACCTTGTGCTACTTCGGTACTTTTCCCATGATGATGAATCTGTAACAGTTTTCCCAGAATTGTAATTTTAGTGAGAAAAGCTGTTCTTGACACATAAGCCAGGAATGGCGTTGGGAATCCTTCGTGTACTTCTTCCCTGAGGGTTGTTCGTGATTCGAAGCAGAAAGTCATTGTGCAGATACTGCGAAGAATTAATTGCTTGGCCTTACCCTTACACGACATGTGGAAAGCTAAGGGTAATACAAACAAGCTGACTAGACGTCGCATTGGTAGACGTTGCTGTTAAAATGAGAATCATTAGCTTCTCCAGCTTGTATTTTGAAGAACTTTTCATGCCTTTAGATGAGACCGGGCTGGGAGTAGCTGATGGCACCGTCCTCGCTGGATGTTGCTTCACTCCAGTGTGCGTCGCTTTGCTCTCTTGCTCTTATTTCTGGAGCTCGGTCAAGTAGTATTTTTCAGATAACTTGAAAAGAAATATTTGTTAAGTTAGTCTCTGGGCAGTCATGTCCTTGCTGTAATATGTCACAATTTGTTCACAGGCATGCAAACACAAAGCTGGCTGCACTTGGTGCAGCAGTTTCTGGAGGCAGAGCTGCTCCGCCTTGCTCGCTGCCCTGGACTGCCCAGGTTCCTTCCTTTCACAGCCCTGTCTCTGGCTCTGTGCATTTGGATTGCTTTTGAGTTCTCCAGCAGTAGGTGTTCACGTTAATTTATCTCCATTATTTTCTATTTACGTTGCTGAGTGAGATGATTGTAAACTGGAGAACATTATTACTTTCCTCTTTCTGCAGGTGTCTGTGGTGTCATCTGCTTTTGCTAATACTTTTGCAGCATCACGCTCACCAAACTGTTGACGTTTGGTGGGGGTTGCTATCGTTATTACCATCCTGCATCTCAAAAATCTGAATCAAGTATTTGATTATAATTTTGGCACGCTCGTTAACATTGATACATTCACCTTTTATTTTGGATCTCTGAGTTAGTCAAGTCTCTACTTCCTTTTCCCAATATCGATGGCACAATGAAGACAAGATCACTCGCGGTGCACACACTATGTACCTTTTGCAGACGGGGGGATGCTTTATTTAGTTCAGTGCTTTTTTTTTAATACTTCTGGAAGCTATTGACATAGAAGTAGTTTATATGAATAAACAAAGGTGCAGAAAAATGTAAAAATTTGTACATACGCATGCAAAAGGATATTGCTGTTCCTTACAGATGGTGATATCTTAGATCTCTACTGTTGATGAGTTCAGCCACATTTAAAAGCTGACTGAAGTTTTGTATTTTTCACCCTCATGGTACTGCTGAGAAAGACAAATGGAAATTGAGATTAACTGTATCTCCTACTGGTAGAAGCACAGATAATGGGGGGAAAAAACCCTTGTTAGGCGGTATGAGCCAGGTGTATATCAGCCAGTATTTTAAAATCAAGACAAAATACGATGATTTGGAGGAGGAGGAGAGTGGAAAGGTGAAATGGAGAAGGAGGACAAGAGAAAGGGGAGAAGATGATGAGTTGGTAACTGGGGGGAGATGGACCCAA
Organism: Pelecanus crispus; assembly: GCF_030463565.1. Lineage (NCBI taxonomy): Eukaryota > Metazoa > Chordata > Aves > Pelecaniformes > Pelecanidae > Pelecanus > Pelecanus crispus. The sequence continues at coordinate 1,385,792 of NC_134650.1, forward strand.
ACCGGGAGCTGTACGTGATTTCTGCTGTGCCAGGCATGCAGGCAGGTGAATCCTCAGTGGGGTTCAGGGAGTTATCAGCGTAGAAGACCAACCTTAAATTTTTAAAAATTATGGCAACCATTGATTCTGAAAGTTAGAGCTATATTGAGCATTCAGACAACATAACTTTTGCATATTCAGCTTCCTCTGTCTCTTATTTATGTATAAATGCAAATAATAAGTAACCAAACAGCCGTCCGCTGTATAAGCTCTTCAGTTCTGTTCCTGCCGCGCGTCTCTGCACGCATTGCTGCTCGATCGCCCAGCCGCTGCGGGACGGCAGCCCGCTCGCGGGACCTCCTCCTGGGCTTCTGCACCGCCGTCCGACACAGTGACGGTGTCTTCTGCCGCCTCCTCTTCTACTGCGCTTGAGCTGATACTTCTCTGCCCCCTGTACTTCTGGTTTTAATATCTGTTTTTCTGAGCTGGAGCATATTGAGGCTTCCAGCTTGACCACTTCCCCTCGTCCTGACACCTTTGTTGCTGCGCCTTTTGTCTCCTCACACGTAACCTTTCACTAACCCAGATTGCAGCTTTCTGCAAGCAAATCGGTCTAGACTGTGCTATTGCACTTGATAAGCAATTTCCACGCTTGCAAGTGACAGGATAGGCGTGTTGGAATTCACTCGATGAAGCGCTTTGGCCAGTGAAGACTGATTTTGTTCCCATCCCAGCGATGCTTGTTTCCGTTACATCACCAGCGGGCAGCTACTGAAACTGTACGCAGGTATATTCTAAAATTTTCAGAATGAAACTTACATTTAATTAGGTTAGAAGGTACATGTAGAAGGGCGATATTTGATAGTTAATATTATTTAAAGAAGTAACCTGCCAGTTTTGTCTCAGTGTAGACATGCAAATGTAGGACAACCATTTTGAGTCATGAGTTTGAAGTCCGTTGGTCAGTCCCAGCGTGGCAGGCAAGAGTAGAGTGTCTTGTTGTGAAAGATGGTTTAGAATAAAGGCTTTTTCATCAACAAGCTAGGCTTTTTGTAACTGCCCGTCTGAAGCAAGAGGAGGTCTAAGCGGATATCACCTGTCAGCTACTTGTCACCTCTCCACCAAGACGCGCTCTCTGGCTGTGATCGCGGGAGCGGGATTAGTGCGTGCTGACGGACACCGCGTGCGGGCGGGAGCTCAGCGCAGCAGCACCTGCCGTTCTGTGAATGAGTAACAGAATGCGGATCAGACGTCTTCTCGCTGTCTCTTTGCATCTGTGATGCCTTTTAGGCTTAGTAACAGAATATCCATACGTTATTTTTTTTTGAATCTGCGGTGGTTTTCCACGGTAGCTTTACGTTTGGCTTAAAAAGAGGGGGATGCGGCTGCTGGTTTGCAGCGGTCTGCTGTCGGTCACCACCTGGCAGGTGGTCCCCAGGACGCTCCCACGGCTGCTCTTCCCAAAGGAGTCCTTAGGGCATGGCTGGGCAGCAGCCACGACCCTGGTGCCTACGGAGTCAGCGAGCAGCTCCGACCCCGAAGCTTTGGCCGCCTTACACGGGTAGAAGGGAGAAGGAGCTGCTTGGAAGACCCTTGAACTGCTGCTCCCCGTTCGGGAGGGGCAGAGGCGCTTCCCGCAGCCGTCCCACGGCCGCAGCTCTCATCAGCACGACAGCGCGCGCCGCCCGGAGAAGCCGGTGCCTGGGCAACAGGGCTGTCACTCCCAAATTTCATGTTCAGTAGAACTGCTGTGAACGCATTATATGTATGGTCAGCTTTACTTGCCTTTCAGCGTTTGCAATATGTGCAAGCACCCATCAGCAGGTTTTTTTCCTCTTGCATCACAGAGTTGAACTTAGCCTTAAATAACTGGGAGCTCTTCGAAGGAATTAAATGTCTGTGACATGCGTATCTTCTTCAGTTCTGCACGTGCTTTGTACTTGCGCTTGCTCGAGGAGCAGAGCGCCCTGAAAGCGAGAGTTTTAAATGGGGAACATGCACAGAGCAGCATTGCTTCTCTTTAAATACAGTTCCTGCTTGTATCTTAACTGTTTTTGCCTTGTTTAATACATAAGGGTTTTAATTTTACATTACATTTTTTTAAGCATCTGGTTTTAGGGGGGAAAAAAAAAAGCTGTACTGATTCAGAAGTGATGGTAGTAGCCATCAGTGGTGAATATTTTTATCAGTCTGCTTTGTTCTTCCTTCCTCTCTGAAGAGCAAACTTCGTTCTTTTTTGGATTCGTGGATCCACTCTATAGTTATCAGTGGTTAGGCAACAAGTAAACAACTTACTGTAAATGGGCTGCGTGCCAGCTGGCCTCCAGCGATCCTGCAACTTGTGACTTGCATTCAGGCTCAGAAGAATGCCTTTTTACTTGGTCATTTCCTTTCCTTTCAAATACAAAAAAAAAAAAACCAACTTTTTTCCTCCAATTAAATAGCTTTCCTGGCCTAAATATTAAAATTAGGGAAAGGTAGTGGAGCTACTCAGATACTGGGTCTTAGGCATTTTGGAAGGAAGCTTTTGCCCTTGGCTTAGAAGCCTTCAAAAAACAGTGTTGCATGTGGTGGGTTGAGAAGCGCCTGGTCTTGAAATTCCTCTTTTTTTTTTTTTTTTTTTTTTTAAATTGTGGAGCAGTTTTACACTGATTTTCTTTCCCTAGTTGAGACATTCAGTGTTTGTGAAAGCTACGCTTGCCCCAGAGGGAGGTATTGGGGGCACATAAAGACCCTTGGCCAGCCCTCTGTGTGTAAAGGATGCTGGGGCAGCGCATGGCCAAGCCGGCGCTCGGCCGCTCGTGCACAGCTTTGAAAATTGCCTTTCACAGTAGTATTTTCTGCATATTTTGAACTACAAGATAGGGGAAGAAGTCTCAAAATGTTAAATGAAGCCCTTTAGGTACCAGGACACACCTGGCCAGGATAACCTGGTGTTTTGCACTTGCATGGCTAGATTTCTTCCAATATTTGAGTGATCAAATTTGTGTAACGTTAAGTTAAATATGTCTACGCTGTAAGCTGGAGAATAATTAGACTGAATGAATGCCTGTAATTGATCTTTTTGCCTGTGTAATTATGCTAAAGATCTGCCAGGAAATTTGCTTCCTTTCCCGCATCCCTTTCCTTCCCTCTTCAAAATATGCTCGCGTATTCCAAAACAAAATACTTAGCTGGGAAAGCTTCAGCACGTGGACTGAGGTTCATGGTTGTGGCTCCCTTCTTTGAACAGGGAAGGACTTTTTCAAAGGCACCAACGCAATGTGTACATTATTTGTTCCAGCTCATGAATTTTTCAGTCTGGGATAAATATACGGGCAGGTTATTTTGATGGTACCCTTTCACCTGATGTTGCATATACCAAGGAATTATTGCGACTGCTTGGATGTTAAAGCAAATCTGCTTTTCCAGGGAACTTCACCGTAATTGTTTCTTAAACAGCAGTCTTAGATATAATCTCTCTTCTTGGCCTTCAGTTCAAGGTCAAAAAGAAATCAGACGATGCCTTGGCAATACAATTGAAAGAGCAACACAGGTATTCTTGTGGTTAATTTACTTCCTTAATCTATAGAGCCTACTTCCAACTTAATTTTATCTCTTTCTGTGATCGGCATAGGTGTATATCTATCTAAAAAAAGCCTATCTTCATCCAAGGAATGCTGGTTTGTAAGAGCAGTTGCACTTCTGGCAACTGCTGGGCTGGTTTTGCCTTCTTGGGGGTGGCAGAGCTGGCTGTGCACGCCGGCGGTCGCGCTGGATCGCGGGAGCGGAAGTCTGGATGTTAACAAACACGTGCGTGTTCTGAGTTTCTCGCAAGGCTTTGGGAAGTCTAAGGAGGAGACCCAACGTTCTGTGTCTTGGAAAATCAAAATAGCAGAGATTTTTAGCGAGTAAAGATTGATTATAGGAGCCGCCTTCCTTTCCAGTTGCCTCAAATAAATGTGAAGTAAAATGCTTATTTTATGTGAGTAGGGTGTGAGGAAGCTCTCCTTCAAACTCGTGTGTGAAACCTTTCTTTTCGTATTGTAATTCAGGACTGAGTTTAAAGGCTGCTTTTGAAAGCAATAATACTTAGTAGAAACTGTTTTTGAGTATTTTGAATGGTTTTCATTATTAATTTTCCATTTTAACACTTCAACACTTTAAAGCGTACCCAGTCCATTTCCTGTCTCCATGATCAAGTTAAGATTACTTAGTGGTTTCTCTGGTCTTTTCAAGCCCTTGGTTTGTGTAAATGACAGTCCCTGTAATGTTTATAAAGCTATGGTTTTTGCTTGGTGGCTTTATTAAAAAATGTTGAACAGAGAAAGTCAGTCTGAAAAGAATGAGTTCCATTATTTCTGACTTTGCAGTGCTCTCAAGTGACTGTCAGCTAGGGTAAGAAAGCTGCTGGTGCTGCAGTAGGAGAGCAGTAAAGATCCGTTTATTCCATGTCTTCAGAGGTTTTAGGGGAAGAAAGCTGAAGATGAGCACACGCATTACTGGATGCAGTTAAGGCTGTAATTAGTCCTCTGCCAGGCTCCGCAATATGTAATCTCTGTAGGGCTCCAGGCATCTGAATGTATTATATTCCCATAATACACAGAGTTTGGAAAATACCTGCACGTATGTCTAGGGTGTGTACACGTGTACGCAGCCACGTGTACATGCCCTCGAGTCCGGTCATTAACCTCTTGCGGTTCGTTAGCAACATGCTCTGTGGGTCTGGAGCTGGAATTTCTCGCACAGTGTTAGCAGTGAGCTGTGGAATTTGATTCTTCCTTCATCAAAGTCCTTAAAATATTGCAAGTTTTTCTCTTAAAGCTTAAAAACACTACCAGCACCATGGTTTGAGGCTGGACATAATCATGAGGTGCTGAAGAATACTCAAGTGGACATGCTGCCTTGCCTTTTTAACCCTTTGGTGCATACGTTTTTCAGCTCAGCACAGATTTTCTGAGAAAAGAGAGATTCTCGCAATTGTAAGCCCTTAAGCGGAGCTAAAGGAAAAATGCCAGATGCTGCAAGACTTGTGATTAAAATTGCAAGAATAAGCAGTACAGGGAAACACTTATCATTCTCTCCTTGAAAAGGCTGGCCTGCTTATCTCCAGTTCTTGGCCTCGCTCAAGCCATCTACAACTAAGATGAAAAACTACAGACCTTTGGCTCTGTTTGTTATTTCGCTATGGATTGTTGCAGTGCAAAAATGGTTTAAGTTGCGACCGTTCCAAGCTTTTTGAAACACCCCAGCTTCCAAAATACAGAGAAGTAGCATAAATAATGGAAGTTGGTGGTTTTGTTATTTTAGTGTTATCAGTTAGAGACAATTATTATATTTCTCTCATGGTGCTTGCTTTGCTTTTCTTCCGGCACTAGGGAGTCCTCAGCATCCATAGCTTTAGAAGCCGCTGGGAAGTGACAATAGGTGAACACCTTGGAGAATCAGTTCTTATGTCTTGACCAACAGAATAGGGGTGAACAGGAAAATCCGTATTACAGGTAGGAAAAACTCTATATGATCATTGTGCATTCAGCATCAGAAATAAGAAAATAGGAAACCTTAAGGTAATTCCTTCATATCAATTTGAGTATAATTTATAGTCAGGCCTTGGTTAATCTCTTCTAAATTTAGGTGTGCTGAGGTCTTATATGTAAGCGCGTAGTTATCCAAAGTTCAGTTTTCTACATTAGGCAGTGGGGGGGAGAAACAGGCTTGAATTGTTCTTTGCTGTTCAGTGTTTCTCTGTACTGACTAGGTGGGTGTTCATTGTAGCAATGCTGCTAAAATTAGTACCTCCTTTGGTTCCTGAAGTTAGGTGAGATTCATTTGGATGGCAAGTCTGACCCTAAATTTTAATTTTTTAAAATTCTATTCTTAGGATGTGTTGGTTTTATTTTTCATTTTCTGTGGTGGTGGTTTATTTGTTGATGCCACCATAGTGATACTGTAAAAATCAGCCACTTGAGACACTGAAACATTAAGACTGTGTCCATTTTGCATGAATTGGGTATTACTTTAACTTTTAAAATCTAGTTTGTTTCTCTCAGCTAGATCCCATTATTATATTGTCATGAGTATCTTAGATTGAGGAAGCTTCCCTAGGGAAGGTGAACACTAAAAACACCGCGTGTGCTGTGGGATGATTCACAACTGACGCCCCGTTGTGTAACGGCAGCGGCACTGCATGTACTATCATAAACTTGTGCAAGCGAATCCCTTTTTAAACCCGGGCTTAGCCACAGGCTTTAAGAAGAGCTTACTGAAGCAAAGAGTTAAGTGTGCAATCGATGGTCGTTTGTTCCTATTAGCAAACTTTCTTGTTTGTCAATTTGACCTTTGTTTAATGTTTCTCCGATTAAACACGTAAGTGATACAACAGAAACGTTGGACTTGGTTGTTACTTCCCAGACTATGTAGCCTAACAAATTTTAGCACAAACTGGAAATAAGGCAAGCCCGTGATCATACAGGTACTTATTTCACCTTAAAAATAGTCCCGTGTTATCGGGGGCTGTTGAGAATCTGGACTGGGGAGCGCAGTGCCCCGGAGGAACCGGCTGCTCCTGGCTACCCTCTAGTTTTGGAACCCTGTTTTTGTTTACACATCTGGAAGCTTATGTTGCAGCTTGGGTCTCAACCTCTGTTACAAATAAGCAAAGATTAACCCCTTTCCTGTTTCATAAAGCCGTTTTGTTGCTGAATTAATTCCTCTGAAGCTCCATGAATCTGAGAAAAACTTTACAAGGGTAAAAAAAGCTTTTGTATGAGAGAGAATCTCATACAGGATTGAAGTTTGCTGAACCATTTGATCTCTGTCTTTTGAAGGTGCAGTAACAGTACGAGTTATGAAAAATGTTTATTTAAAATCAGAAGGTTGTATTTTAGATACAAGAAAAGCACCATAATGTGCTTATTATTTGAATAATTAAGACTTTCTGAATGTCAGCATCTCTCCTTTATTAAACTTGGTTTGTATGTTTAGGTATCAGTTACAGACTTGACTTACAAACCAAAGCCAGGCTCAGACCAGCCGATGTGAGGGGCAGCAAGAGGTGCAGCATTTAAAACAATTAGAGATTTGGACACTACCGTTACGAAAATAATTTCATTTTTACAGAGTCTGTAAATTGTGATTTACAGATAGGGACATAGTTTCTTGCGTTTCAAGTTTTTCCTTTTGGTTTCTTTTCCATGCTAAGCTTCAGCTGTTAATAAGGAAAGGAATTTGATCTTGGCTGTAGGGAGTACTCGCTCTTGATCATTGCACAGGGCTCTCGATGCATCTCTCGTTAGTGTACCTAGGACAGGGCATCGGTGTATACTGTATGAAGAGCACTGCCTGCTGCCAGAGTGCCCATCGGAGCAAGAACTGTTCGTGTGCCCATTGACTTTGTCTTAGAGGGTGTGCTCAACTATCTAAAACCGTAACAGTAAGTTATTTGGAGTAAAAAAGCTTGTTCCTGTCTGTATGACTGGCTGCACCTCCACGGGGTCTGCACCTCGATGGGGTCTGCACCATGGGAGTTTGAATGCTGGTTTTTGTGTTTCTGTAGTACTCGCTACTGAAAAAGCTGATTATGAACCTAGGAATTATGTAAATGACAGTTGTGCTGCAATGCGATCTTCTCAATAATGTCTGATTGACATAGGTCTGTTCCCCCCCCCCCTTTGCTTTATGTAAATATTTTTAAAATGTAGGATTGATTGATTGACTGTTCATCTGACAGGTAACAGAAATGTTTGAAGGCATTGGCAGATAAACCTTCATTTTTTTTTCCTCCCTATCCTGTGTCTTTGGCTTTGCCAGATTTTCATCTCTTGTATGCTCTTTTCAGGTTCTTATAGCACCTTCTGTGCTTTGAAACCCTTCCTAGCTGCAGCTCAAAAAGCAGTAGTTTTGTGTTTTTCTATTGCTTGGTTTCATGAAGAATACGAGAAAGTGATGAAATACCTGGTTTTCAGTAGCCTTCATAATTATACTTTGGTAAGGACCTAGTGGCCAATACATAGTCTTTAAAAATTGAATTCAACAGCTGTTTCCTTCAGGCAGTGAGTAGAATGATCTCTAGCCTCTTCTGAAATCATCGTGCAGTGAATTCTGTCTTAGTTCATATTTCATTTACTACTATTTTAGTAGTAAACAACTTTCCATTTTTCCATAAGGACTACTACAACTCTTTTACTGGAACAGACTTGGTAAACTAAACAGCAAAGACTTAAAAACTTGTTGCAGATGTGAATGCAGTATATACTACATTAAGTAAATCTTAAACAATGACCATGGTTAATTACGATCAGTTAAAATTAAATTGTCTGTTCGAGATATCATGACCTATTCTCCTAGCAAATCTGAGTGACCAAATTGTTAGTGAACGATGATAGTGATGGATTGTAAAAGATTTGTAATGGCCATCAGGACCTTTATAAGAGCGCATCTAGTTGTAATGAACACTGACATTCAGGAAAGCAAAACATGGTTTCCCACCGGGAAAGTTTTTAATACTTTTCTGAAAGAATGTTGGAGTTCGCACTGTTTCAAACTGGAAATAACTGCACAATGCACAGAGCAGTCTGTAAGATGCACAAGATGCTCTCGGAGAAAAGGGGTGGTGTGGAGATAGGTGTGGAGAGATTTTAGGATTATCTGTGTAGTCACCTTCATGATAGTTATGTGAGAGAGGTAAACAGCCTGTTAATGAAGTTTACAGATGGAGTTTAAATTGGGAGGGGTTCCCAGGGCTGCTCAGGAAGAGAAAATATACAAAGAGGCAGAGATGAACAATGTGGCCAGGAAACCGTGTGAGGTTCAGCAAGGAAGGAATAGAGCTTCCTTCTTCTGACAGGGAGGGGTAGAGGAAGAGGACAGAGGAGAGTGGATAAAATAATCTGAGAAATCCAGGAGAGAGAAAGAAGGCAAGGCCTAAAAGTATCATGGGGGGAACCATGACAGGCTTTACAGTCTGGGAGTGTGCAACAAGAGGGATGTGATGAAACATCTTGATAGTCTTCAGTGTGTGAAATGGATGCCAGGTGGAAATAAAAGCAGATAATAACCTACTGCGTATGCATGTTATAGCACAAATTGTATCTGTAATTGCTTAACAGTGTTGACAAAAGTAATTATAGCACTCTACTAGATAAGTCAATAAAGTTGACTTGAAAGTGCCATGAAAATTACATACAATAGCTATACACATCTTCCAGGTCTATGGCAGTACTTGTTGCTTGTCCTTCTGAAAATACTCCACAAGTTTAGAGGGCTGATTTTGTGTCAATAAACAAACTTATTACGTGCTTTTCTTCCTGTTCATGTGTGGGGAAGAGCGGTTTTGTGTATATTCTTTGCTTCAGATGTGTCAGAGGCCAGTTGAAATTGTGTTATTAAGGGCATTACAAGTGTTTGTAAGACTTTGGAGAATACCTTTTAGACAGGTTTGCTCGGTTTGAAGCTCTGTCGTGTACACACACAGGTCTGGATATGAAGGATAAAATGCACCAAAAACTGAACATAAACCATGAAAGAAAACCTTCTGGTAGCATTCAGAGTGGGAGGTCATAGCCATTCCCTTGGGGAACTTAGCAGCATGCCATCACGGTGTGTTGTCCTTCAGCAGCTCTCTGGTTTTTCAGTCACCAGGAATTTTGAATTTGCTCCTTATATTTCCTGCAGGAATTACTGTTCTCTCTCTGTTGTCGTAAAAAAGAATCTTTACCCTTTCAAGTGAAGTTGTTGCTCATGACTAAGCGTGGAACATAATCCACACGCGTTGGGGGTGGCACCTTACACAATGCTTACTACTAAGTTGGCGCTGAACCTCAGTGCTGGCCTTTAGCACTGAGAAGAACATCTTGCAGTCATCCTCCTCTGTGACTAAGATCTCAATCATCGGAAGTATTTTCGTCTTCCACTGAAGTACCCAAGATTTGATGTTTTTATTGTTTTTGTTTGGTTTTCGTGCTCTTGGAAGTTGTTATGAAAGCTGATTCCCTCCTTGCTAGAGTATTGTAACAAAGCCCAGTCTCACTTCACACTGCATTTCTCTTATTAACGATAGTTCGGGTTCTTCCTCTGCATGTTTCTTTAGCTGCTGATCCGTTTTCGGAAAACAAGCGGATATAACATTGAATGTCCCTCACAGGGGATCAGAACCTGCTGAAAACATACCTGCTGTCTGAAATTGGGGTAAAATGGAGTGGAAAAAAATGAGTCAAGTAGACATGTTGGAAACAAGAGGAATCAGCCTTCACTAAAAATTCCTGTGGTTAAATGCAATACATCTGTATAACAAGTTCATTTCTGATCACATCCATGTGAGACACACCTGTGTTTTTAAAACATAAACCAATAGTGGTTATGGGCTTCTCTTACCCTGAATAGAAGTCTACCTTCAGTACTGAAACAGTAACTTTTGCTTTTTAAATTTTATTTTCAGTTTTAGATTGAGTATTGGCAGAAGTGAATTAACAGTATGCACATTGACTATCTAATATTTCGGGAATATTTTACTGTTATATCTGTTAAAAATACAGTAGTCATTCACTGATTTACTTATTTTGGAGGGGAAAAGGTTTGCTTCTCCTTCCCACCTTTATGTTAATGGGGGGAGGAGGATATCTCAGAACTTCTTCAGTAAATTCAAAGTTAATATTGGGAGTTACAGATATTTGGTAATATAACAGATTTTTTAAACTGTGAGGTAGGTTTTGGTGTTTTAGCTATCTCTGCTAAAAGTAGATGTCACTTAAGGAGAGTGTTTTTTCTTGCTTAAGAATCTTGTTTAAACTCTGCTTTGGCCCCTTTTTTTTGGTTCACTGGTGTTTTTTTGAGCTTCTGGACTCCTGTTCAAAGTTTAAAGAACAATAACTAGTCAAATGTAAAATAATGTCAATTGAACCAACCTATGACTCAACAGTCAACCACGTCATCCTGGATCCGCATCAAATGGACTGAGGCCAAAGCCTAAAATTGGCACACGTCCCCGTCCCTCTTCTCCGTGTATTTCCACTGAAGCAGAGCCCAGAATGCAACACATCGGTTGATATTCCATAATAAACGGCTCCACATGTAAATGTATTATTTTCATTGACAAAAAAAGTGTGAAAGCCTATGCCAGGGGTAAAGACACGTTGTGCAAGGCTTTGTACAGACCAACAAGGAAATGGGGTTTGTGCACTGAAGAATTTACCATCTTGACTTTCTTTTAGTATCAGTTCCACTTTTAAACAGAGCTTCCTTGAAGGTCTGTAGAGAGAATTAAGGAAGAAACATTCCTTTCGGCTTCTTTTGCCCTGCTTCCATCTTTCCCTCCTCCTCAGAAGAAGAATTATTAAGGTTTTGTTTCTACTTTCTTATTTTATTTTATTTTATTGTTGCTTTTTTTAGCAAAGCAGAAAATAGTTACGCAGTGCTGATAAAAGCACAAACTGTGTTGAATAAGACTGTGTGTATGCATTCATAAAACTCAGAGTCAGGATTACTGTTAGAGGGTTACGCTGGCAGCAGCAGTCTTGATTTTTTTCAAAATAGCAGAAATGGACTTTCTAATTACCAGTCTAAATTTATTTATAGCTTTATGACTCAATTTGACTATGCAAGTATTATCCTGCAGCTTTTAAAATATCTGTTCTGTGACTACTGCAGTTTAATTTAATCTTTTACTGCATTTCTTAGAGTACCATTAATATTTTTCCATGTATGTTAGAGTCAGCTTTCCAGATGTCTCTTGCCTTCTTTCCTAGCAACATCATTTTGGCAGCCTGGGGCTGCAGTCCTGTGATTGACACAAGCATTCACGTTAAGACGACCAGAGCAATGTACCTCGCTCACGCTGAGGTCATTAATGGAACAAATCCTGTTCGGTATTTTAAGTTCAGTTCCTCTGGTACCACATTAATAAGGGCGCTGTAAGGAGGAGTAAAATACTTTTCCAATATATGCCGACTATATAGGAGACGCTAAAATGCTGTGACTGATCTAAGCTCAGGGGTCTGTTCTAATAACGACAGAATGTCGCTGTGCAAGAGTTATGTTGAATTCAGTGTGCTAGCAAATGAAATTAGTATGTTAAAGGATCTATGTTAAGCTAATAAATATTTGGTGGGTACAGTGGGTCTTGGTTACTTTGCAAGGTTCAGAAAACTAAGGAACTGCTTCCAAGAAAGCGTCACACAGGTAAAGCGTACCCCTGTAGCTGCTGGGATCAGAAACAGAGCTTGCTGCATTCAGAGGCTGAACGGACAAGGAGCAATTCCATATATTGTGCTTAAAATGGAAAAAAAAAATAGACATCTAATGCTGATTCGATTTTTGAGCTTTCTTGTGCTGAGTGCGTATTAGCCTGGCAGCCTTCCTCATTAGGGTCTCCTTTTGCAGATGCCTGCTTGCACCTTCGTTTGTAAATGCAGAGTGCGTACGTATGCATGTAAAGCCGGATGTATCTGCAGGATTGAGTTCTTGAAATTCAAGGTTTTAGATGATCCACAACCTGTCTGTAAATACGTGCAGATCGAATGCATATTTTGTTATCCAGCAAAGCATAAAGAATTAGGATGGCCCAGGATGATTTGATTCTGTATTTTTATGTAAAGTTTTTATTTAAGTATAAAGGTACTGGCTTCTGCCTTACCTCCCCCCCCCTCCTTTACTTAAAGAAGCAAGGATGCACAGTGAAATTAAAAAAAAAAAAGCAAGGATGCACACTGAAATTAAAAAAAAAAAAAAAGTAATAAAAACCTGATGTTTGGAAAAAGATGCATTAATTGATTCATGTAGAAATGAAGTCCTACCCTTGAAGGTAAGACTTTTTGGCTGCTTTACTGGAGCACTGTAATAAATGTAAAAGTTTAGAACATATAATTTAATTATCATATTCTGGTCATAAATACTTTAGGGCTGTAGTACATTTGAAATCCCAAGAGCTGTAGCTAAGGTTGCAGCTGCAACATCAATTACCATTTATCCATTCCAAGAAAGCTTTGCCTGTGCCCTTGAAACCTTTACGTTCTGGAGAGTATCCAAAAGGGAAAAAAAAGTCGCGTCGCTCACTTGCGTTAGTGTTTCTTTCTCACTCCTGTGCGAGCTCTAAAATGGTAGCGGACGCCATTTCGGAGCGGGGAGAGGGGTGTCTTTGGTGCCCGTGGCTCCGGAGCCGCCGCAGGCTCCTCCGAGCCCGCCCGGCGCTGGCGTGGCAATTACGGAGAGCGCCGAGTCACCTGCGGCAGGACGCTCCTCCGGCTTTGGCATCAACATCCTGCAGACTGAGGGAGGAAAGGGCCCAGCGCCCATGGGGAACCGGCGCTGTTGAATACGGGGGGTGTACTCCCCTCGCGCTATGTTGGGAACCTCTGCAAATAATTATTGTGTTAACGTGCTATTGGTATTTGCCTGCGCTCTCAGCGTTTGTTTTTATTTAATAGAGTATAATTTATGAGAAACGCAACAGCAGCGCTTCCAATGATAGCCCCCGCTGCCTCTGCCTAACGTTGGAAAGACGCAAGCTCCCTGCGAAGCCCGTCTTGACAGCGCGTGCCTGCCACTGCAGCTTGCTGAGCGCGTGCGGTTGCTGTGTCTGCTGCAGCGGCAGGCGGTGTCGGCCAGCGCGTGGCCCTGGGGACGCGCAGTGGCCCGTCTCGGGGTGCCTGCCTGTCCCTCCTCTGGCAGCCGCCGTCTGCTGCGATGCCTGTGCCGCCGTCTGCCGCGATGCCCGTGCCGCGATGCCCGTGCCGCCGTCGCCGCGCTCGTGCGCGCTCCAGGAGAGCACTTGGGCGTTGAGGCGCGTGCTTGGCACGGACGGGGAGAAGGTGGGACCTCCTGCCTCTTCAACGCTTGTATGTGCTGGGTTTTCTAATGAAATCCTACTGCTTCGTATAGTTACGGAGAACAGAGCTTAGGTTTGCGATTCAGGTTCTTTAAGACCTCTGGGCTGATCAAAACCTCACCAGCATCAAGGTTTGACTGGTTCTGTACAACGATACTTACAGGGAAGGTATTAATTCCGATTTGTTTGCCAATAGTAAGTGTATTTTTATACATAGTGTCTTCCATAACAGATACACCTACAGTCTCTGTGTGAACTGGAGTCACTGCTTTGTTCTGAACTCTGTCTTGATGCTTTGGCCAATGTCCTTGTTATGATGCCCCTGCGTTGTTGGAAACATAAGCAAAAACGTTCGTGGTATTTGAGGCCACTTTATACAAAGCAATGAATCCTACAGCCTGCTTTAGTTGTATTAAAGGCATGGTGAAATGTTATTCTGCAGACAGAGAGGTTAATTGCGAGACTTTGCTGCTTTAGGTATGTCTCATAGTTCAAATTTTTCCATGAATTAGAATCCCAGTACTCCATTGTAAGTTAGTGAGAAAATTTATCCTGATGTAGAGACGTCAGGAGGAGGCAGGATGGTACCTGCCAATCCGACTGTAAACTAGCCTGTTTGTCTGCCACAAGGCTCTGTGTCCAGCAGAGAAGCAAATTGGCCATGGCCTTTCTGGGTGAGCCATTCCTCATGTTGGAGTTATCTTGGTCACATTACAGGCGTCTACGTGAAACTAGACTGTTCATTCAAAATCGGGCTTCCCGGTTTATCAAGTCGTGGTACATTTATCTGGGTGTGTGATAAGGGAGGTGGCGTTAATCATCCTGGCTTTCGTAGGGGCTGTAATAGCGGATGCTTTTATTCACAGGCTTTGGTTAAATAGTGTAATCCGTGGTAGATGTTTAATGTACTGTGGCATCATTGGGGGCATGCTTGTAATCAAGAGCAGCGCTTTTACAAAAGCAACTCAGTTCTCTGTTTTAAGTACAAAAGGGGAAAGAAAGTTTGTATACAGAACCTACCTATTCTTAAGTTACTTGGAGGGCTGCTTTGTTTCTTTGTTTTGTGGGTGTGTTGTACGTTCAGGTGGTCGGGAGGAATGTTTGCGGCAGCACCCCAAGACACCTTTGACTTTGGGCTAATCGCCGTGGGTGTGATGCCCGCTGACGGTAGTTGAGCTGCGTGCACCGTCGGCGGTGGCCAGACAAACCAAGGGCTGTGCGTGCATCTGCATCGAGTTTGCAGGCAGCCTGGGAGGAAAATTTGGTTCTTACCGGCGTGTACCAATTTTGAGTCTCTTCAAACTGAAATGAGTGCATTACGAGAGACAGAGGAGACCATCGGAACTGGTGGTTCAGGTTGTCAGCAAAATGCATTTTTGAAATTATTTTCAGTTGGCAAATATACTTGTGTTTTAATATTGTAATGACAAGTATAGTGTCAATAGCCTTGTCTTAAAGGCCTAGGAGGGTATAAAAAATAATTAGTAGTTTCTCTAGTTAATAAAGAAATAAGTAAGCAATTCCAAAAATGTAATCAGCTGGTGTATGCAGCTGAGTGTTTACATTGTTCTCATTGCTGGAAGATAAGAATGGGGCCCGGATGGCAATGACATTGAAAATTGTTTCTTTACTGTTAGTTTGGTGATACTACTTCTGCAGATAAGTAACTCGCTTTTAAGAATACGTCAGTTCGGTACTAAGGTGACTTAGGCTGGAGAAGCAGGACTGACGGTGTGCAGTGTGTTGCGGTCCGCGTACGTCATGAGCGAACGCAACTCGTATGTGTGAAGCGTTAGATAAGAAGTTGGAGCAAAATGAATAGTCTTATCAAAAGACTAGTCAAAATATAGTGAAATTGTGAGCTGTTTCTTCCAACCCTAGACATATTGCATCCGTTCCTTTCCTCAGAGTTGGCAGTTGGACATGAATAACATTTTCTTACAGGTTTTTAGGAGCCAGTTGCAAGTGTTCTGGTTTTGTAGTTTATAATAACACCAGGGAATAACTTAGTTGTCTGTGTGTCTGAAAAGAACTTGTGTTATGCATTTCCCCTGAATTTTTCTTCAGGGTAGATTTTTTTTTTTTTTTTAAGGTGAAAATTACTACGGTGACAGCTGCTTCTTTGCCTAGCAGCCCCACAGATTTCCCGAGATGCTGCTTCTCCTGTTCTGTAGCTTGCAGCCATTTTCCTTAAATGCAGTTAATTTTTGAATTGTTAACCAAGTTCTCTTCTCCTTGCATGTGTGTAACTTGCCGGTGGTGCTAATTTATTTTGCATTTAAAAAAAAAATTTACCCTTCAGCAGAAGAACGCTAGGGCTGGGCATGGTCTTGGACAAGATCGATTGAGGCTGATGACCCTAAGCTTTCATCAAAGAGTTGTCAGTTGTAGGCTGTAAAGGACCGATAATTTTAGTTGCTGAAAGTATTCGTCTCTTCGTTATCTCACTAGAGATTTTTTTTTTGTTTAATAACGTAACAGGAAGGTAGTGTATTTTTAAAATAATGTTAGTGAGTTCAACATATGGGAGCGTGTGTACTCTGTGTTGTGTGGTGGAGGTTTTGTATTCTTCACGGTAAAGACAGAAGAAAGCAGAAAGAGGAAGAAGCAAATGTTTTCTGCAGTGATGAACCACTGCGCTGGAGGAAGGCTTCTTCAGAAGAGCGAATCTCCGCTCAAACGTTCACAGCTGATGGCAAGGCTGTGAGTCTGATGGTCCCCGTATCCCATATCCCGGCGCCAGCAGCTGCGCCGGCGCGGCGTGGTGCTGGTGTGACTGGCTCACCCGGCCCTGGCCGCCGGCCGCCGCGGGAGGACGACGTGACCCGCGGCGGACGGGGACCCCGAGAGAGGAAAACTTCACACCACCATAAACGTTACCACACCCGACTTTATTAAGTTTGAACCTTGAGCCTGGTTTGAAAATCTCTGGTGAATGATTAACGCAGAAATGGCTTTGGTGACACAGCTTGATTTCTACAGAGCTCACTACCGTAGCTGCATCTTCTTTTCTTTAAGTCTTTCCATTTTGCCCCCGTATGTTTCCTTGACTGGAAACGGTAAATGTATGTACACAAACGAATGAAACTAGGTTATATATAAATAGTTTCTGAAAGTACATGGGAATGGAGCTTAGTACCCTTAAACAAATAACACCTTGCCTCCCAAAATAAAATTTAATTAAAGTTTTTACAAATTTTGAACCCTTAAAATTTGGATTCTCCCCCCCCAAATCTGTGCTTCTTGATATTTTTTTTTATTTAGGTAAGAACCATAGTTTACTAGATTTTTGTTGACTTTAAAAACATTTCTGCAAATAACTGAAAGGTGACTTTTATTATTATATTATCTCGCAGTGTAACTTCCCTCCCTTACCTCTTCCATAGGAAGTGGTTTTTTGTCTTTACTACATGAAACTTCATAGGTGAAAGATTTATATTAAACCCCAAGCCGGTTTGTTGTAGCTCTTGCAGGAGGCCTTATGCACTGTAGTTCCTCCTGTTCTCCATGTTTCAGGCGAGCAAAATTGTGTTTTACACAACCAGGGGACTGTCAGTGTCTGGCAGCTCTCCACACAGTTAGTAAATATTGGCCTTATCTGATATAGCCAGGCTTGAAAAGATATGCCAGAAGCCCAGATTAGATTGCTGGCTACTGCTTTATTAATCAATGTAATAATTTATTTTTAGTTTTGTAAGTCATATCATCTGTTTTCTTTCTCATATTACATTTTCTATGGTACTGGTACAGAAAATGAGCCCTGTTTAAAAATTAAAGGTGATTGAAAAGTTTCAGTGGAATATGTTTGGCGCTACCATAGTTTCTGTGACAGCTGATGAATGTTTTCTTCAAAATGCTTTTGTCAGAAATTTGTAAGGCATAAAGAGTTTAATTTTTGTATCTAAATTAGCTGTCTTCAAAACTATGCATAGAAAGATGTTTCCATCTTTTTCTGGTTTTAATCATTTTAATGAAATGAAGCTTTCAAGTTACATATTCCTTATTTGAAATACAGGCTGGGAGCCTATGATTTTAATGTTTAAACTGAGATTTTTGGTGTAAGAAGAGGAGCCACTGGGCCTAAAACTTTAGAGAAAATAAGGCAATTTACAGTAGCTTTTGACTGGCCAGTGGTTATTGATTTTAATGGGGGGGGTGGTTTGTTTTTGAGGTAAGTGATGGGGGGGTTGTTTGGTGTTTTGGGGTTTTTTTTTGCATATGAAACTACAAAGTGGAGAAACAATTTAATTCCTTTTTCCAAATGGATCAGTAAGCTGGGGGGAAAACCAAGCAAACACAACAAACAACAGAAGAAAGTAATATATGCATTGCATGGAAGGAAGCACAGCTTTGTGGTCAAAATTATTTGTCTAATTGGACAGGAAAGCTGCAAGGGAGCAAAGAACCGAGTATGGGTTCTCGAGGCTGGGGTTGTCCTCTCGTCTCTGGATTCCTTGTGAAATCTTAGTGGAATCGCAGACCTGCCCCAGAGCGAAGGAGGCGTGCAGGCTGCAGCCCGGCACCGGGGGCGACGCCGCATCCCGCAGCAGGCTGCGGTGCTCCGTGGAGCGCTCCGGCAGCGGTGGGGGTCTGCTCTGCCCTTCCCGAGGCAACCCGGAGGGCAACGGAGAGCTGGCCTCTCCCAATGCAGAGTAGAGCTGGGATCTGCTGGGAAAGGCAGGAGCACCCAAAATGCGCAGTACGTGTGCGGTCTGTGTGCAGCATGTGCGCTGGTTCCAGTTGCGTGACGGGGAAGTGACTCTTCAGCCAGAGGAGCCGGGCATCGCTCGGCTCGAAGCAGGGCTCCGTTGCCTTGAGGTGGTGCCGTGCCTTTCTTCCAAGTATGCGCCAGATCTCAAGCTGTGCGTTAAGCAGGCAGGATTTCTGAAAAGGCTGGTTTCTATTAACCAAACACCACCACGCACAGCTTTGTGATGAGAGGCAGAAGTAGGTTTGAATCCTCAGCTTCCTTAACCGTGAGGTTTCTTTTCCTGCAAACCCATTAGCTTCTATCGGCCGATTTCGTCATCAGAGGAGACGGGGCCACACAAATGACAGCTTCCATCATTACAGTATTCATTCCTGGAGTGCCTCTGCATGGAGGAAGGCAGACATGCTTTGGAGAAATTCGGATGAGCATGTAAAGATGCATGTTTGTAAGGACATCAAACAAATGAAACTGGGTTGAATTATATTCTGCCATTGCTTGGATGTTGAGTGCTGGATTGTGCAACCTTAGTGTTTTATTATAGCTTTCTGCTCTTTAAAAGACGGCAAATTAATTAGACAACACAGAAAAGCCATCATATGGATCATAAACAGGATTACAATCTATTGGTGACTGCCACTTGAGTTGACAGACTAGCTAATGATGGTTGTCAGCCTCTTTGTAGAGTAATAGAGTAGAAGTGTTGTAGCATTTCACAAGTATTTTCTGAATGCAAAGGAGTGGTGTGACGGATTTCGGATCGTTTCCAAGTTCTGGAAAGAAGTGTTCTTTCCTGGGTGGGCTTTTTTCTTCCCTTTTTCCTCAAGGTTGACTCATTCTACTTCATTCCCACTGCCAGCCTTTCCTATTGAAGCCTTCACACCACCCTTGTTCTGGTCTTACTCTTCTCTCCTTCCCACAGCTATTCCAGCATGTTCGAGCTGTTGCTATGTTCTTGTCTGGTTTTTACTTTTCTGCTCAGCCCTCTCTGCTCTAGCTTAGATACAGGTCCTTCTCCCCTAGCTCATACCAGGCTCTGATTTTTAGGGGCATCTACATGTACCTTTGGGCTTTGCGTGCCTGTACTGTCTCATTTTTTTCCCCCAACACAAGCAATTTTCACTTTTTCTGCCCTCTGGTTCCATGTTTGTCAAAGTGTGGATTTCATTGACATGTTTATTCTGATTTGACTTCTATCCTTCTGTATTTGAGTGGTAGAGTTCCCATTACTTATGTCTGCTTTTATTATCTAACTCCCTGCCGTTACGAGCAAACGTGACAGCAGAAGTCTTTGGAATCACCGGACGGGCCATTCCTCAACTGCTGCCTGGGGATGGGGCACGTGGAGGGGACCTGTTCAAGAGTAAAGCCTCCCAGATGCTGGAGTGCTTTAATTTGGGCTGGCATTTTAAGGTTTTTGTGGATCTTTGAGAACTATGTTCTTTTTAAAATGTGTGACCAAATCTGGTCAGACTTTCTCGAGGAGAGGAAAAGGAATTTTCCATGCAAAAGTCAGCCCACATACAAATGTTAAGCCCACATTAGGGAGCGTGGATGTTCTGGAGAGTTCCCAAGTAAAGGCACCAACGTCCTAAAAAAAGTGTTCTTTTCTAGCTTCATCTGGAAAGTGGCTGGAACCCTGTTGGACAAAATTTTCTGTGAAAATCACTTTAGTTAAGCATACACTATGGAAATTGCATTTTAAAAGTTTATGAAAATAAACTCAAATGTGCCTTGTAACAGGAGGTGTCGAGGCAGCCTTCAACAGGTAACGCGTCGGGTTTTGGCTGTGTTGTCTACACATGCCGAATAAGATCAGCCTCTGAACTTTGGCACAACCGCTGTTGTGTGTGATTAGAAGGAGCTTGGAGGTGATCATGATAGATTGCTTATTGTTCCAACAGTGATTTTTTTGTTGTTGTTGTTGAAGGACTAACCCTTCATTTGTAGATGGCCTATATGTTTACGTAGGAAAACCAGATCCTGAAAGTAGGAATAGATACTCTTTTCCTAAAATGCTGGGGTGAAATGATCATTTATTACTGTAGATATAGATCAATATATGACTTTAATTTGCACAGCTTCTTGCATAATAGCATCCCAGCAGAAAACTCTGATGATACTGGAAAGGAAACTCTTGTAGGACTCGGTGCAGACTGCGGGGAATGGGATGGTAATGAAAACTATGGAATAAGAGCATGTTTTAAGAGTCAATTTTAAAGGCTAGGATAATTGTGCAAGACGCTTGGCTTCAGAGATGTGTCAGGGAAGTAATCCTGCCCTAGTCAAACAGGCCGTGAAAAATCCATACGGCTTTACTTAAGTTTTACAAAATTCATTGGTTAACTGTTGCAGAGTCTGGTGAACTTGGTGTGCGGAGCTGTAGTATTTGAGGGTGAGGGTAATCTGTTTCTTGCAGTTATGAGTGTTATGTTTGCCAGTATCCCATAGATCTTAAATTAAAAGTATTTTTATGCTCCTTTTTAGCCCTGGAATAAGATCAGATGTAAGCTCTTCTCCATCCACCACCTCAGCAACTACGGGACCACCTCCCAAGCTTTGTCTTGTTTGCTCCGATGAGGCCTCTGGGTGCCATTACGGTGTTCTTACTTGTGGCAGCTGCAAAGTGTTCTTCAAAAGAGCTGTGGAAGGTAAGACATGTTTTGATGAATTTGCTGTTTAAAAATATAAAATCCACATGCGTATCATCCACATTCCAAACCGGTCTATTTGGTCTTACTGGAATCCATGTTTTTGCTAGAATCCTACTGGAAAATCCCATCCATTGTATCACTGATCTTTTCATAGTAAATAACATCGATAATGGTGTGATTATCTGAAGCATAGATTCCATTTACATTTATAAAATGCTCCTATTCACTCACAGTGTGAAAGGATGTATTGTTGTCTTGGCTTTTTGTTTCTTTCGTTTTCTTTCACTGTTGTTTTTGTTTATTTGTCCTATTTATATACAGATACTTGTGTGCCTTAGATTTGTAAAGTTTGTGATTTTACGTTTAATGTTAGCTGTTTTGTGTATAAAACTGTATGTGAAACTTGATAAATCTCTTGTATGCAAGATTACGATAGTTGTACGATTTTTCCTATAACCAGTATTGATTATATTACATACGTGTCCACGCGGAGTATCTGCAGGGGTAGCTAGAGAACAGGAACATGTGTGGTTTTGGATCATAAAGATTTCTCTCTAATCACAGGAAGAAAATAGTTCTAGAAAATAGAGGTGATGGCAAACTAATGTGAATCTGTAGTGTGTATAGCAGAATAAGTAACCTGTGGTTTTGGGGCTGCATCAGTAGCCATTAGGTAATGAGTGAGGTTGTACCTCGATGTCTGGCTCTTCGCTTCAGTATCGGATGCAGAAAAGTTAGCGTACGTTCTCAGTGTCTCTGAAAGGATAGTGATTCCTCTGTTCTGAAATTATGTCGTTCTTAGTTACAGCCTTACAGGGTTTCCTGTCTCATGACTTCTTCATGCAGCCATTCCTGAGTATTTTGAAGTGAATCAGACTGTCATTTTTTTGCTAACATTTTTGCAAGCTGGGTTGCACTGGAGAAGAGGGAAGGCTATTTTGACAAAGACAAGCCGCCATTCAGTTTTTCAGAAGAAGCACTTCCTCTCAGTTCCCAGCTCCCTGGATGCAATGGGGAGCTCCATGGAAATGCAGAGCCTCTCGGAGGGATCGGAAAAGTCAAGCTCGTATCGCAGTTCCTGCTAGTCACAAGGGGAAAGGATGTCAGCTCTGTGGGAAGCTGAAGCTGTTTCTGAAGTATAACAAGAAACAATGTGAGCTCAAGTGCAAAGCGCTCAGCTGCTTGGGCTCCCGCTGCCTCCCACCTGGTCCTGGCTGGAGTTGCACTCCCATTTAGAGCCAGGCTCTATCTGAAGCAAATAATCATCTGTGTCTTTGATTAAAATAAGGTCATGGCAGCTGAATATATGTCATAGCGATGGTTTTGCCCGTCCTCAAGCTTAAACAAATCACAAAAGTATTGAGCCGTGAAGAAATCAACCCAGTAATTCCTTTTGATCAGTGATACGACTTGCCGCATCTTATATCGACTGTATTAATGTTAAAGATGTAAGCAGGCTTGTAGCTGAAAAGTTGCAATAAATTTCTCAAAGGCTTACCTCCGCTTTCATTTTTATTGTTCCACAGATTATCCCAACTGTAATCCTTCCCATTAGATATTGTGGATGTTTTCAGGAGCTCTTCCAGGATCTGTTAGTTCTAGTATTCACGTTAAGGAACAAATAATTTGCCTTGGTCTCTTACAGGCATTTTTCTTATTAGGAACATATGTAAAAATAATCTGTTTCTGTAATATCCTTTTTATTAATAGCTGCCAGGCACCTGTTAGTATACAGATCGAGCTGACTCGGCACATTGGTTATCCAGGCTTTAGCCTGAAACTGTTTTTTGTAGCTTTGTCTGCATGCATGTGTACTGCAACGGAAACAGTCACAGAAACTGAAAGTAACAGTGTCTAGAAAATCAATATAAAGTGTATTTCTTTCAGCAAAGAGTAGAACTAGAGGAGAAGAGGAAGGGTGAAGGTGGAAGATCAGCTGCATACTTACCCCCCGTTCTTCACGCAAACAGGCCTTTCTTCAGGAACCCAGGATGGCCAAAGCCATCTTGTTCGAGTTCTTATTTTCATGGTGCTTCAGAGCCCAGAGCCCTCGTGATTCATTTTCTTCGGTTCCAGAACCAACCCCGTTCACCTCCCAGCACGTTACCCCCACCCTGCTGCAACCCAGATCTTCGCCGCTCCTCCCCACCTCCGCTTCCTCGCCTCGCTTCCTCGCCTCACACCTCCCCTCCGCCACATTCCCCCAACACCTCTGCCTCCTCCTGTGCTCCAGATTGTCCTTTTCTTCAGCCTTTCTAATTCCATCTCCCAAACCCCTTTGTCTGCAATTTCTAACCTTTTTACACGCCGGTGCACTCCGATGAGCAAAGACCGTAGTGCTTTAGAGCCCCAGGCGCTGACTTGTGCTACGGGCACTGCAACGTTCAAGAGTGTCTGGCCTCTCTGTAAAATGCTCCTATCTGCTGTAAATTCCTTGGAAATACCTCCATTTGCTCGCTATCAATTTTTACCAATGTTTTGTTTGTGAAGCATATTTGTCTGGTTTTGGAAATGCATTCCTTTGGGCAACTGGCGTGTCCTCTGGGCAGCAGTCAGACAACGTGAAGCAGAAGGTGGAATCAACTTCCCTTCATTTTTCCACAAAATGTTCATGTGACATTTAATATAATGTAATACAAAGAAATAGCGTAGCTTTCATCTAAAAAAGGCTAGAATAGGTAAGTAGTAAATAAATCAAACTACTTTCACAGAGACGAAGCTCTTTGTTACGGGGAAAAAAAGTGGAACAGCTTGGGAAAATCTCCTGAAGCATCGGTATTGACTGTGTGAAACTATCAGTTGAACATCTCTGTGAGACATGGGATTGTAGTCTCTGTTCTGCTACAGTGATGACAACTATTCATCGATTTATAGTACCTGTGTGTGCGTGTATATTTGTTCTATACATATTAGTACGCCAGTGGTAAACAGAATCCTGAATCACGGATCTGTTTTCAAAGTTATCTTAAACACAAAGATGACACAAGGGTCAGTAAGGCTTCCTCTTCTTCAAATGAAAAAGAAAGGGGGGTTCATTCAGAAAAATGTTCCTTGGAATGTCAAGGGACTTGGAACACTTCACTGGAGAAGCTTGACTAAAGCCATAGCAATGGACTCTGCTTACCCATCATTTTCACAGCCGACCTGAAACAAATTCCCTAACCGTGCTCTTTTTCTGTGAGAAGACTCCTAGGCGCCGTTGTTAATAACTCAGCGTTTGGAAAATATGCTTGTTTCTCTCGCTATTATACTGTCAGGACTTTGAAATACAGTGTAAAAGCCCTAGGTAGCAGCTTTCTCCCAACTAAAGAAACATCTGGCTTTTGATCCCTGTCTGAGAGAAGGATATATCTTTCACTAATACTTTTCTCTAAAGTTACCTTGAGGCAAGTATTCATATTCAAATAATTAAGAATAGATACTGCTCTTCTGTTATTCTGCTCTTAACTAAGGAATACAGTTAATTTATGTAGCTCAAGTTGCCATATTTCTAGGGTCAGTTTTGCTCTGAATCTGTGAGTCCATAAAAGTGTCAGAGAACTTAGTTTGTCCAGTTCAGACTCTAAAGTTAAACAAGAGGGGGTTTCATGACTTTCGAAGTGATGAAAGCTATGTCTTTGTATCTGTAGAAATGCTGACATTTCCAAATGTGTTTATGAATGTTATTTACATCTCCTGTGAAACTGTTCAGGGAAATTGGAAACATGCTATAGAAGATAGCTTTGAGGCATGTAAGAGAGAAACAGTTGTAAAAATAGAATTTGCCTGATGTTAACAAATAGAAAATAGGATTTCTTCCTGAATTTATTGGCTTTGCTGTCTAAATGTGAGAAATGCGTTTGGTGTGTAGATACATGAAATCAGATGGATACTGATCTTATTTTTGCAAGAGGCAAGGTACAGTAAGTAAAGATATTAGGTAGTCCCCAGATCCTTAACGTTGCTGAAAGAATGAGTGGCTTCATCTACTACTCTAATTGTAGCGCTTATGGTTATTTTGTTTGTCTTTGTGCATACAGGGCAGCACAACTATCTGTGCGCTGGGAGAAACGATTGCATTATTGACAAAATTCGGAGGAAAAACTGTCCAGCATGCCGCTACCGGAAATGTCTTCAAGCTGGCATGAACCTCGAAGGTAACTTAAAATGCTCAAATCCCCTTTTTATGTTTGAGTCCTAGGCAATAAAGGTCACGCTGCTTATGAAGCTAAAGCAATTATTTGAGCAGCCCTTTAATATGTTAAAAGCAAGTACTGCATTTTATGCGTGTATGAGCGTTTTAATGAAAAGCAAGATTTTTTTTTTTTTTAACGGTGAAATTTCTCCTATACTTTTCTATCCATACTCAATTGCTCTGTCTCTCAGTATGTTCAGCAGAAGTGAGTCATACACACAAAACTGAGTTATTTTTTATTCCTGTCAGCACATGTATCTTGTTGCTTTTTCACTGATTCTGAGACAGCAGAACTCTAGGAAAACTTGTAGGGAAGTGTGACGCCTGCCTGTCCGTACTCAGGGGAGTGATCTGACACTGAAACCACAGATGAGAGGGAAAGCCCAGAGACGCAGATGTAAAGCTGGAGTGGAGCTTGTATTTTCAAACTGAAGACAAGGAAATTATTTTTGTTCATGCTGTGGATTCTTCTTAAATGTCTGTCGGAATCTCTCTAGAAAAGATAGGTTGAATAAATAGATTTAAATGTACCAGTACATATTTATTCTCCACTAAGTCCTGGATGGCTTATGAGAAACTGAAGACCACATCAACTAGAGATTGAGCAGCAGTTGTGAAATGGCATAAAACATTTTTATTAGTGTCAGCTACATTTTATGCTTGATATTTTTTTTCCTTGAGCTGTAGAGATGAACGCAGTACTTACTAGCATAGTTATCATGGTGGTACTTGTATAATCAAAACTGGCAGATAAAATAAAAATGTCAAAAATGTATTTGTCAGATACAAATAGGAACAGAGTTTCATTTCAGTCACTGAAAATATCCTTTGGTAAAATGTAAGTGGTGAGTTATGTTAAAGAGCTAGATGATACTCGTACTGGCATCTATGTTAGCACGTCCTTTCTTCCTCTTCTGCTTCCAACCTCTCTCAGGAGGACGAAACCCCAGTTTTTCTGCCCTGCAGGTGGCTTTACGTGCCCCTTCCTTCAGAGCAAAGGGAAAAAACCCAACGGGCCAAAATGCTTCCCCTCCTCTGACGAGTTACAAGTACATCCCGTCCTTCATGGTAGGGATTTGCAGGGAGGAGCGGGGGGAGGTTGCTGGTCGGTTTGTTGAAGCGTTACTGTCATCTCTGTGCAGGATGTGAGTTACATCTCTTAACAGCCAAAATCTACAATAGTGGGTTCTAAAATAAATCCTTAAAGTACATGAGGTTGTCAACACGTGTCTCCCGGGAGCTAGATTTAGCTTGTCAGACAGTCCCGGGTGGGCTGGACCTCGCGCTTCAGAGATAATAGCAGGGTAGCCCACTTGCCTATTCTTGGTGCCCAAGGTGGGAAGATGCAATGTCCTGCTGGGGCGGGTGTGGCCAGTAGCAGAGGCAACAGTAAAGCCTAAAGAAAGTTCAGAATAGTGCAAAAAACCACAGTTTTCATTTTGAGGTGGAAAATAATACATTTTTGTTTTAAGACTTGTTTCTATTTTTACTCACCGTAGTTGTTTTCAAAATACATACATCGTGTTCATATATTTATCTATATGCATAAAGCGCCTTATTATGTATATTACTCTAATAGTAAGCCTTTCCATTCCTGCATCAATTTGCATGAACTCTTTTAAAGTAGATGCCAATGTAGCTATCTCAGGCTCTAGGACGTGTTATTTGAGTTGACTTTCTGCACCAAAGAAAATTAAAATTGAATGACATCTGATACTTGCCACTTTTCCACATATAGTTTGGAGCCCTTCCAGCTATAGTTTGTTTGCCTGAATTTTGGCACAGAGAATCCTAGAGAACAGTGACTTTTTGGAGGATGGATATTGTATATAAGCTGTTGGAAAAGGCGGGGGGGGGGGGGCAGAGCTTTTATGACTAAGAGGGAAAAGAGATCTAGAAATTCAGCAATGCAAAAAAATGGAAGAACCATGAAAACGACGATTTATCGGACAGACCTGAACAGATGGTGAATTGGCTGTACAGAAGAACTTGTAGAAAAGAAAACTGGAAGGCAGCGTGAAATGCCGAAGAGACTAAAAAAAAGTTCCTTTTATCTTGGCTACTTTAGGGTCACAGTTCAGGAATTACTGTTGTTTAAAGCATAATGAAATTTGCATACTTTTTAGACAGTAATTTCTTTTTGAAAAGTCATCAGGTGTATCCTCGGTGCATAAATAATGGTTATAAGCAAACCAGTTAATGAATAGCAAGAGATCAAAATATCCTAGCATGGCAGTCCGCAGGCCCCTTTCACTTAGCCTTACTTGCTGGTAGACTTCTTCCATGAATCTGTCTGGTCACATTTCGAATATCTCTAGGTTTCTAACACCTACAGTGAATTTCACTGTTAGGCAATGGGTAGAAGACTAACTTATTTTTAAATAAATTAAAAAAAACCCCAACATCTACGATGCAGTATTTTAATTCTTACCTGCTCTTGTGCTGAGACAGAAGTGGCTCCTTGTGCGCTAGATGCATGGTGCTTGATAATTTTCTATTGCAGTCTGGTTTATCATCAGTCATGCCTTCGGCCCTACTTCTCACTCTGTCTGGAATTGTTTCTATTGCATGGGGTTTTTGGGTGTAGGGGACTGGAAAAGCGTACAACTGTCAAGCTGCAGGTACTGGAGATTTATACGGTAGAATAATGATATTTTGTACTATAGCCTTTATTTCTTTGAATTCTCATTCTGCTTTCATCATTAATTGACCCTAGGCATTCTTTGGCACCCTTTCTCTTTCTGTTGTGTTTGAAAAAAAAGATTTATTGTTAGGTTTTACGCCTGTAAAAAGTCATCTCATATTTTTTTTGGCCTTTTGTACTGCATTTTATAGTTAAACTGCTGGCAATTTATGGGGTTTTTCTGTCGTCTTCATTCTGAAGGTATTTCAGTTTTTTGAAGGATCTCTTCCTCTTTCTAATACTCATTGCCCTGCTCTGTAACTGCAGCGGGGTTTGCCATTACCGGTCCCTTTTCAGAAGGGAGGTGCACGGTCTCCCGCGTGGTGGTGGGAACGTTTGGTCGCCTCCCGGCCGCGGCCGGCGTGGTTCACGTGCGCCGGCCGGCCGCCCCGCGGGCAGGAAATGCGTGCAATAAAGTAAGAAGCCCGTACAACCTCGCTGGATGCCGAACTGCAGGGGGTTTGGGGTTTTTGCGGGGGGGGATTGTTTGTTTTTAACAGAAGATCTTGGGTGCTTCTATTTCCATGCCGAGTTTATCTGTATGGGTTATCTTCTGTAATTTGCCCTAAGGAGCTGGCGTTAAATTTGTGGTATTTTTATATTTGAAAATAAATTGTGAATAAATACATTATCTCGACCTTCCTTTTTTGTGAGTTACAACTATATATCAAAGTCAGGTCTAATAGCATAGCCTAATAAAAATTCTTGCGTAATACTTTGTCTTATCAGATATATTTCTTTTGATTATAATTTTACCAGACTTTCTGGGCTGGAAACACTCCATACCAGGTGTCTGCATTAAGCTGAAGGCATGTGCATGTAAACTTAAGTCAAAGCAGTTCGTTTGCTTTTGAGAAAAAGGATAATGGGGCAAAAAAAAGCCAGAATGTTGAAAGGATTTTGGAGCAGCCATTTCAAAATCTAGATGAGAATAACAAGCAGCTCGTTGCTCCGTGGAGATCACTGTTGCTGTGCCCCCATGACAGTCTTGGCAAATGTGGCCAGTGGGTGAGCCTTTGGGAAAATGCGATTTATACAAGGTCCGTAGAGAATTTCTTGTCTTTAGAAATTAGTCTCTGAAGTCTCTGTCCTAGGCAGTGGGAGAAGCGCGGTCAGGAGGGGGATTTTACATGTTGTTAAGCTACAGAGTTGGTGCATTTCTGATGATCAGAGATTCTGAATCGGTCAGTAGAAACTTTGAATGTGAAACCACATTACGTGATGCTTTCATGTGCTACTGATTTATCTCGGAAGTTCCAGAACAGAAATCAATTAATTAATTGAGAGACAGGAAAAGAGCTGGGTTTCATTTTGGTCTTGGTTAAATAGTGCGTTCAGTGTAGCAGACTGCATCCAGGAGAGCCGACAGCCAAGTAGGAGGCTCCGTTATTGACAAGATGCTAATAAAATTGTTGCTCCAGCTTTTTGTAGTTTATAGTTAACATCTCTGTGTGATGTTTTATTTATTTGGCGAATGAGTTTTATGGTTTAATTGCGCAGCAATGATTTATAGGCAAGAGAGTTGGCCAGAGAAAAATCTCCTCCTGCCCAGCGTTTTCAAAAAAATGTTTTCCCTGGCTCAAGAGATTGAGTAACTTCTTACCTATTAAATATATTTTTCCCTTTCTTCTGTATGGTTTCTACACTTCATATTTTAAGGAACTTACAAAGTTTGCAGTCCTGCAAATATTTCCGACAAGGTGTCGTGCTGCCACGTGAAGTTGCACTGACATTTTGCATGTAACAAATTGTAGGATGAGGCCTTGCGTTTGTACTACCTGCAGCCGTTACTCAACATTTTGAAACATTAACGTAAATGTGACTTTCATTAAAACGTAAAATAAACTTATTTTCACAGGAAGTTTACTTAGAATTGAAGTGAAATTATTTGCAGATTTATGAAAAAATGCTTTAAAAGTTTCAACTGCCTGATCTAGAACTGCAGGAAAACGGAAGCAGCATTTCCTCCGTTACGGTTTTATTGCTGTGTGCTCACTTTCCATTATCTAACCTGTGACTTACCAAAACTTTCCTAGCTCGAAAAACAAAGAAGAAGATAAAAGGAATTCAGCAGACGAACGTGCCGGGAACGCGGGATGTTTCTGAAACCCCTGGAAACAAGAGCATCGTTCCTGCGTCCCTGCCGCAGCTGACCCCGACCCTGGTTTCGCTGCTGGAGGTGATCGAGCCGGAGGTGCTGTACTCGGGCTACGACAGCACGGTGCCCGACTCCAGCTGGCGGATCATGTCGACTCTCAACATGCTGGGAGGGCGGCAGGTAGTGGCTGCAGTGAAGTGGGCAAAGGCAATACCAGGTAATGTGCAAGTGCAAGGGCAAAGTGCAGCCTGGCTGTCGCACTTAAAGTCTGTCTCCGTGTTCGGTATCCTTCAAAGCCTTCGCAGATGAAGTTTTAGTAATACCTGGGCTGATTCGTGTCTCGAATGCATCTGGGGTGGAAAAGCATTAAAAACACAGACGCAAAAATTTATTGACTAGGGTTACAAGTGAGGTCATTTTACTTGAGCCCTTTGACCACCGAGTGTTAAAATTCCTGTTAAAATAGGGATTTGTTTTTAAAAGTAATACAGAGAACTATTTTTATTAGCTCTAGCTGCCCCTCTTAGATAATTGTTTCTTGAATGTCTTTAGCAATGAGGTTCTCTTCACTTCTGTGGACTGGTGCTGCTCTGCCGGCTTGCCTGGGTCTGCATTCGTGGATGGTTCTTTTTTTACTACCCCTCGCCATATCTGTAGTTTTTTCTCGACTGGGAACAGGCTTTTGAGCGTGCAGTCCCATAGTGGAAGTCAAGGTGTTCATTTTCTCTCAAGCACTGTAGCTACACCATTAAGCTGACTGTTACCTGGGGAACGTGGAAGGTTTGTTGCTCTTTTGGCTCCCACCTGAAGACACAGCGAGCAGTTGCCTTGCAGAAGAAGTGGCGTCAAATCTCAGCCTTGGACGTAACGCGTGGCGTCCTGTAGCGCGGCTCTGGGAGAGGCCAGGGCCGAAAGCAAAGCTGAAGATCAGAACAAAGACCGGTGCTTTTCTCCCTTTCACTTCTACTCAGCACCGTTAGCTACCTGTTTTCAAAAACCCTAGCAAAAACACCTCCGTAATGCAAATGTTGCCCAAGAATAACGTCACGTAACAGGTCTGCCAAAAAAAAAAAAAAAAACCAACCCAATTGATCATGAAATTTATGAGTCATAATGGTGCCTCTTTTGAGGCGGAGGAAATAAATGAACGGTCGGAAAGAAATGCTCGTAAACTCAAACATATGTATGTCCAGCAGAGATGTGAACAGATTTGTGTGTCTGTCGGGGTTTTTCTGCAGTGGGGAATTAACGCTGAATCAGCGAAGGTCCGCATTAGGAAAAGTTGCCGTGTGCACACTTTCTTCTGGGACAAGTCTTGAGGAGACCATCTGGTATTCACAAATACAAATTTAGGTGCCATTTTCATAAAGCAGTTCTGTGTTCATAATCTCTTCTGAGCAGTTTCCCTTCAGGTTAGAACATAGGCTCTTAATGAAAATACCAATCTTCTCTTTAATGATTATATCAATAGGAACTATTCTTATCATTTTTTTATATTCTTCTTTTTTTTTGTTTGCTAAGGTGGTTCTTCATGAGTATTTAATTTTAATAACTGTTACTGGCTATACACCATCAGACGTACTAACAGTAAGCCAGCATTGGTTGCTAAATCCTTTAGTTGGGATTTCAGAATAGCCTTTTCCAGAGGAGGGTTTGAGCAGAGATTTCAAGATTTGACCCAGTAAGTCTGAAACAACTTTGAAACACTTGGCTTGTATTTTAGAAGTAGTAAATGGTAGTCAGTGCTGTCTCCAAAGCCAGAAGCTTTTCCTGAAGTTGTTAGACATACCAAGTTTTTTTAATATATTAACCTACTCAATGCTATCTACTTCAGTGTCTTCAGGAAGCAGCACTGTAATGAGCTCTCTGGATGGCAGATGATTAATAAAATTAAATAAAATCAACTTGAATTCAGACTTTAATAATGATTCAATGTGGCAAAATATTTTCTTGCTAAATATAGGCAGGATCTGATAGAGACTAGTGTTGCAAATTAAAAGCTGCCTACATTTTAAGACTGTTTAAGGGACCAATTTTCAGATTTTACACGTTGCCTCGTTTAATTGGCTCTGTTCATGCTACATAGTCGTAGAAGATTAGAAGATGATCATTAGATGGTAACTAATGCTGTACCTATTTTGTAAGTTCAGATTGTTGTTGAGTAAGAACAAAATTTGACACTAAACCATTTATTGTCTAGTGGACTGCTCTCTCAAAAAGTAAAAAAATACTGTTATTTTTGGAAGATAGGCAAATGAATTATAGTGTATATTAAATATAATTGTTGTCTTTTGTATCTATCTAACTGACCATCAGTTCCAGATAAGCACACACATACATTCTGATTGTTTTTTTAATATTACATCCCCTTTTGATACCTGTAGTACCTTTCAAGAATTATCCGTCTGGTACTCTGGCTGTCCGCAAAGTAACTAACGTCATGGTTGTCCGAGCCCGGGGCTTTCGGTGGGCGTGCACTTTTGTAGATGGGGTGCTGAGAATTTCTTTTGAAAATGTAGATATGTAAATGTAAATATAACGGATAATGCAAAGTTCAAGAGTTACTCTTTCTGTTGTTGTTTTGCCTGGTTTTCTGGGTTATGTATGTTTTGTGTGGTCGAGAGTTACGCATTCAAACCAGCTCAAGGCTGAGTTGTACTGAAGCCTTCTGTTCAAACCACGCAATCTCAAATGTAGTCATATTATCCAGAAGACGTAACTTGAGTCCTTTGGTTACGAACGCTTCATTTCTATGTGTGCAAAATTTTGAATAGGCAAAGGATTCCTTAATGGCATACCAAGTATTTGAATGTAACCTTAGTAGCTGGAAAATGGCGTTGAAATTTTGCACCCCTTTTCAAGTGCATTTTTTTTCATTCAACAAGAACTTTCCCATAAGAAACCACTTATTATTCTAATTTCTTTTTCTCTTCTGCCAAAAATCTAATCTAAAATACAGAAATACTTGACTGAATCAGATGATTGTAATATGACAAGAAATTTTGTTGTTATTTCAGGTTATCACAGTTACAGAAACTGTTATCAAACTTAAAAGTGGTAATCTACCTTGTCAATACAGAAGCTGTACTGATGATAAGATGGTCCTTTTCACAGGTACGGTTTTTTTCTTTTCTTGCAACCAGTACTGTCACACCTGCATTTTTCTTTTTCCAGGTTTCCGAAATTTACATCTGGATGACCAAATGACCCTTCTGCAGTACTCCTGGATGTTCCTAATGGCGTTTGCTTTGGGATGGAGATCATACAGACAATCAAATGGAAGTCTCCTGTGCTTTGCACCAGACCTGGTTATGAACGAGTAAGTAAGGCGCGAGGCGGTTTCCAGGCTTCTCAGGGTGATACTGGGCGCCACGCAGTATTTCTGGGTTTTGCTCGAGAGGTGAATCACTGGGTAGCAAATCCTTGCAGAGCTCGCAGATCAGTCTGTCATTTGCAACTTGTTTTTCTTTTAGCAGATTGCTTAGAGTTTTTTAAATAAGTCAAATGGAAGAAAGGTATTTTGGATATTAAGTGTATTTATATCA
Organism: Pelecanus crispus; assembly: GCF_030463565.1. Taxonomy (NCBI): domain Eukaryota; kingdom Metazoa; phylum Chordata; class Aves; order Pelecaniformes; family Pelecanidae; genus Pelecanus; species Pelecanus crispus. Next base: position 1,419,431 of record NC_134650.1, read on the forward strand.
AGAGGTTTTTGTGGGAGGTGTTTGTACTAAAATGTTCCATATTGTGACTGTTCCCGCACCATTCATTATAATCGCTCATTTTATCAGAGCCAACACAGTTGAAGCTAAAAATATATCTGGGATGGAGAGAAAAGTTTGGCAAATTGCATAGTCTTCTGTATGTTTATTGTATAGAAGTGCTAGTGTGGTCCTACCAGTTTCACAGAGTTCCTGATCAGTTAAACGTTTATATCTGAGCCTGATTAAACTCTGGATAAAAAGACAAGATTACAAATGGAAAAATGGCTGACTTGTTGTTGTTGAACTTTGTTATCAATTTTCAAGAAAAATTGAAATTGCTAGAATATTTGGACATCTTTTTTCTTGCACCATGTATCGTTTTCCTTGTATTTGTCAAATCTGTGTTGTGCAGTAATTCCGTGTTGTAGAGGAGTGAAAGAGGGAGTTCGGGATTGTTGGGTGACGGGCAGAAGGCTCGGTTTGAGGCTCAGCGGGTATAAACATTTTGCGCAGCCGTACGCGTCGTTGCATTACGTGCCAGGTGCTATTCCGGAGGTGTAGTAGCCGATCGGGTTAGGTGATGCCTCTCTGCCCCCAGTCTGGAGAGCAAACGCTCCGTCTAAACCCTCTCTTGTAGGGATGTGTTTGGGAGTCGGCGCCGATGGCCTGGGAAGCCGTTTCAGCGATTGTGTCCTTCAGCTCGTACTCTAAAAAGCAGTTTCTGTAAGCAGGTGGAAGAGCGTCTGCGTAGTCTGTAACAAACCTTTCGAGTGATCTTTCAGTCTGGCAATTCCAGTGGTGCTAGCGATATTTATAAAGCCTGTTGAGGCATTTTGTCTGCCTTCCGAATTAGTTGCTGAAAATACTCTGTGGATGTAAATCTTTGAGGTTGCTGGCCAGAGCCATTCAAAATCTAGTTTACCCATCTGCAGATTCCAAGTAATTTGGTGGTATCACTATGGATTTACCATTGCTTTTTTCATGACATGGCATAGTCCATTTGTGGGGACTAGAAGTAATAAATACAATTACACGGTGCCTTTGACATGTACAGTCACAAAATCTTTTTAGCATCACAATTTCACTGACAATAATTTGAAAAGTGATGCAAGTGACAAGGTATTATTCATGTGTCTCTTTTCCTGTCTTTAAAATGGAGGCAATACTAATCCTTTGGCATGTTTTGAGACAGTAGTCTTAATATTTTTGTTCCTATTGCACTTCAGTATCCAATCTCCCAAATCTTTTCTCAATTTTAAAAAAAAAAAAAAAAAAAAATTGTTACATTTTCTATGAGATTAGCCGTTTACATTTCAGACTACTTCTTTTTCATGATTATTTAGTCACTTTATTTTTTTTCCAATGTAAATATTTTTCCAGGCTTTTATAAACTGTAATTGTTTCTTTATAAGTATTTTTCAAAGAAAGGTGAGGAGCAGATAATGGGTAAGGGTCCATCTGCGTACTTATATTTATTAGTTATTAGAGTAAAACAGGCTGCATTTGATGGAATTGAAATAATTGATATTGTCACTAATAAGCGTAGTAACATCTAATTTGCTTTAAGTCAGAGGTCTCCTCCTGTTTTATCGATGGGTCAAAACCACAGAGCTTTACAGCCAAGTACGTGTCGGTACTCCTAAAAAAACCCTGCAGGGGTAATCCTGTTACACTAAATATTAATTTTCAAATTCATTCCAGTTACAGTTTTGCTACATAAATTGTTTATCAAAATGACATTTGTTTTCAATAAAATACGTAGACTGAGAGAACTGCAGTTTCTTCTCCAGTGTGCTCCAGGTTCCCCATAAAACGCTCTCCGGTCGTAACTTCTTATGTACCGTTCATCAATAAAATACAGCCACCTCGAAGTTAAACGTGATAAATACTGAATAATAGATAGAACCCGTGCCTGAGCTGTGAGAAGCTCGTGAAGCGCGGTACCGCAGGGAAGGGCGGAGGGGCGGTGCCCCTGGGGAGGCACTGCTGCTGCTGAGACGTTGGGTAGGGCGAGAGACACATCACGGGCACCAGGAAAAAAACCCGCACCTGGATTTTTGTGATCAGATACGTCCACTCTGCGTGGTACTACGCTGAAAAGAGAGTACCGCAGTACGTAATACCCCCTAGAAACCATTCTGGGCTTTATTCGGGGCTGTTTTCTGATACGCATCTTCGTGGTCTTTCCCCCAAACAACTCCTTCCCACCCCTCGCGAACCCCCCTGCTCCCCGCCACCCCTAAAGCTCTTCCTTAATGTTTTCGGTATGCCAGAAGCAGGTCCCAGGTAGAGTCATAGGTTAACTTGATTTGGTGTGAGAATCAGGTCTTTATTAAAACCCGTTAACCATTATAAAATAAATAGGTAAAGTAGCATCCTCTAAAAGTCAACACAACTCCCTTACTTGACAATTCTAAAAACAATTGTAGTATTTAATAACATCACAGTGAATTCTCTGGAATAATAGGAAAAAAGTGGGGTTTCCTTGTAAATTTTAAAGCTTGATCCACTAAATACAGCTACGCATAGGTGTTGTGTGTGTAACAGAATCAGAACCTTCATTTTGATGGTCCAGAACTGGGATCATGGTCATTTTTGCAGTTAACTGAAGCTGTCTGCATCGGATTCTTGGCTTCCGATTCAGTAGTTTCAGATTTCTGCATGCACATAGAGAGGCATAAGTTGTTCAAACTTGTAATTCTTGAGATCTGCAAATGACATTTCTACAGGTCTGTTCTTTATATGAACATTTTTCATTTGTAACTAAGAATTTGTTCTGGCTTCATATCTATTAATGGCAGTTTCAAAGCATTATTTCAGTGGAGGACTAGAACAAAATTATATCTCTTTATCTGTACCGTGTTAGAATACGGTAATTCCAGGAGATCTTCCGTCTCTTCAAGCCACAGCCGTTAGATTGATGGTGTACTTGTTTTTCCTAAAGGGAAGTATAAACAAGTTGAGGAGCTGGCAAAAACTTCCAAGCCTCACATGAGCCCCTCATGCAGGCTTGTGTCGTTTCAGCGTCACAAAATAGCAGCAAATATCCACGGGGGTGGGTTTTCAGTTCTGTTGCATAATTTGAGTTTACGCATCAAACAAAGTTGTGTGTATCGCATTACGCTGTAAGTGATAAACATCTCACTGTGTATATGGAATTGCACGTATTCAAATCTCAATTAGTATGATTTTTTTAAATATATTTAGCCTACTTTTCACCCCCCCAAAATTCCTTTCATTTTACTTATAAACAGTTGACCCTCAGAAAGGGTTGGAAGAAAAGTATAGGTGTTACTATGTACAATGTAAACCAAGAAATGGAACAGATAAGCATCTTATAATCACATTATTTCTTTATATTCCTTTGTACCTTCATTACAGCAATAAACTAGGGCTGGTCTCGGAGCACTTCCTTTGTGCCACCGTGTCCTGTAGCTTGCAGCAGCGTGACACGGGTCAAGTGTTCAGGAGCGTGAGCGCAGGGTACGTTACTGAGTCGTGGTTGCAGAGGAGTCGCTAATACTTTATATCTGCTGCTGAGAGCTAAGCTAGTGCAGCTAATGTGAGTAGGGGCCGGGGGAACAATACTAACAACAGAGCACACAGTGCCTTCCGCTGTGTTAGTTGTATGGTTACAGGTAAGTGCAATTACCTCTATTTTAATTTTCTTTGTGTTTTATATGGGTTTCTAGAAACCATTTGTTTTATCCAGTTTCTGAGCTTTAAAGACTTGTCCTCACATTTGGTACAATTCAGTGTCGTCAGCTTCAGGGAGAGAGACTCTGTCTTTGAAGGATTCTCCAAGCCTCGGTGTCCTGGTTTGGGCTGGGATAGAGTTAATTTTCTTCCCAGTAGCAGGCACAGTGCTGTGGTTTGGATTTAGGATGAGCAGAATGCTGATCACACGCTGATGGTTTAGTTGTTGCTCAGTGCTGCTTATGCCAGGCAAGGACTTTGCAGCTTCCCCTGCTCTGCCAGGGGCACAAGGAGCTGGGAGGGGGCACAGCCAGGAGAGTTGATCCCAACTGCCCCAAGGGCCATTCCATACCATACGGCGTCATGGGCAGTATGGAAACTGGGGGGGTTGGCCGGGGAGCAGCGATCGCTGCTGGGAACTGGCTGGGCATCGGTCGGCGGGTGGTGAGCAATTGCATTGGGCATCACTTGCTTTGGATATTGTTATTATTATTATTTTATTGTTATTATTATCATTACTATTTCACTTTATTTCAATGATTAAAGTGTTCTTATCTCAGCCCAGGAGTGTTTTTCACTCTCACTCCTCCGATTCTCTCCCCATCCCACGGGGCAGGGGCAGCGAGCAGCTGCGTGGTGCTGAGCTGCTGCTGGGGCTGAACCACAACACTCGGTGATTTAAATGGACATAGCTATGAAATATTTTTTTTAAGACTGAATTCTTTATGTGGATAATAAGACTTTCTTTAGCTTCATGTATCTGCTCAAGCGTCTGAGCAGCATCAGTCTTTCACACAATTTATCCTTGCACCAACCCTGTCCAGTATTATTCCTGTGTGGTTACTGCTTGCTTCGATAACGGGGTGGCAGAGCCACTAGCTCATGTCGACGCTTTTCAGGCAACTGTGTGTAACTGGGCTGTACATAAAGAACCTGTGTAACCCGTTAAGAGATTTGTCATGCTACATTTTCAGCTAACAGAGCCTTAGCATTTCTAAATACCTTGCCATGAATGCACAAAAAGCTTCCCAGAAACCAGTGGATTTGTTTTGCTTAGTGCTCAGGTAGCTTTAGCTGCGGTAGTGCTGAATGCCACTATTCATTAGTACCATTGTTGATTCCTCCGTAATTGAATTTTCCAAGTATCATCGATGCAGTCCGTGGTGGGAAGGAGAATTAAACTCTGTTCTTTTTAAGTCTTAAGCTGGCAGCCTAGTCATTTGACCAGTCTTCTCCTAAGAATTGAATATTTATTGAATATTCCATTTTTATGTCTGTACCCCTATCATTTATTTAGGGGGAGGGAAAAAACAAAACCAAACAGAAAATCATGCAATATATTTGAATAATGTTTATTGCATAACGGATATCCTAAGTTAATACATCTGATAGGCTTGGGTAGGGTGGATTATAAAGTTGCTGTGATATGAAAATACATTATTTCCCATAGCATTTGTTAGAGTGCAGAAAGGCTTGCCATATGTATACATAGCATTGTTTTCACTTCATACGCTTATGCTGCATCTGTGCAGCTTTTAATTTGTTTGTCTATGTCCTGGTTCAGCCCCAGGCAGCAGCTCAGCACCACGCAGCCGCTCGCTGCCCCTGCCCCGCTGGGATGGGGGAGAGAATCGGAGGAGTGAGAGTGAGAAACACTCCTGGGCTGAGATAAGAACATTGCAACTGCCCCAAGGGCCGTTCCATACCATACGGCGTCATGGGCAGTATGGAAACTGGGGGGGTTGGCCGGGGAGCAGCGATCGCTGCTGGGAACTGGCTGGGCATCGGTCGGCGGGTGGTGAGCAACTGCATTGGGCATCACTTGCTTTGGATATTGTTATTGTTATTATCATTATTATATTGTTATTATCATCATTACTATTTTACTTTATTTCAATTATTAAACTGTTGTTATCAGGCATGGCACACCTTAGTCCTCTGGCGTGTAAAATGGGTGTTTCCTTCCCCAGCTCATTCTCTGCACAGGGCAAAACCACAGAGCGGCCATTGACAGGTTTTAATCTCCAAACAGCTGGCAGGGAGAGGGGAGTCGTACTCATCTCTTCATCAAGGGAGGGGGCAAAAATGTGCTTTAAGTTATTGTAAGGCTTTGGAAAGTATTTTAGATTTTCATTTCTATGTTTCATTTCTGGGTAGAAATAATTTACTTGAATAGTCACGCGTTAATCCATTAAGTAAGCCCATCATTTTACATTTCAAAACAAGAAAAATGTTTTTTTAATGGAGGTACATCTATATCACCTGGCAGTTTTATATATAACAATGTATTTATATGTATATATACATACACACACAGAACTCAATTCAAGCTCTTAAAAAGTTTGGCAGCTTAATGAATCTCAGGCTTTAGACCATCATTTAGTATTTGGAGATTGTACAAACCTGTGATTTTGTAGTATTCTATAACTCTTTCCACAATTTGTGATTCAAAACATACTTTTGTTGGAGTTGGCACTATTACTGTATCAGCTTCAGGCCTGTATTTGTGTCACAGAGTGCATGAAACTACAGTGGGCAACAGTAACTATTGCACAGTTGTGTTCATCAAGTAGCAAATGCCATTTAATTGCTGCCTAGCTTTAGAAATAAGTTCTTGGAAGTCCCGTGTCTTAGGATTTTGACTCTGTTTGCATGCTCATCATCTTATCTCTTTGCTCTTCTTAGGTCTGTGGTCAACTCCTTGGTCTCGTTTGGCCTTATAATATTATCTACCATGCTGAATATCTGTATTGGTATTACTTGAATAGAAAGAAAATAATGGGTGACTACAGTTTAATAAGCAATGTTTTTATCAGTTCTCATTCTCAGAATTTTTTCCGAACATTCTTTTGTAACTAATTCTGTGGATTCGGTATCCATCTGTTTTTCAGAATACCAGCATCTTGTTTACTGGTTTTTATTCTTTTATAGACTTAGCTGAACTGAATGACTCACAGCAGTGTTGAAAATCATCACGTGCTTTTATCATCAACGTGCATCCCACACAGAACGCATGTGTACATCCCGTGTACATTACATGGGCTTTCACTGAGCTAAAACTTCCAGCTAATGCCCGACTCGCGGGGTTTATTCTGCAGCAGCTGGTTACAAAAGCAGAGGAGTGTTAGATACTTCCAGAACGGGAAGGTGATTCACATCGGACTGGATGTACAATCGCTAAAGCAGGGTCGCTTTGAAAGTGATAAAATGCTGTTACTCAGCTGTTTAAGTCCCGATTTATACGAATGGCAGTAATTGCAAAAGCCTGGCAGCGCTGTGAGCGGCCCAGCGTCGGCGGGAGCTCCCTGGTGCTCCCGGGCCCCGGCACTGCTCTGCCTCCGGCGACAGCGGCTCCGGAGCCCCTGGGGAGCGCAGGCACCGCCAGACCTGCCAGCTTGCCCCGATTGCTAGCCCTGCTGGCCACCAGAGCTTTACTTGAACACTCCGCAAAGCCGGCAGGGTTCTGTAGGTAGTTTCTGCTGAGAAGAAATCACGTGCGATGTCGTTGCTGCGTATAATAGCTGTTCTAATTAGCTAAGTATAGTACCTAGTTTAAGTATTATATCTCGTTTATGTGTGGGTAAATGAATTGATAAAGCTGCTAAATGCCCCCTCTAGGGAGGGGTACCAGCGACACTGAGCGGGGAGTGAAAAAAGAGCCCCGAAGGCCCTGCTCTCCACGGGGTCCGTGGTCCGTGACACGACCCGGCTGCTCGGGCAGCCTCCCTCCGTGCACGGCGCTGCGGCAGCTGAGATCATCTGATGCGCTCTGGCCAGCAGATCTGCGAAGGGGAATGTCTGGGACCTCTTCCCGGACCCTTCGCCAGCGTTAAGCTCTATCCAGTGAATCAGCTTCCCTCTTGTTCTGACACAGCCTGGATCCGCTGCCCTCCGGGGCGTAGTGCGGAGCTCATCTGCGCGCTCAGGCTCCTCCGAAGGGAGGGGGGCTGTGTTTCGCGCTCACTTTTTGAGGACTGCGGTTTGCATAGCCTCGCTGTTACCAAAAATCTGCATGTCTTCAGATAGATCCTCAGATGTGCGGTGATGATTGCATTTACAGCAGAGAGAAATGACAGGCTGACACATTTCATAATGTTTGTTTTAACCTTCTGCCCAGAAATGGTAATAGTTTTACATGGGGAAAACTGCTGAGCCCTGTCATGGATTGTGTTTAAATTACTCAATTTGAAATATGTAAGATGCCCTTTGATACAGCCCGGAGGGGTTAGGAGAAGATTTGCCAAATGGCCGAATAGTGGCTTTGTGTCGAGCGCCCTGAGAAACATCCTACAGCTGAATATCTACTCCTCTTCCTACCCCGTGAGACTTACCTTGCGCACACTTTGTGTTCTCGCTGTTACTCCTTGATTATTGAAGCCTAACGTAACGTCAGTGCTTGCAGCCTGCCGTACGTGCACGCACGCGTATAGCTGCAGCTACCGTTGGCGTGCGAGGCAGTGCCGCGCGTAGTCCTGGTACGCTCAGCAGGAATTGTCCAACAGGGTGCAATTGGAAGTGACGGGGTTTTAGACTTGGGTTTAATCCAGTTTCAATAGCTTGTATTTCTTTCTGTCTTTCAAAACCCATCTGAATTCCTGGTATTCTTAGGCTTTTGCACCTTGAGAAAGGTGCGTGTTTCTTCTTGTTTCCGCTTAGGGTTTCTTCTGATGCTTGTGAGGGTACGTTACGTAATTCTCTTGCAGGGCTAAGAAAGGCAGAACTGAAAAATGATAGCAGCTTTGGAGGAAGCGGTGCCGTTTCGTAACCAAATCTTCCTCTTAACTTACACTGGGATTCAATTCTGCCTGTGTCTTTGTACTATTGAACAGGTGATGTCTTAGAAAAGGTGACGCATCATTAACGAAAAATAAATTGCTAGCATCACTGTGGAGAGATGGTGTAGTCATTGCATTCGAAATGCACTATTTTGCCTATCTTTTTCTCTGCAAAAGGTTACATCGAAAAGCATAAGGCTCTCTTACACTGTTGAATTAATCTGTTCTTGTTGTTCATTTCCCACCCAAAACTGTAATCCTGCGGTATTCACAGCAACCAGCTATAAAAGCACATGTAAAGAGGATTCTTGCTTCAGCTGAGGTACTAAATAAAAGGAGGCGTTCCTGTCTTGATGCAGGGTTTCATTAAAGTAGAAAAACTAAAAGGAAAAGAATACATAAATACATCATGTTTGTCATTCTGATTCTAAGTGAGTGATTTCCAAGATTTCCCTTTGGTTGTCGACATGTCTTTCCATTTATGGTTAGAAACCTTATTGTTACAGTACAAAGGTGATGAAATTTAGTTGCAATACTAGGCATTGCTTTAAGAACGTAAAAGGATATGAGAAGTATAAAGTCACTCTGAAAACTGAGAAGTTATGGGAAGTTGATGCTATCACTAGTGAGCAAATGTGTATTAAATTTAGGTGGACTTCTCAAAAGTATTGAAAGAATTAGAGGAATCTCAGCTCCAGTATAGGATACCATCGTGTTTCTTTATACAGATTAAATACTTTGGAACTGCCGGCCTTTGAGAACCTTGTCACACAGTGGCTGAGCTTGATTTTTGTGTCAAGTTTGTGCTGAACTGTTGTGTTGGCTGTTGATAACAGAGCTTACTGATCGGTCCTTGGTAGAGACAGGCTTCCTTTATAGCGCTGGGATTTCATACGCCACGCTCCCCTCGTGCTGCAGTGCTCGGCCAGTGTTTGTATGTGGTGACCAGGGCCGTCGCCCTGAGTGAGTTCACTGGAGAAAACCAGAGATTGTTTTGCTGCAAGATAGATCAAGTACTAGCTTGTCATCTGCCTCTACAACACCTGCCGCTCTTGAATGAAGCGTGGAGAAACTGAGATTAAGAGTTTTTAGATAGCTAGACATTTAACTGATTTTTATACTCTTATTTCTCAGGCAGAGAATGAATCTACCCTGTATGTATGAGCAATGCAAACATATGCTTATGGTTGCCCGAGAGCTATCGCGGCTTCAAGTCTCATATGAAGAGTATCTCTGCATGAAAACGTTGCTTCTCCTTTCTACAGGTAGGCAAATAGTTAAAATACCTATGTGAAGAATGTAAGTTTAACTTGCCGGTATTACGAGTGTGCGTGTGTAGTTTAAAATTGTGTTAGGTACCTGATATAGGATTTCCTATAGGATCCCCTTTTTTGCAATAAAAGTCAAAATACTCCACTTGGCACCTGACTATGTAGGGTCAGTGAAGGAAGTTGTGCTTTTAGCAGGTACAAGACATGCAGCCTAAGATATTATAGATTGTATTCAAAACTTTGCAACTCCAGCAGAGGCGCCTAACTCAGAATTGCAATTTAAAATTCTTTAAAAAAATACATCACAAACTGGCTGAGTAGTGCAGGACCCAAAGAAATGGGCAAAGCTATGACTTCGTGCCCATGCAATACTTTAAAAAACCAACCAAACAACAACAAAAAAAACAAACAAAAAAACCCCAACAAACAAACAAAACCCCCGACCACCACCTGTGAGGAAGTTCTGATCCAGTGAAGCAGTTTCCCCAAAAAAAAGTTATCAGATTCCCCCAGAAGTTATTTAAAATTGTTAAATACAGCTACAGCTTTTTGCATTTGCATCTAAAAAGTATACGGTGGATTTATGATAGATATGGTAAGGTAGATTTATATAATACACTTCACGATGCTTTTTATGTCTTGATAGGATACGCGGTAGTTAAAACAAGTCACAGCCTAGTAAAATTCTGCTGTCTGCACTGCACGAAAGGTCAAAGTACAGTGTCATAGTAGTCCTTTTAGAATATACAGAAATACACTGCGATGTTACGCGAATGACTTTAACATGTTATTTTTACCCTGTATTCGTACTCGCTGGTGTCCGGTGCCTGCTTTCCCCTCGTGCGCAGCGGGGCTGGAGCCACCCGAGGCAGCTCGGCTGCAGCGCCGGCTCCGTTGCGAGCCAGAGGCTCTGGGTAGCCAAGAGCCCGTGTGTGTGTGCGTGCTGTGAGTAGGCGTGAGGCGGGCATCTCGCCCGGCCCGCTCCGTCTGTCTGAGCGCTGGCGAGCCCGTCTGTCCCGGGGGAATCCTGTCCCACAGCCGTCAGCCGATCCGCGCGGTCCCACAGGGCTGAGAAAGCTGAGGCAGCGACTGTAGATTTGCTGGAGCCCTTGCTGCTGCTGCTTGGGAGAAAATCATTTTTGTTTTAGTGTAGTGACAGGTATGCCAGTAGGCTTTAAAAGCATCGGTGAGAGCAGCAATGCAAAGATTTTTCAGCATAGTACTTCTACGTGATGAAAAGTAGATATTTTTAGAAGTTTAAACCGTTCATTACACCGAGGGCTCAAACATTCCTTATCTTTCGTATTTCCAGTGAGCATTCATTCTTATAAACACATGAGAACTTGGTAGCTTTGGGCCTTTCCCAGTGCAGGCAGGCGGATCTTGGAAGCCGGCGCTGCGCGTGCTGCGAAGCCCTGGGTGAGGAGCGCGGGCCGGAGAGGTGTCGGCGCGGTCGCCGCCATGGCCAGCTCCTCCCCGCTCTGCCGGCCCCTCACCTCTGCGGCCTGGCAGGGACGGCGCGGCCTCGCCTGCCAAGCCCAGAACTGGGACAAGGGCTCTTTTCAGAGGAAACTTTCGGCTCCACGCTGCCCTGGCCTTTGTAGGAACTTGAAACTTCCCCGAAACTGCAGATTTAAAGCAGTTTCTGAAATCGCTCCTGAAAATTCCTCAAGTGTTTTGGATGTGGTGTAGGCCAACTTTCCTTACAGGAATTGGAAATTTCCTTAAAGGTGTTTCCATGGCAGAAACAGTGAAGAGGCGACACTCGTAGCATTCAGCCCATTCACGAGTGCAGTACGGCAAGCGCTGCCTTAACCAGCAGAAAGCGTCTTCGTCATATTTACAGCGACAGACAATATATTTCCACATTTCTTTTCGAGTACATACATTGTGTAAGTGGTACATTGTGGAACTTCTGAAAATTGAATAGCTGAAATTTGTATAGCTTTTTAATCCGTGACTTCACAATTTTAATTTATGCTTATTGTGTTTCTGTGTAAGTTTTCCAAGAGAAGAGGAAGAGAAGGAGGAGTAAAACAGGAATCCCCTGCGAGTCTAGACACGTAGCTCACGCATAGACTTGGCTCGCAGACCTTTTCCATTTAAATTATTGAAGCAACAGTTGACATGTTGTCATCTGTGTAGACAAGGCAGAGAAGATACTTCAAGCATCTGATGGAAGCTGACAGTGTAGCGAGGGTTGGATTTTTTAGGAAGGGAGTGTGCTTTAGTGGCCTCTTTCCTCCCATCTTGTTTCAGTCGGCTTTGTCTCGGCTCGCTCTCTTCTCTGTCTTCAGCTCTTTCCATTCACTTCACCAAGGTAATCAAAGGCTTCAAATCAAGCATCTTCAGGACTGCTGGAGTCCATGTGCTTGATTTGTCCTGATTTGTTTACTAGTCCTTGGCCTTCAGAAGGATCATCCTAGTAGGAGAACGTAAGCACGGGGACTTAACGTGGATTTGAGTCTGAATACGTGCCTCGGTCGCCACACCTTGGCTTTCTAACGCGCAGCTCCTCGTCCGGCTGGCGCAATGTCCCATCCCTATTCCAAGAAGCTCTGCCCAAGACCCGAGTCCTCTCCGGCTCGGGCAGTTTGTTGTCCAGTCTCTCTGTCACTGCCTTGCCTGGATGCGTTACTTGATCCGTGTCAGGAGGGATGGAACTAGATGATCTTTCAAGGTCCCTTCTGAGCCAAGCCATCCTGTGATCCTATCCTCGCTCTTCCCTCGGCAGACAGAATTTTTATGGAATCTTGCCAATGTCACGTTTCCCCGGACATGGAGAACAGGGGAGCTCCAGCCCTGGTGGGTCTTCATCAAGGCGCTTCCAGGGCTTAGCGTTGCCTCCACGGTCCGGTTCCCGTCCCTCTGTTTCCTGTTGCGTTACCTTTTGGGGTTTTTTATTTTTATTTTGCCAGCAGCCCTGTGCTGTTTGCTCAGTGAGTCATCCGTCTGAGTTTCTGCTCTTTTTCCTGGTCTCTCAGCTGTCATTTCATTAAGTCCAAGTCCTTTTTCTTTTGGTCATTTTTGTGTAACTAATGTAGAAGAACTTTAATAATGACACAATTCATAGATGTATAATGTCTTAAAGGTTCGTATCAATGTTACAGTTCCTAAGGAAGGCCTGAAGAGTCAATCTTTGTTTGAAGAAATCCGTATGACGTACATTAAAGAGCTGGGAAAGGCCATAGTGAAAAGAGAAGGGAACTCAAGCCAGAACTGGCAGCGATTTTATCAACTGACTAAACTGTTGGACTCTATGCATGAGGTAAGTTCTTCAGCGAATGCTGTAGACATTCCGGATAAATAAGTTTGGGAATATGACAGTAATCTCTCTCCTGGTTTTTTTATTTAAAGGGATTGGGGGCGGGGGGGGTGGCAGTCATGCTCCCCTACTGTCTAACTAAAGGCTAATTGAAAGAGGTGAACATGGTGCTTTCAGACTGCTTTTGCAGTGGATTCCACATCAAGTAATTTATAATTAATGTAATTTTAAGTCTCTCCAGTTTTTAAAAATGGTGCTTTGAAATGGAGGAACTGTGAATGATTTTGCAGTAGTAGCAAGAGATGTGAAGTTTAAAAACGGTATTATCTCAGGGACAAACTATTCAAGAACCTATAGAATTGTTTGAAATTGCATTAAAATAATGCATCAGTGCTATTTTTAGTATTAATAGTGGTCTAATTTTGCAAGGAATCTCAGAATTCAGGCTGTCTCCTTTTGCTGGATAAGGCAAGGGAAACTTTTTTTTTTTTTTTCTTGTCAGTGTACCAAGCACCTGGAAAGGTCTTATTAAGCTTATCCGTATGAATGTTATTTATATGCTAGAATGGGAATCGATACAAACTCTCCTCAGTATTTGTAAAGACCTTGCACGATCTGTTCGCTTGTTTTACATTAGAATGCCATTTAGGAGACCGACTGATCCAGAGGGGGTAACTGCACGTCTGCCCGCGTCGCAAGTATTCCCCGAGCGGGCGCGGGGCGTGCTTAGGGTAGCTGGCAAACCAGGCGCTGCAAGAAGTTACGAAGGAGGAAAGATGCAGGTTAATAGTTCCTCTGTGTGTATTCGTGTGAAAGTAATTCTTCGCTTTATCACTTGTAGGTGGTTGAAAATCTTCTGAGCTTTTGCTTCCAGACATTTTTGGATAAATCCATGAGTATTGAGTTCCCAGAAATGTTGGCAGAAATCATCAGCAATCAGATGCCAAAATATTCAAATGGAAATATCAAGAAGCTCTTATTTCATCAAAAGTGACTGCCTTAATACAAAAGGGTTGCCTTAAGAAAACGTCAAATGATAGCTTTTTTTTTCGTAAAGAAAAAACCTACCAGACTTGTTAATTTTGTCCTTGCAGCGGTGTTTCTTTTGTAATTATGCACTACATGTGGTTTACAGAGGGCCAAGATTTAGGCTATAGAAGCAGCGGATTTCTCACATTTGGTAAAAAACTGGGGAGAAAGGAAAGGAAAATAAACATTATTTGTCAGAAATTACGTATCTCCCCTCGTGCAACACCCATGGATGCATCAAGACCACCGGTGACAAGATCTGAGGCTGTGTTACGAACATTCTGCTAATTAATTTCTGCAGTTGGCTGGAGACAATTTTCTAGGCTTTTTTTTTTTTTTTTTAAAGTGTTTTGGATTTTTTTTTTTTTTTTTTTTAAAGTTAAGGTAGCGTTTTGGTTTATGCATGTAACCTGAAGAAAGTTTACAAGTGTATATCAGAAAAGGGAAGTTGTGCCTTTTATAGCTATTACTGTCTGGTTTTAGCAATTTCCTTTAACTTTATATACCGTGAACTAGGCTTGTTCATTTTTTTCTTACATAATTTTTTTGTAATACTTCAAGTTGCCTATTGTACAGCTGGTTTTTTAAGGTGGGGCAGCTCGTAGCTTTCCTAAATGACCTCTAGACATTAATCCTTGAGTATATTCATGTGAAAATGGGTTGGGCTTTTCTAACCTAATAGCTTTCAACTGTCAAAGCGACCATAAAAATTTGGCATTTTTTAAGGGCCAGGGTGGGTGGGAGAACACTCTCAAATCTAATTTAAATAGATGCGACTGAAACAAATACTTTTGGTATATGTGCAAAAGCGTTGGATATGCAGATTCATAGAAAATTAACCCAGTCCTAACTGGATGTAAATGAGCAGGTTATTTTATATATTGAAAAAAAAAAAAAAGCCTGATTTTTGCATATAATGCAACAGCCATAACTATAAGAGTCATGGGCTGCATTGATGCCAAGAAGATCAGTCCTGACTGCCCATCAGGAAATTTTCAGGTAAATATGCATAGCTTAAGAAAAGTTTACTTCTGTGTGGAGAAACTCACATTTTCTATACACTTAAATCTATCATCATACGAGTATCTATGGAAAAATACCATTGACTTAAGAGGCAGACATCTAATTACGCCCAGTGGTATGGTTTTGTTTTGTTTTCTTGTACCGATTCTAGAAATCTTTCCTTCGGTGAGATGTTTACCGTCATGCAGGCAGTAAAGGCGAGCAGCCGCGCGGGCTGACCGTAGCTCTGGATACACGGGCTCCAAACGCGCGTGGTTAGAGACCCATTTTCACATCTCCACCCGTCACCGAGTGGTTCATCCTCTTTCCTGGCGAGCAGGAAAGCGCCGCTACTGATTTCGTGGTCTTCGAGTCGTATGTCGAACTTTCTGTCTTTGTAAGGCTGCGTCCCTTCATATCGGATTACTAGCGTGCCATAAAATTACCATAGGTCTTGTGAATTTCTCCTTGTTGCCATTGATAACTATATTTTAAAACGTTTAGAAGCTGTAGTAGCCTTTTCTACGTGCACCTTAACAATTTTCTGTATCTCAAAATTTAAATACTTACTAAGCCACTCTAAAATTTGATTTTTACGCAAAGTGGCCAGATTATTTGTGTAATAGAAATGAGAAAGATCATCAGATAAAATACAAAACCTAATATATTTTTATATTTAGTTATAGTTTCAAATATGTATAATCGGTATATTCGCTGATCTGAGAAAAGAAGGGAAGGGCTACTGCAGCTTTAAAAGCAATTTAATAAATGACTGTAAAATAGCTTGTATAGTGTATAATAAGGATGATTTTTAGATGACAGATTGCTTTATCATGAAACATGTAATTATATTTTTTGTAGGGGTCACAAGTATGCTGAATGGTAACCCGTACAAGTTGTGGTTTGTCTGGAGGTAGTACTGAAGGCATCGGTGTTTAGTATCCAAAGAAGTACTCTGTTTAGAAAGGAAAACCTGTGTTCAGTGGATGTTTTGGGGGTTGATTTTATGTTTATCAAATCACTGTGTAAAAAAAAAAAAAAAAAAACCAACAAAAACTCAAGTCGGAGCTTGGATGGAATACTCCTATCTGTATGGTTGGTTACCATTCACGATTCACCGCTAAATCGGACCTCCGCTGCAAAAAATGTAAGCCGGAAAGATGCGTGTGTGCACGTGCGTACACATACACCTCTGAACATACGGGGTTAATTTCATATACAGCCTCACGTACCACAGCAAAAACAGCTTGAAAAATTTGGCAATAATACGCATACAGGTACCAGCAATATGTAAATATAGAGCATAGGTTGTTCACAATACACTAGTACATTTCTATTGTTCAGCAAAAGTTTGTTTCCAAGTGAAATAGGAAACTAAATTTTCATCCTTTCTTAAATCTCTTTTTGAATGTTATATCTATTAAAAAAAGATACTATATTCAGTACTTTGGAGTAAAACATCATCTTTAATAAAAAAAAAAAGTACTCATTCTCTTCTCTTTGAATGATCTGTAAAGAATATGTACATTTTGTAGCAGTTAAGGTAAAGTTCAGTATTTTAATTACGACTTCAACCCGGTGAAAATATTCACGCGACCCATTCGAGATACAGATAGGAGTTTCATACCGTTCGGTTTCAGGTGGGCTCTTCGGTGAAAAGGAAAACTGTTCGTTCTTTAGAGAATGCTTTTAAAAATCGCATCCCCAGATACCTCAGTCTGAGCCTGCGTGAGAGGGCGAGTGTGTGCGTGGGTGCGTGCACGCGTGCGGACGCTCGTGCGGTGGTGTACGCAAAGATGCAGAACTCTTTTTTGCCAGCAGAGGCGTAACTACAGTGAACACGAACAAATTATCACCTTGAGAGGACCGATAACATAGGAGAAGAGAGGCTCTCTACCCCCTTTTCGTCTATATGCCTGTATATTCATTTTTAGTTTATGGATTTAAGGGAAAAAAAAAAAAAAAGGAAACTGTGACGTTAGAAGAAAGCAATCGTCCTGTACGTGCTGTTAAGTTTTAAACTTCACAATGAAAAATACGTAGTGCTTTAGTGAGCAGTGAGAAGTCCTTGTTCTGTGTATCCGTAGTCCGTGTAGCAGTGGGTAGTATCTGCACTCTGGATAAAGCAGGGAGAATTCTGACTTTCGTCTCTTCAGTGCCTTATCACAAAGTGCATGCATCCGACCGAGGGACGGCCGCCGCCGGCAGCTCAGGACGCACGCCTGCTGCGTGCTGGAACTTGCACACGACGAACGCTGGGAACGGCCTTACGTGGGAGAAGCCGGGGAGCGGGGATGGAGAGGGAGCTGCTGTCGGCCCCGCGCACGGCCCCGGCACGGCGACGGCGACGGACGGCGAGGTGTCGCGGGGAGCTGCGGAGGGAGGGAGGGGGCTGGGCGCCGATGAAGCCGCAGAACGACCTCGCCCTTCCACGGAAAAAGGGAGAAAACGGGAGGAAGTGCCTGGATGGACGTCGGCTACGTCCCGTTTCCCGTCGTGGAGCTTCAGCAAGTGAGGACTTCAGGGTCGCACCCCCGAGCGAGATCCTAGCGCGCCGTAGCTGTCCTGCAGCGGCTGCGCTCCCTCCTAGCCCAGCCTGCGACCGGGTCTTGCTGAGCCATCCATGTTACATAGGAACCAAATTTTCAGGAAGGGATTAGGGCCTCTCTGAACCAGCGAGAGGCACTCGTTTTCTGATGAAAGGCTGTGTGTATGAAAATATCCCCCACCTCCAAACTAACTCGCGTAACAGAATAGAGTCAGCAATGTGTCATTATTCTATTTTGTATATTAAACGAAAGATATATACTGGGGACAAATCCTATATCATACCGGTGTATGGCATTATTAAAAAAAAAAAAAAAAAATCATTATTTTTATCACAGTAATTTTAAACAGCATAAAAACAAAAATTAAACCAGTGACTCCTGTTTAAAAATAAAAGTTGTAGTTTTTTATTCATGCTGAATAATTCTGTAGTAACAAGTCTGTAGTTTTCACCTACTCAGTGAAATGTTGGACTGTAAAAGCTTGTGTGGAATTGTTGAACATTTATTTTTTCATTTAAATTTGCTGTTCTGGTAATACAAAGCCACACATCTGTACAGAAGTTGCAGTAAATGTGAGCCATTTACAGCAATGCCGAATAATGGACAGAAACCATATAATAAAATTCTGCTTTTTTCATTAAATGGCTCCAAAATGCTTTTATAGAGTTTTTGCTGTGTACTCGGAAAGGATCGGTTCTGGCAGCTGAGTCAGTTCATCTATGTTGTTTTCATTATTCACCTCATACGCAAAAATTATTTATACCGAAGCTAATTGCTGCTGCAGTTAAGTTCTAGAGTGGGAGAATTTCTGATAATTAAGTTCAGATTAACAGTTCAATTGAAAACCATTACTTGCATTTCCCGAACCTTGCCGGCTTTGCCATTGCATTCGTCACGTCCATTTTCCGGAGGGGAATCTGTCCCACGGCTTTCTAATCGAATCAAAAGCCGGTCTGCGCATCCGAGCAAATTGGCTTGCGCGGGTGTCGGATAGATAGGCGTGAAGCTGTCAGGACAATTTAAGGAAAAACAGCACAAAGTGTATTTAGTTAAAAAAAAAAGAATTGATTTAAAATTCACTTGCTTATCGCAGTGTTTCTTAACCGTCTGATACTTGGCAGAAGTGGTTAAAGCTCCTCACCAAGGCGCGTACCGGCTGCCCAAAAGTCAGCGATGGAGGGGAAGGCAGAGCCCAGGGCCTGGAGCGCTGGCGTCGGCAGCCGGCGTTCCCGCTTCGGTACCAGCGGAAGCCTGAGGGCAGCGACGGCAGCACCGCCGGCTCGGCCGTGGCTCCCCTCCTGCGGGGCCGCGGTGCTCGGGTGCTCTCGGGGCCGTGCCCGCGCCGGGCTGCCGGCGGGCACCGGTAAACCTTCCCTTTGGAGATGGGATGCTTGCTGGGCTGGGCTGGGGGGTGGGATGGTTTGGGCGAGCGGGGCTGGGCGGGCAGAGCCCCCGGCAGCCTTCGGAAGCTGCGAGGGCACAGGGCTGGGGCGCCGATCCGGGAAGGGGTGCCGGGCTGCGGGAACTCAGGCTGAGAGGTTGAACTGCCCCGGGGCGGTGGGACGGGGCCCTGCGCAACAAGGTCGTGACTTTCCAAAAGCAGAATTTAACCAGACTTGTAAAAAGCATTTCCTAAACCAGCAAGGCTGAAAATCGCCTCTGCTGGGCTGTGGCTGGTAAAGGCAGCACGCTCGGAGCTCAGAAAGCCTCGCAGCCCTGCAGCAAAACCCGCTGCCATAAAACGCCTTTCCTGCCATGCGACTGGGTTTTTAGAAAGCAATGCATCTTCATCAGTAACTAAAAACCGCTGAATTTTTATCCTCAACATAGCTCACGCCTTTGCCCCCGTTGAAGAGCAGTGTGAGATCTGCGCTATAATAAAATCTCATTTAATAGCAACATAAAATGCCGATTTCCCAGCAGAGAACGATCTCTTTGAATTGTTTGCAATTAAAACAAAGGCTCACATAAATTTCACTTCGGTACTTTCCAAGCTAGGTGGCTGCAGATGGGGGTCAGAGGCAATAGAAGAACGGGATTTATGGTAACTCCGTTAATTTGTGTAACAATTATGAAAAGACGCGTTAAGGAGACACATCGGGTAATAAGACAAACCGCTGTACCGACTCGCGCTCTCCAGCGCGCTTCATGGCACAGTGCATCGCTTGCCAGACGTCCTCCCCTTCCAGCCAAAACCCGGATTGTCCTGTTGCTTTGGCAAAATTATTTACATCAAAAGCCTGTGTGGAGCAAGGGGTGCAAAGCCGGAGCCCGTTTCGCTGCAGGGCCTCCGCGTCCCTCGCCCGCGTCCCCTCCGCGCCGCGGCGGCCGTGGCCGGGAGCGTGTCCGAGGGGCGCGGGCCTCTCCGGCGCAGCCCCCCTCACGTGCCACGGTATTTTGCAGTGCTTTCTTGGGCTCTTATCTTCATCTTCCAGGAAATTCGGATGAAACCCAGCATGAGATTGAAATTGGTGATTTTTGTTTTGTTTTGTTTTATTTTGTTCACACTATGCCCATAAAACGATGGAATTTCGGACTGGTTTGGACAAGACGCCATTAAATACCATTTTTACAGTTTTATTATTTAAGATTTCCCAGTTCGAGCACTCTTGACTTCATGTTTGCCTCTGGGACAGCCCACAACGCACTGGCTTAGCCTTAATCATTCCCCAGCCTCGGCGTGAGCTTGCATTGTGCTCCGGGCACCCGGGCAGTTTTGCTACATAAGGCACAAGTCCTGGGATTTTACAGAAAAAAAAGCCTCCTCGGCTGTACTGTTGCTGGCTGCCCAAGCCACTCCTAGCGCTGGTGCTCTTGCCGAGCTTCTGTCAGGGAATGGCCTGGGAGGGAACCCGGGAGGGGAAACCTCATCGCTCTGCAGCTCCTGGCAGGAGGGGGCAGGGAGGGGGGTCGGGCTCTTCTCCCAAGGAACGAGCGATAGGACCAGAAGAAATGGGCTCAAGCTGTACCGGGGAGGTTTAGGTTGGATATTAGGAAAAATTTCTTCACGGAAAGAGTGGCCAAGCATTGGAACAGGCTGCCCAGAGAGGTGGGGGAGTCCCCAGCCCTGGAGGCGTTCAAAAAATGGGCAGAGGTGGCACTTTGGGACATGGTTTAGTGGGCATGGGGGTGTTGGGTTGATGTTGGACTGATGATCTTAGAGGGCCTTTCCAACCTTAATGATTCCTAGTTTTACTTTCATTAAAAATAACCCAGCCAGCAAGGCAGGAAACATGAAATGAATTATTCCTCTCCCCTTAACTGGTTTAGTGTGGACTTGGCAGTGTAGGTTAATGGTTGGACTGGATGATCTTCAAGCTGTTTTCCAACCTACACGATTCCATGACTCTTCCAGCAGCGGGAGGTGACCACTGACGCTTGAATGACTTACCGACGGCAGGACAGTGCCTCCTTGCCAGGAGAAGTGGCTCGCTGTGCCCGACCATGTCCGGGGGGTCTCTCCCGATGCCCCTCAGCACCACCCGAGCTCCTTGCTGAGCCCCGGGAGAAGGCGGCCTCATCCAGGCAGCACGTGCAAGCGCAGCAGAGACCTTTCAGGAGCACTTTTGGGGGCCTTTGCTGGGGCAGTTGCCAGGCGAGGCCGCGGAGCCACAGCAGACCCAGACGGGCGCCCGTCGGTCGTAACCCCCCGGTACCTGGTGCTGGGCTGCACGCCCCGCGTGGGCACCGGCCGGCTTCGCTTCCACGGGGTCGCACGTCAACAGGTTGGGTTTGTTTCAAGATTGCTGGTAATTGCATTTGTTGGTGGACCTGAAAATGGTATATATAGTACAGCTGCATTTTACAACAATAAAGTGTAAACACTCAACTTGTCAAAGCGTGACTGGAAGAGCGGTAGCCAGAGAAACCCTCCAAAGGGGGTTGAAAGATCATCGATCCCAAATGCCTGAGCCCATGGAATAGCTGATAAAAACTTGCTTTGAGGCAAAGCTGGAAGAGTGGTGATGGTGGTAAATCTTCTTATTCAATACATCATAGGCTGGGCACAGCCCCAAAGCATAATTAAGGATATTCTCCGAGGTCACAACGGGGAACTTAAAGTCTAAAAAAATAACAAGTAAGTGGAATCCTTCTAATCGCAGGCTCTGTTGATTCAAGATCAAACCACATGAAAAGATTGAGGCGAAACTGCTGATGCAGCATCTCATATGGCCACTAATTGTGTCGCTAATGCGCTGGGACAGGGGTTATACTTTCTGTTTGATGTGATACACGCTGAAAAAAGTGGCCCGTTGTGCCCAGCGACGTGAAGTGGGCATGGCCGGGAGCCAGCTTCCCGTGGCTGGAGCTGCCACTGCCGGAGGAGCTGAGCAAGGGGGGCTTGGATCCCGTCCCAGCCTGCTGCCAAACGCAGCGCCGGCTCCCTCCGGCAGCTCACAAAAGCCATGCTCGCTTGAGTTTGGGTGGGTTTTTTTTTTTTCTAACACTTGCTGGGAGGTTTCTGGGTTTGGCTCGAGTGGGATGCTTCTTTGTTTTTAGAAGAATTGAGCGCGAGCGGGCTCGGCAGCGGGCTGCTGTGGGACTGCTGGTCCCGCGCCGCCGCAGCAGCCCCTCTGCTCCCCGGCCGGGAGGCTCTGCCCTGCCCCGGGAGAAGCGTTCGGGTCCAACGAGCCACGGCGGGAAGGATCTGTGCCGCAGGGACGGCAAATCCCGCTCGGGAGCATTCCCTGTGGAAGCCACACAGCGCTTGGGCTGCCGGGGAGCGGGGCCAGCCCGGTGACCCAGCAGGGCCAGGGCATCTTTTCTCCTTTCGAGACTTTTTTTCTTCTCCTTCATTTTCTTTTTTCCTCCTTCCTTTCTTTTTCCTCCCTTTTTTCCCCCCAACATCTTTTTTTTTTTTTTTTCCCCCCTCTTCATTTTAGTGAAGCAGGCCAAGTTGCGCGCAACGCCCAGCGCTTCCCAGCCCTCCCGTGTGCACGCAGCTGCGTTTCCTTTTCCTTCAGCCGGGACAACTCCCAAATAACCGCGCCGAGCCCGCTTTGCTCGCGGAGGGTGCCTGGGGGAGGGCAAGGAGGGCAAGGACAGAGTCCGGCTCGAGCGCTCTGCGGTCGCAAGGCATTCACGCACAAACACGTGTGCGTGCATATGTATCCCTCTCGTCATAGCTGTATGTGTATCATCCCATGACCGCCCTGCGGCTGCTCCCCGCTCCCGGGTGGGCCATGCACCCCCGCCGCGCCCTGGTGCCGTCGCCCTGCAGCAGCGAGCGGTGCCGCAGCCGCAGCCGCACGCACGTGTGCCCGCACTTTGGTGCTGACGCTATTTGCAAGAGGGAGGAGGAGGAGGAGGGGGGAAAAAAAAAAAAAAAAAAGAAAAACAAACGCTGGCCTGAGGCGCCGTGAATCGAATCCCAGCAGTTATGAATAACGCAGTAAAAGCCAGCAGAGCATTCGCCACGCGGAACATCGGCCAGGAGCCCCTCTGCAGAGAGTGCGGTTTCTGGAAGCGTCGCGCGGCCCCTGCGCAGGAAAGCGTCCCCGGCCACTGCCTGGGGCAGGGTGGGACGCAGGCGAAGGGCAGGCACCGGCGGCATCGCTTGCGCTGCGGTTGCACTCCCTCCTCTTGCTGTCACACTTAGCGCACGCTCCTGCTTGCTCAGTGTGTGTAAAATATTTATTACTAAAGAATAATATTTAATAGCTTAAATTTTTATGGAGCGTGGCTCCAGATCCCGCTATGTACACCTCACCAGAGGAGCGCTCCGCGGTGTTCAGGCTTTGGTAGCCGGTCCGTGCACGTCCCCTCGCGCCCGTGCACCCTGGCCCTGCTGCAGCCCCGCGCCCGGGGACCCGAGGCGGAGACCCCGGCTCCGCGCAGCCGCCCGGTCCCCCGGGACTTTCTTTCCAGTGGGAACGGCCATTGCCTCGCCGTGAGACACCCCCGGTGAACGCCGCGTGCAGTTTGCTGTGCAAGCCTCTCTAATTACCTTAATAGAAACGTGCCACGCCAATTTGCGGGTTACCGTGAACAGGCACTAAAAGCAGCGCAGCCCCGCTCCGAGGCAAACGCTGGCAATAAAGCGGCTCGAAGCAGGGGGGTGCAGGGGGGGCAGCGTGCAGCGGCGAGTGCCTCCGGGAGGGGAAGTAAGGGTGGGCTTTGTGCAGCGAAATGGAAGAGCCCCTCCTGCGAGGAACGGGCACTCGTGGAGGGGTGGTTAGCCGCACACCTCCAAACGAGCTTCAGCTCGGGAGAGGAGCCAAGACAAGGAGAGAAGCCAGCCCAAAGAGAAGGCTGACTTGCCAGCAGCTCTGCTGTCACACGGCAGCCCCGCGGAGCTGCCCACCGATGCGCTGCCCCGGGGAATTGGCACCGAACGGGCTCGGGTCTTGCCGCCCTCTCCTGCTGTCGGAGACGTCCCATGGGAGCAGGCGCTGGTCAGCCCTGCAGCTGATGAGACCGGGCACAGGGTGCCGAATCACAGAATCATCGAATCGTTTAGGTTGGAAAAGACCTTTAAGATCATCCAGTCCAACCATTAACCTACACTACCAAGTCCACCACTAAGCCAATTAAGGGGAGAGTAGCAATTTCATGTTTCCTGGCTTGCTGGCTGGATTATTTTTTAATGAAAGGAAAACTAGAATAGAATCACTAAGGTTGGAAAGGACCTCTAAGATCATCAGTCCAACATCAGCCCAACACCCCCATGCCCACTGAACCATGTCCCAAAAGTGCCACCTCTGCCCGTTTTTTGAACCCCTCCAGGGATGGGGACTCCACCACCTCTCTGGGCAGCCTGTTCCAACACTTGACCACTCTTTCCATGAAGAAATTTCTCCCAATATCCAACCTAAACCTCCCCTGGCGCAGCTTGAGCCCATTTCCTCTCGTCCTATTGCTAACTACATGGGAGAAGAGCCCAACACCCCCTCCCTGCCCCCTCCTGCCAGGAGCTGCAGAGCGATCAGGTCTCCCCTCAGCCTCCTCTTCTCCAGGCTGAACACCCCCAGCTCCCTCAGCCGCTCCCCACCAGCCCCGTGCTCCAGACCCTGCCCCAGCTCCGCTGCCCTTCTCTGGACACGCTCCAGCACCCCAATGTCCTTTGGGGCCCAAAACCAGACACAGCATTCCTTCAGATCCCTGTGCTGCTGCTGCGGGGGCTGCGCGCTCCCTCCCGGCTGAGGACCGGGAGTGGGCTGGGATGCCCTGGCTGGCTGCGCCTGCCGGGAGGGAGGACAGGGCTCATCCCGGCTCCATCCCAGCCCCTGAGCCCCGGCCGGGCACCGGCGGCTGCAGCGCGCTGCCGGTGTGCAGGAAGGCCCGGCTGTGCCTGGGGAGGCTCCAGGAGCGCAGGGCAGGCGCGGGGCCAGAGCTTCACTGGGGCTGCCGGCGCTGCGAGGCCGTAGGCTCGGGATCGCCCGGCGAGGCTGGGGACCCGGGCTGAGCCAGGGGTGCGCCGGGATGAGGTCGCTGATACAGCGATGCACTTGGAAAAAACAGAGGCTGCCAAGGGAATCGGGAGCTCTGAAACCATAATATTTGTCCAATAAGCTATTAAGAAATATTATCTGCCTAAATAACGTTCACAAATAGTTTGACAAATATTTTTCCCTTGCCAGAAGTACAGTGCTTTTGCTGTTTCTCCTTATACGTGCCCTTATTTATGCTGCTCGACAAATGGTCGACTCGTGTTTTTCCAATTACTGAACCATCGGTCACCCTTTAATCGCAGCCGTGTCCGGACCGCTGCCATTGCGGCGGAGCAGGGGGGTGCGGGCAGGGGCACGGCAGCTCTGCCACCAGGTCACATCCCTGTCCCCCCGCAGGCGCCTGCCCCAGCCACCGGCCCCACCGCGCCTGCAGTTATGCTCCTGCAAGAAGCAATCCTAAATTAAAAAAAAAAACAACACAGCACTTTTTAATTCCTCATTTCTTTCATACTCTTTTTTTTTTTCCTTTTTCGCTTGCAAGTGGTACTTCCGTAGCTGAGCTGCACGTGTTCCTAGCACAACCAAAAAAAGTGCCTTTCTACAAGGCTCAAACCAGGGCAATTACCAACAAAATAAAAAAAAATCCAACCCAACACTTGGCAAAGCAGAAGCAGCGCGATGGACGCTGCTCTCGTACCAACCCCTTTTGCGGAGCTGCTTCTTCCCAGGTGTGGGTCAGGCCCCTCGCCCGCCCGCGTCCCCCCGCCCCGGGGCCAAACCCGCCCGCTCCGGGGCCGGGGACCCCCTCGGGGGGCGGGGGGCTCGCGCCGCCGGCGCCCCTTGGTCCCCCCCACGGCCGGCGCTCGCTCCCGTCGCGGCCGCCGGGATTTGCTGAGCATAATGGTTCTGAAAAAGCTCAAAGCTGTTGGTCTAAATATATCATTGTTGCTGGGGAAATAAATAATAAACAGAGGGGTGATTAGGATCTTGTGGTTTAATTGGTTCTCCTTATTGTGGCTGGAGGGCCGTCCCTGGGTGTTTCAGAGGAGCAGGCGTTTCAGGTACCAGGCCAACACAAAGCAACATTTATTTACCAAAAAAAAAAAAAAAAGAAAAAAAAAAAAACCAACCAAAACCAAATTTTAAAAAAGAAACAAATAAAATGAAGGCAGGCGCAGGCCAGAAAAAGCACGCGCGTTTCCCGATCCCAGAAATATTTATTATAGATTATGACCACAGCAAAATTAATAAGCTCTGAAAAGGCACGTGCAAAATATCAACAGCATCTCTCAGACCAGCAAATAAAAGGCAACGGTGCACCAAGCAGGCATGGGGGGTTTTTTCCCCATCCCTCCCCTACGCACGCGGCTCCGTCGCGGAGCGCTGGGGCCGAGGGCACGGTGGTCCCGGCGCGGGGCTCTGCCGCACCAGCCCAGCCCTGGCTGCCGGCCAGGCCGGGAGCTCTCCCTCCGGAGCCGGTTACAGGTAAACAGCAGCGGAATAAGCTCGCTTGCACAAGGGCTGCTCTAACAGCGCCTGGAAATACGCGTTAAAACCAAAACCCGCCATCGCTGCAGCGGCGGCAGGTGCCAATTCCGCCGGGCTGGCCCCGGGCGCCCCTTGCCGCGGCAGAGCGTGCCACGGCAGCGGCGCTGCTCAACGCGGGCTTGAGAAAACCTCGTCGCTGGCTGCCTCGGCAGCAAAACCCCGCCGGGGAGGTCGACAGCGGCGCTGTGCCACCGGCTTGAAATAAGAACTTATGCCTGGGTAAGGCTCCAGCGGTTTTCCTTCAGAGCCCGCTTGTCCCAAGGAGTTTGCATGAAGCCCGTTTCTTGCTCTGGCTAACAGCAGCCCGTGCCCTAGTTCTGCTGCAAGACCCCCCCGCGCCTGCCGCAGCCGTGCAGGGCAGCCCAGCGCGTTGCGAGCGCAGCGGGGCGCTGGCTACGACAGGGCGCAGCGCGAAGCCGTGTCGGGGCGCGAAGGCTTCGCCGTAGGGATGCCGTAGGGATGAAAGCCGGGCTGGGAGCCGAGCGGAGCGCAGGGGCAGGCCGGGCACCCACCCCCCGTGCCACAAAGACGCTCGCAACGGGGGGCTCTGCCTTCGCCCCGCTTCACGTCTCGGCCGTTCCGGCGCTCGGCCGCGGCGCCTTTTTCATTGCCCGTCCTCCCCTCTTCCTGCCTCGCAGGTGGCTGCTGAGGAAAGCTCTGACCGCTTTGCAGGTATTTAATTACCTAATTGGCCAGGGCAACCCGCTCGCCCGCGCCGGGGAGCAGGGAAGGGGGAGCAGCGGGCGATGCTCTGGCAGAGCCGGGGAGCCGCGGGGGGCTCCGGGGGGGTGGGCTGCGCCTCGGCCTGGACACAGAAATCTCCGTATGGAAACGGGTTCATTTAAACCTCGCCAGCGCTCCCACGCCCAGGCCACCTTCCCTGCCTTCCCCAGATAATCTGAGCCCCGCGGCAGATTTCCAGGCTGCCTGGCTACTGGGGCTTTTTTTTTCGTGTCCCCCCCCTTCCTGAGTGCGTCAGTGAGTTTTAGAGCACAGGTGCGATTTTCTAGACCCCTTTGTCTGAGGTTTAGAAGCAAGAATAAGCTTCATTAACAGAAGGGAGGATTTATAATAAGTAATAGCTAGGTGCTACCTCGTGAGCCAGCAAACAGTTGTGCTAAATTACAAGCTGCTTTGCCGTGCTTGTCTTCCAATAATCAGCTCCTCACCCAGAGAATAGAACTTTAAATGGCTATTTCTTAAAAAAAAAAAAAAACCACAAAAACCTTGCTTTTAATCTCTATTTCCCAAAAGCTAAAAATCTGAATTAGCCCAAATGTACAAACTATAATTGCTTTGAGGTTTCTGGTTCGTTGGAATAATTAAAATACCATGCACTTGCTAAGCAGACTGTGTCTCTCCAGCACTGGGCTCGCTTTTTTTTTTGCGCAGGTGACTTTCCCCAGCTACAGCCCAACCCGACGTCAATCAGCGCCGCATTGAACTGCTGCAAATTTGCCCGGCGCGGGCGCTGCTCGGGCTCTCGCCATCGGCCACCGGTGCAGCCCCGGCCCGCGGGTGCCAGCCCGGACGGCCAGGATCCGGCGGGGACGCAGCCTGATGCCCTGGCGGGATGGCTGCGGGGGATCGCTTGGTGCTTGCGGGAATAACCGGGACCGAGGGATGGGATGAGCGCGCCGTCTGCGCTGAGCGGGCTGGAGCGCACCCACCGTCCCCGTGTGTCACCGTGGGCGGGACGGATGCGGCACTACCACGTGCAGTTCCTCACACCTTAAGCACGCTGCGCGTTCTGTCCGTCCCGTCCGCGTGCGCAAAGCAACGCGGGGTCCCCGCTGCGGCGCTGAGCCGTCGCTGCCGCCTGCGCCCGGAGGCCTGCGTGGGGAGGGACGTGTTGCATCCTCTGGGACACGGCCGCCTGCGTGCGTGGCCTCTGACAGCCACCAGCATCCACTGGCACTCTTGCGTGCGTTTACGGGATTTAAAAAAACTGAGATGGGATTTATTCAGGAGAAAAGCGAGCGAGCGGCGTCCCAGCAGCTTCTGAACTGAGCACAGGGAGGGCGCAGCCACCTGCCAGCACCCCCTGCCAAGAGCCATCATCCCTCAGGAACAGCCCGGCCGGCTCCCGCTCGGGCACCGGAGGGGCAATCGCCCCGCTCCCCTCGGCCTCGCCGCAGCCGGGGCGTGCAGCCTGCCAGGGCGCTGCCGTGGGCGGGTGCTGGCTGGGGACGGCGGGGCCAAGCACCCACCATGGCCCTGCAGCCCACCCCGCTGCGGGTCTGTCCTGGTTTCGGCTGGGGTGGAGTTCATTTTCTTCCCAGTAGCAGGCACAGTGCTGTGGTTTGGATTTAGGATGAGCAGAATGCTGATCACACGCTGATGGTTTAGTTGTTGCTCAGTGCTGCTTATGCCAGGCAAGGACTTTGCAGCTTCCCCTGCTCTGCCAGGGGCACAAGGAGCTGGGAGGGGGCACAGCCAGGAGAGTTGATCCCAACTGCCCCAAGGGCCATTCCATACCATACGGCGTCATGGGCAGTATGGAAACTGGGGGGGTTGGCCGGGGAGCAGCGATCGCTGCTGGGAACTGGCTGGGCATCGGTCGGCGGGTGGTGAGCAGTTGCATTGGGCATCACTTGCTTTGTATATTGTTATTATCATTATTATATTGTTACTATTATCATTACTATCTTACTTTTTATTTCAACTATTAAAGTGTTCTTATCTCAGCCCAGGAGTGTTTCTCACTCTCACTCCTCCGATTCTCTCCCCATCCCATGGGGGCAGGGGCAGCGAGCGGCTGCGTGGTGCTGAGCTGCTGGCGGGGGCTGAACCCCGACAAGGTCACAGGGCCGGGCTCGTGTTTTGTCAAGCGGGTCCCTGGGCTGTCACTGCTGCAGCATAAAAAAAGACGCCAGCGCTTTTAGAGCACGCCCTCCAGCCTGAGAGAGGTGACGTTAGGCGCTGGACTCATTTGGCCATTGAATATAAACAGCTATTGAAATAAAATACAAAAATCTTCCCAGAGGGATGCCGCAGGATGCTCGTGCCTCTGCCCGCAGCCGGCGGCGACGACGTGCCCAGCCCCTCGCTGCGGCCGGCAGCCCCATGGGTACACCTTCCCCTTCCCTGCCTCCGCTCCCTTTTAATCCCCGTTCCGAGCGCACGGTGCACAGCCCTCCCTGACCCACTGACACGGATTGCAGGCTGAACTTGCAAACGCCCCCTTTTTTTTTTTTTTCCTTCCACGCTGGCATCGCTTTCCCTGCTCACGCCCCCATCCCTGTCTCCAAAGCAAGCAACAATGTTGAAATGCTGCTAAAAAAAAAAGATGGAAAAAAAAAAAAAGGGAAAAAAAAAAAACCCTAAGACTCACATCCCGGGTCCCACGGGACAGATGCCGCCGGCAGCCCCCGGGTGCATCCCCCGCTAAGGGGATGGGGTCCTGGGGGTGGTGGGGCCGGGGCCCTGCTCGTGAAACGGCCTCCGAAACGCTGAGCAAATGCCTTCCCGGCCAGCGGGAAAAAAGCTGATGTGTAATCAAGCCTGCGCCTGCTTCCAGGGAAAGAAAGTGTCCTTGTTCTGAGTCGAAACGCAGGTCTGCTTTGCTGCCGGTATCTGTTCCCGCGTCCCGCCGCGGGCTGCACGGCACGCACAGCCGCTCGCGGCTCCCCGGCCGGGAGGACATTTCGGTGCTCTGTATTTTGTTACCAAGTGCTATTCCAGGCTGGCCGTGATGTGCTGCGCGCTGCTCCAGAGAGCACTGGAATGGCGAGTTTCGTGCTATTTTGGTCGTTTCTGGAAATCACAGCGAAGGCTCTGATAAGAAGCGGGGATCGGGGCCGATTTCCCCAAAGGCTGGCTCGGCCGGCGAGCAGAGGCGAGGTAGGCGCAGGGCTGGGACCGCTCCGCGGGGCTGGTGACAGGGGGACAGCCCTGAGCCTGACCGGGAAAAAGATTTCCTGGGTGCTGAGGAACGTTTTTCCCCTGGTCTTTTCAGGACTATGCACTTGAAGGTTGAAAAGAATACAAATGATGTCGCTATAGGGAAGAAGTGTCACGGCACAACTGCAAAGAGGGAAAAAGCCTTTCCGAGCATGCTTTGGGACAAGAAAAATCGGGTTTTGGGGTGTGTTTTTTTCTTATTCCTCTCTCCTCGTGAAGCAGGAGCTGTAAGTTAGCATTCCGAGGCCTGCCGGGGGTTCTCGGCGGTGCTGGGTGTCTCACCAGCCTCGCACGGGCTGAGGAGCCGCGGCAGGGTTTGGGGGGGAGGGTCCCCTTTCGGCAAACACAGCTTGCGAAGGCCAAGGTTGCTAGCAGGCGCGTGGCAGAGATCTCTGTGGACGCGGGCAGAAGCAAAAGACCCTTTCCGTTTTCCCATGGCAAAGGACGATATTGATTTTTCAGCTTTGTACGGTGGCCATCACCGCGTGCTTGCAGCGTAAAGGGCTTCACACAAAGCCAGGTTCTGCCTTTGGGCACCCAAAATCTCTGTAAAACAGCAACTGGAGAAAGTCCCGCATCCATGCAAACGCCCTTTCCGCGAGCCCTTACCCACTGCACCTCCCATGAGCTTGTGTCTCCCCCTTTGATTTCCCGACCCTTGCGCCCTACGGGCTCCGCCGGCTGCGGCTCCCCGGCACCCCGCGCCACGACGGCCGTAGGGCAACGTTTCGGCCGGCTGCGAGGAGCACGCTGACCGAATCCCACCCTTCCCCGAACAGCAGCTCCTGGGGAACTCCCCGCCTCCCCCCGGTACTGCCCCAAGAGGTGCAGGCTGGCGGAGGAGAGTCCGAGCGCCAATCGAAACCCTCCCGAAAAGTCATCTGAAAAGAGAGGAGGGGATGCAGCTCCTCGTGCCCCAGCATCACCGGCAGCCCCAGCGCTCCTCGGGGCAGACCGTGCCCAGAAGCAAAGGAAAGGCTCTTAGAGGCACCCTGGGGACTTAAACAAGTGTTGCTGGAAGCTGTTTGGGTTTGTGCCGTGAAATCTCTCCGGTAAATCAGAGTAACTCCCCGTCAGGATTTAAGCAGAGCCATCAGCTGGCTTTTGCTCCAGCCAGCACCCTCCTCCCACCCCTCGCTGCCACCCTCTTTTAAGCTGCCAGCAGAAGTGAAGCTAAAATAGGTGACATCCTTCCTCGAGGGACAATTCCAGTGCTTCAACTGCAATTTACAAAATAAAGCGGCAGCAGAGCCTGAAATCAATATAACAAAACTTCCGTGCCAGGATTAGAGTGCAGCCCGCTCCCCAAAGTGAAGGCGTTCGTCTTGCCGCGCCCGCTGCAGACGGACACACCGCTGCGTACGCGCCCACGCGTGCACACCCGCAGCCGGAGGGCACTCGTGCGGGAAGGTCCGACCCCTCCGGCGTTCACAGCATCTAACTCCATCCAGCCTCCGACAGCCGCTCAGCCTCAGCCTGCATCAAGCAACAGCAGGAGCCCGACTCCAGCTTAAAGCGCTGGCACTGAGGAGGCAGCACACCCACCCTCCCCCCCCGAGTTACAGCAATAATCGAGCACCGCGAGCGGCTACGGAGCGCAGCTGTAATTAGCTGTAATGGTCTGGGCTGCTATTCAGGCCACCGAACTCGGCAGAAGTCTTCTCGAGACAAGACAATTACCAGGAGGATGTTTTGTCTGACTGCAGAGCCAGATGTGAATCTGAAAAATTCATGGCCAGAGTCTGAAATTGTTGCTCTTACTGTGTAGTAGCCTGCTCGAAAAAAAAGCATCCAAGGCAACCCAAACCCAACCCAACCCAATCCCAACCCCAACCCAACCCAATCCAACCCCATCCAACCCAACCCCACCCCATCCAACCCCAACCCAACCCAACCCCAACCCAACCCAATCCCAACCCAATCCAACCCCACCCCACCCCAAGCCCCCAGCAGGGCACCGGGAGGTGTGACAGGAGCGCTGGCAGCAGCCTGGGTGCTCCCAAACCATCCGAGGTGCTTTGCTTTCTGCTGCAAAACCCTGCAAAATCAGTAAAGAGGCAAGGGCCAGCAGCTCGAACACGGGCCCGTGGGGACCTCGGAAATGCCACACGTGTCGGTGGCTGCCGGGACCACGGCTGGTGCGCGGTGGCCTGGCCACGACCAAGCCGTGGGACTTGCACCATTGACCTGAAACATGGCAGGACGGCACCCTGAGACTCGTTTGACATCTGTTTCAACAGATAGTATTGCACTGCGTGGTTTTTTTTTGGTTTAATGCCCAAACTAATGGGACAGGGAATACAGGAGAGACTTTACCAATTGGCAAGTCTGACTATCCCTGCTTTCTTATAATTTTGACTGATGACCTTAATATTAAGCATCAAATGCCGTGTCAAGCTGGTTTAAAAAAATATTTTCTATCTCTAATTTCTCTTGGAATAAACCAGTGTTTACTCCACTATTAAAGCTGGCCCAAAATGGGAACATTTCGTAAGCGTTTCAGCCAAATTTTTCTTTTTGGAAAGTTTTAATTAAAAAAAAAAAAATTCCACTAGCTCTCCTGTAAGAGCAATAACTCCTGCTTATGCTTTATTTTCCTTTCCTCCAGAAGACATCTTGTAAATACGTTTGCGTGGTACTTTTGTTCCCAATTACTCTCTAGGCAGTATATCCAAAAGCTCCTAAGCGCCTATGAAAAGGAATTCACTCCCGTCTCAGAATAACTTGAGCATCTGAAGAGCCGAAGGGGGACACCGCACCGCAAAGTTTTGTGGGGATAAGGGCCGGCAGCAGCTTGCTGGCGCAGAGGAGCCCTACAAACCTCTCGGCCCTCTTCATCCAACAGCTTAAAGCAGAAAACACGGGACAGTTTGGAGGCTTCACCCCTGCCCAAACAGCACCAGCCAGGCGATGTGCCCCGTGCGTCCCCGTGCCGCTTACGGAGAGCTTATAATCCCGGGAGATGAGCTGTACCGCACCCGCCCTAGAAATCAGGAAAAAAAAGATCGACTTCTCCCTTTTTTTTTCTTTTTTTTTCCCCAAGACAAAAGTCCAGTAAGTTTAATCACTGTGAAAGAAACGTAAAGAGGTCTGAGATTTCCGTTTCTCTCATTTCTAAGTGACACCACGAAGCGAACGAGAAGGCAGCCCAAGGCTCGGAGGGTGGTTGTGGACGCGAGTGTGTTTGCAAGCGCTTTTCTGTAACCAGTTTCAAATGTCCTTCGCTTCTCCCGTTACAGATAGTCTAAAAATATCAAATATAGATCTTTCCCTCATAATATTTTAAGATACTCTATTTATACATTAATTCTTTCAAAAATAAAAAGTGACACGTACAGCAATTCAGTCACTCGGAGTCTTTAAAATTATTACAAAAAGACACGACATCCATCCCCCAGCAGCGTGCGGCAGCGTCACTCCTGCACGGGAGGGTCTCTCCGCCGACGGGCTGGGGGTTCTTTCCCAATTTTCTATTACAAAATATAATCCGTCCAGCTCTCGATATGCCACCCGGCCAGCCCGGCTCTGCAGTCCCACAGGGCTCCTTCTCCCACCCTCCCCCTTAAAAATCACCCGGAAGGGCGAGGGATTTGCAAACTCGCTCTGCCCACCACTCGCCACATGTCCACGGAGGCACGAGCATCCTCTCCAGGGCAGGAGCAGCGGGCTGGCGGAGCCGAAGGGCTCGTCCTTTGTTTTCTGTAGACCATAGCTTGGCCACGCCAACAATAAATGTCCCGTGAGCATGGAAATAATTTACCTTGCACAACCAGTACTGCACAGACTTGGCACGGACAGACTACACGCCAGGCTTCAAGCAAGGAGACCACCTAAAAAGCGACGGTGGAGAGCGGCAAACGCAGCTCCAAAATGGCACATCAGCGGCCCGGGCATTCGCGAAAGCATGGATGTCTCTGTGCAATGTGCACTGGAACGTGGAGATACAAAACAGCCAGTCGAACAAAAGGAGTGGTATTTATCTGGAGCTGCATCTTGCTCTCCAGGAAGGAAACGCAGGCTGCACAGATCACAGATGTTTACCTCGCAAAAATCTAAAACTTTAAAAAAAAAAAAAAAAGTTTGAGAGGTTTGGTCCAAAATATTCTCCCCTCCACCGTGCTGATACCTGCTGAGTCCCGAGAGCTCCCGGCCGGTACCGTGCCCGCCCCGCGAGCCCGCCGAGCGTCTCGCTCTCGCCTGCAAGAGCAGAGCTGTGCTGCGGCACGGCAGGACGGCCGCCTCGCCAGCCCGCCAAGGGAAGCTCAGCCTCCTGCAAAGTGCCGCTGCAGACACAGCCTGTGGCTTGACGTCAGCCGAAAGCACCTCACCCCTTCCCCTGCCGCGGCGGCACGAGAAGGGGCTGGGTTGCTCCCCGGCTGCGCAGGAGAGCTTTGCTCCGGCTGGTCGGAAAGCGGGGAAGGGCCTGGGAGCAAAGGGCTCCTCGCTGCTGACTGCTCTTCCTCCAGCGGGGAGGCCGATGGGTCGGGGTCCCTCAGCTCCCGCCAACGCTCTTCCCAGCTGGCAGACAGTCTCGCTGCAGGCAGCGTCAGGCTCGGTGCCTCTCTCGTGCTGGTTCACACTTTGCAGGCTCGTCCCCTGCGGAGCACTCGGGCTGCGGCATGGAGCTGCTGCGTTGCTGGTTTTCTTTTTCTCTTTTTTTTTTTTTTGGATTGCTGCGAGGGCTCCCAGCTGGGACGTGGGCTTTGGGCATCGCCTGCCTCTGCTCGGGGCTGGAGGAGCCGCGCCATCTCCCCAGGACCGCTCTCCCCGCAGCCCCGGCACGCACCGCAGGAGGAGACACGTACGTTGTTATCCACACAAACATTCATCTCAGCGGGTTCGAGGAAGTCCTTTGCCCCGCGTCGCACAGTGGCGAGGAGCAAAATGGTCCGCAGGGCTCCCGCCAGCGGCTGCCATGGATACCATGTAAAGCTCAGCAGTGGCGCTTCTGATGCACGAAGTTATAGGAACTCGACGTAGTTCTCGGGGATTAATCCTGTCTTCCCGTTGAGGGTCCCTTCCAGCCAGCCGGGCTCCTGGGATGGATGAACTTGAGGAGAGAAGGAAAAGGCAGGTTACTACAGGAGGGGAATTACGGCGTAGAGGGTGTTGCTCTCTGCGTGCTGACAACGTCAGAGTTGCTCTTGGGAGAGAGAGCAAGGCCCTTAATTTGTGTTTATTTTAAAGTAAGGAAACGAATACGCTAAGGAGCTCAGAAGGCTGAGGTGCTCTCTCTGTCCGTGCCTGCTCGCTCGTGGGACTCCTCTACCCTCCCTTTAGAAAGTGTCAGAGCCCACACAGTGAAACCAGCACAAGGACCAGGGGAGCGGCACGCTCGGCTACGGCGTGGGTTTCCCAATACTAGCTGCTGCTGCTGAGCTGATGCAAGTGAAGCATCTGGGATAAAAACAGCGGCTCAAAACTTCCTCCAGATTGGGGCTAAAATCTCTTTGAAGTTCGAGAGAACGTGGTTAACTCCATCGCATCGTAACCCCGCACGTCCCAGCCTGGCCTTGGAGCGAGCTGAGAGAGAAAATGCATTAGCAAACACTCCCGGCAGGAAAGCAAACACTGCAATCTTATTTCTGCAACACGAGAAACCTGATCAGTCCTCAAAAGACTGAGGCTCGCTCTTTATTCAATCAACTACTGAAAATCTGCTGATTTTACAGGAATGAGGGTTATGCCAAGGCAGGCAGAGGAATATTCCCTGCACCTCCCACAATGAATGGCGGCAAGTCAGTATTTCAGGGCTCCCCGAGTTCCCTGTGACTCTGCGGGTCTGCTCGCTTGCACGTTGTCCGGCATCAACTGCGAGAGCGAAGCGAGTCCCTGCCCGCTCCCCCGCCCCGTCCTGCCCTCCTCGCTGCTCCCCGCGTCTCCGTCCGCACACCCTCCTGCCCCAGCTCACCCTCACTCAGCTGGGGGGGTGAAATGCGTTGCAAATTCACATTTCGGTACAAACGTGACCGTGTTTCTTGGGTGCACCCAGAAACGGCACCGAGCACCGCGCGGGGTCCACGTCCCCCCGGAGCAGAGCCGCGGGGACGGGCTCTGCGCACGCAGCCAGCCTCCGGCCCGCCTGCCAGGTACGGGCCACGCCAAGGCTGCGGCAGAGTCAGAGCGAAAAGAAATGTTCACCAACAGAGTCTTTTCTGCATTCAGTGGCAACCTGGGGTGTTCTGCTTATCAAACCGGCAGAGCACCGGAGCGCGGGGGAGCAGGGTCCAGGCTCCTCGGCCTGCCTCCTCTCCTGCTGCAGCCCCGTCTGTGGCAGGGTGGCCCTTTTCGCTGCAAAAGTCACGACTGACATTGACCGCTGAGAAAGATTCAGAAAGACAAAAGCGCTTTAAGTCCGAACACCTCCACGCTTTGGGAGAGACCAGTCCTCACCAGCGTGGCAAAGTCCATCACTACTGGGTACGCCGGCAGAGGAATGCTGTACGTGGTAACGTAGTAATGAAAAATAATTCAAACCACAAATTCAGAAAACAAACTCGTTTGAAGAATCATAGAATCATAGAATCATTTAGGTTGGAAAAGACCTTTAAGATCATCCAGTCCAACCATTAACCCACACTACCAAGTCTACTCAAAGCCAATCAAGGGTAGACTAGACTGAACCATGTCCCAAAGTGCCACTTCTACCCATTTTTTGAACACTTAAGAGCCACAGTGTTCTGGCTCCTAGATGAAAATGTTTACCATCCTCAGGTTTCACTTGTGCCAACTTCTTTTGCCATGCCCACACCCTCTCATGCCCAAGGCTTGGGGCTTTTCCACCACCCCAGGCTCAGGCAGCCTGCTCAGAGGACAAATGTCCCCTGCACCCTGCGCGGAGACCCCCCGGGGGCAACCCTGCCTTGAAAGCTGCGGGGTTACCTCCCTTTGGGGGGAGCAATGGCTTCACAGAGCCCCGCCAGCAGACAGGGGCCATCGAGAAAAGGAAGGGGAAGCGGGGTGTGTGTCTGTGTGTGTCTGTGCCTTCAGCCCTCAGGTCTCAGCAAACGAGCTGGGAAAGTGCTTTAACAGAAAGTCACGTGAGTTCCAGCTACTGCTTTTGCCTTAAAAAATCACTTACGTCCCCAAGACAGCCATCTGTTTCTGCGGAGGTACGGTCAGATAGAGCAGAGCACACGAGCAGACGGAGGGGAACGTCGTTCTCTGCTACAGAATTAGAGCACAAACGCAACACAACCTTCCTAATGGAGCGCAAAACTTCAGCACCTGCCCGCGGCGGCTCAGGTGGGGGGTTCATCGCTCCAGAATAAGGAGTTTTCCATTTCAGGGGTGATTGCTAGTTAAAACCACACATGAGCACCCCTCTCCTGACCCGTGACTCTCACCCTCCCCGCTCTCAGGCCTCCACGGACCCAGGACGTCCCTCCCATTTATAGAATCATAGAATCATAGAATCGTTTAGGTTGGAAAAGACCTTTAAGATCATCCAGTCCAACCATTAACCTACACTACCAAGTCCACTCTAAACCAATCAAGGGCAGACCAGACTGAACCATGTCCCCAAGTGCCACCTCTGCCCGTTTTTTGAACACTTCCAGGGATGGGGACTCCCCCACCTCTCCGGGCAGCCTGTTCCAATGCTGGACCACCCTTTCCGTAAAGAAATTTTTCCTAATTTCCAACCTAAACCTCTCCTGGCGCAGCTTAAGCCCATTTCCTCTCATCCTATCGCTAACTTTAGCGTCGCAAGGGCACGCAACGACTGAGTGCACAAGTTCTGCTGGAAAATCCAGGTTTCACGTAGCTAAAGGGAACGACGCGACGGCATTCAAATGGACCTCTCAAAGCATGCTGGTATTTATCACGCGGATGCCGCTCGGTGTGGGTAACAGCACCCCAATCTCCCAGTCGGACCGAGACGCTGCTGTGCCATGCGCAACCTCAGAGAACCTTAAAGTCAAAGAAGAACCTGCCTCTAAGTAATTCCAAGATCCATTTGCTTTCGCTGGGTTTTATTAAATCCCTTCATCATCATAATATTTCTACCAAGCAGTGCTGTTCCTAACTCGCTTCCCCCAGCTAACGTGAGCCTCGGCTACGCTGCTAAGTGATTAGAACATGCTGTATATTTTTTCCCTTGAATAATCCATTGATTTTTATCTAGCAAACACAGTGTATTTAATTCAAACTTGTTCCCCTCCTAGCTGCTCTAATTCCCACGGGCTCTCAAAGGGGAGATCATGTTTATTTATAAGATATCTATGGAGCTGCTTAGGAAAAGTATTTTCTTTAATTCACATGTATTCATTCTCTTCCCCTTTCTGCTATATTCTCATCTATATCCCAGGGCAAAACCAGCGCATGTGGTAGCAGTTTCCCAAATGACAATGCTTAACATATAAAAGCCAAGAACTACTTGGAAAGTAGTAAAAAAGGCTTTTCTTTACTTTGGGATCATATCTCAAACAGAGCTGCTTATCCAGGGGGCACAGTCTCTTTCCCTTGATGCAGGAAACAGAAAGTCTGTGTTCATTAACATCCCCTCCAAAAATCTGACTAACCAGAGCCCACCTACTCCAGCTCTCAGTATCCAGAGGGGAAAAGCGCACGTTACTTTTCCATCACCTCCTGCATGAAACATTACGGCAACTGCATAGAATATTTCTGGTGCCGATACTTGGAAACTCATCTCTCCTACCCAGAAGACAGTTGCGGAATGGCTCTGTATAGGGTCACCCACTCACCAGTTTCTCTCTTACATTTCGATTACGGGTCCGTGCCCACGGGAGGGACGCGGCGAGGTCAGGCAGCCCCGCGCAGCCCACAGCTCGGGCACGCGGGGGTCTGCGCGGTCCCACCTCGCTCTGCCGGCAGCGCTGCCTGCTGCGGCACAGACGGCGTGCCGCGTATCGCTGCGGGAAGGAGCCGGGGCACGCGTGCCGCAAGGTCTCGAGTAACTTCAGCGAGCAGCTGGAGTGGCGGGCGGCTGCCAGGAAGGCAAACAGTGCGGGCAGCTGGGGTCAGCACCAGGCACCGCTCCGTGCTCCGCTGCCTGCCGCTGACCTAGCGTGGCACAAAGGTGACACCGTGCCTCACCAAACTTCTTTTATTTTCTACTTTATACTCCCAAGTGTAGCCTGGAGAACCGCTGCACGCCCTCCGTGCAAGGCTGCACCTTCCCGTACCAACGCGCCCAAACGCAGCCCTGATCTAGACGAACGTGGTCGCCCACGCGTGCCCTCGCCCCGCGCCCTGCGGATGCGCGGCCACGTCCGCTGCCGGGGCCAGAACACCCGTCACCCCGGCCCGGACACCATGGGCACGGGCAGCGCGATGAGCGGGACGCGGAGCGGGACCCGCTGACCCAGGCTGGAGGCGGCAAAGCCGACATCTCTGCCGGAGCGATCTCCCGCGCTCTGCTCCGGGGGAGAGGAGGGGAATCCCACCTATACACCCCTCCTATTTTACACGTCTGCTTTAGGATGAAATAAATCAGGATCTCGAAAAGCCAGTTTTCACACTGATCCTAAAGAGGGCTGGATGATCAGCTGTTTTCAGCACGGATACAAGGAGTAAGGCAAGATACACCTTGGATTTAATGCCTGTGTTTCAAGTATTTCTGCTTTCTTCTTCCATGGGGTTTCTAGTGGTGGAAACAGGACAGTCGTTAGACATAGCACTGAAAGGAAACCCATGAACTGAAAATCCAAATCACTCCCTGGGTCACAGGAGGAAAACCAGTAATTTGCAAAACTCAGCACTAAAATAAATAACAGCCAAGTGTCCTTCTCTGTAGCTTTATTCGTACTGCTGTTAACACCGGCTCTGTAGCATCTCGCACGTACGTTATGCGAAACGAGAGATGCTGTTCCGGAGCAATGTCCATTCTGAAGCAAAGGGCAAGGCTCCTGCCTGTCTACCGCCCAGGCTAAGAGCAGCCCTTGGCACCGCTTCCTGCCGCGCTTCCCCGGCAGGCGAGGTGGGCGGCTGCCAACGACAGGCAATGCCGCGCTCGTTAGAAGGAAGCTAATTTGGTGGTGTGTTGCAAACGCCCCGGTACGTCCCCTCGCCCTCCCACCGTGCTCTGCTCTTGCTCTGCAGCAAACCCTGCTCCGGGCTCAGCTCCGGGGAAGCCCAGTGCTGGGCATGGAGCAAGTGCAGCTCCCACAGCAGCGGCGCAGCTCTCGCGATCCCGCTTTCCCAGCGTGCCGGGAACCGCAGCCCGAACGTCGCGCTGAAAAATGAGCCCAGCCCATCCCACCCCCGCGGCGTGCCCGGCGCTGCCCCGTGCCCTCCCTCCGGGTCAGGCACTCACCGTTATCAAACACGGTGCCTGCCGTGAAGGAGAGCTCCGAGTCGTGTTCTGCTTTACAGGCGTACAAAGCTCGGGCTTTCCGCAGCGGTGAGCTGCAAAA
The DNA here is from genome assembly GCF_030463565.1 of Pelecanus crispus. Lineage (NCBI taxonomy): Eukaryota > Metazoa > Chordata > Aves > Pelecaniformes > Pelecanidae > Pelecanus > Pelecanus crispus. The sequence continues at coordinate 1,460,236 of NC_134650.1, forward strand.
AGAAAGCATTTATTGGTATAAAATATACTCTACTCATACACAACGGCGCTCCCCTCCCCACTGCGTCCGAGGGGTCCATGTGAGTGGCACATGTTGAAGAGGGGTCCAAGGACCTGTACCCCTCTGAGAGGGTCCGAGGTTATGCTGCCTGGGGGAAGAGTGAGGAAGACGCCAGAGGAGGCTGAAGGCTCTCGGGGATGAGCCCCCAATTTTCACTGCACTGCAAATCCCAGTCCGAGCCCAGCTGGCACTGCCAGGACCAGAGCCCGTGCCCGGTGCCCACGCAGCGGGCAGCCCGGGGCCAGGGCTCCCTGGGAGAGCTCGAGGTGCTAGGCTGGAGGAGCACGGTGGGGAGCTGGAAATGTTTTGCGAGTCTCTGAAGGGCCGTGACTGACTGCAGGGCTGGCGCGGAGCGAAGGCAGGCAGCAGGAGCCCACCGGCCCCGCTCACTGCCAAAGCCATCGCTCTCCGAGTGCAGCTGCAACCACGAGGAGAATTGTGCAAGGAAGAATTAGCGCCTGGGGAAGGGTATTTCAAAACAGAAAAACAAGGAGGTCCGTGAGGAATTTGCTGCACTTCTTTAGAGGCTGTACCTGAAGATAAAAAAGATTTAACAACCATTAGATTTTACTGGGGAAGTGTCAGCGTGCCCACGCGGCGGGGGAGTGAATTAGAGCAGAGAGAGCAAGAAATGGAGCAAATTGCCAGCAGACGCAGGGAGAAAATGAAGGACCTCAGGGCCTCACCGGCAAAGCGCAGGCACGCAGAGCTCTCCCCCGCGCCCGGAGCCTCCCACCCACCCTCGCTGGGCTTGGGCTCGAGGAAGGCTGGCGGGCCACCGCCGGGCCACCGCGATGGTGCAAAGCAGCCCTGGCACCGGGCCACCCAACCAGCCCGCCGCATCCAGCACCGCAGCAGGCTGCTCGGCTACAGTATGGCCAAGCAAAGTGATGGAAACGGCCCCAGGGGCTGCTGGGGTAATGAACAAGGGACCACCAGTTCCCAGTTCAGCGCTTTCACCAACTTTTATCTTTCTGAGGACTTGAACTTATTCTGAATTCTCTCCGAGTGAGCCCAGGGAAGCGGCACGCTTTCACCTCGTGGTAAAAGCGGTTCACCTTCACACAGAAACCACAAACCGGGGAAGCTGTGAATGGTTTTGGTTTTTCTGTGAAGAGAGCCCTGAAGCAGAGGTCTCTCCTCTCCAAATTCCAGCTGCCTGACATGAGCAGCCACCAAACACTTAAAAAACCAGGATAGGCAAACACTCATCCTGCTCCAGAGAGGGTCCTTTGCTGCCGGGGAGGCACCATTCACGCACAGCGCTTGGGGAGACTGTCAGATGAAAAAAAGGTATTTTGGGGCTTATTACCTTGAATTATTCAAGCTGTTGTTTCTCTCCCCACAAAATGACCTCTGCAGTCCAGCGTCCCCACGGCCCCAGCCTGCCCCTTCGCTCGCCAGCTGCTCTCCGGGCTGCGACTGCACCCTTCGGAGCCCTGCAGGGCTTTCAGGGACTGAAACGCCGGACCCCAGCAATCGCTCACGTTAGGTTTCTGCCTCCGAGCATGGCACGAGGCCAGCAAAGCACTCAGGAGTTTCAGCCATCTGCCCTTGTGCAGTTTCAGGGATGACGAGCCTCTCTTCCCCCCAGAGGAGGAAGGCTGCTCGGATGGTATTACGCCATTGTCAGCCTCTGCAGGCGCGTAGCAAAACAAATAAATAACCCTGCCAAGCAGGCAGCCGTTGTACAGGCAGCATTTGTGCGGCTGTAGGTGTGGGGGAAGAGCTGGGTCTGTGCCTGTAACGAGCAAGCAGGTTTGACACGTCTCCCTCGGAGGGATGGCCGCCCCGGCCCCGCGCCTGCGTCTGCCAAGGGGCTGGGAGCCGTGCTGTGCTCCACCGTGCCAGGGGTGGGCTCGGAGGGGAGAAGTCCTGTCCGAGGGCACCCCGCACACGGACCAGAGGCGATGCTGCCCTGGCTTCCCCCGTGGGAGCACCCCCCGGTATCTGCAGCACAGGCTCTGAACGCTGCCCGCGGTGCGCTCACTGCACGACTGCGTCTCCGGTGCCAAAAGCCACGGGACCCCCAGGCAGCACCCGCTCCCGCTGCGCAGCAGCCGGCAGCATGTCGCACCCCGGGGCGCGGGGGACGCGTGCATCCTCCTGCCCCACGGCACCGGCGTGCAGCACAGCCCGACCTGCTGCTCCAGGGTCCCGCTGGAAACCTTCCGTTTGTCCGTCTGTAACTTGCAGCACTGATTTACCCAGCGATGCCCAAGCACCTGAGACACGGGCGCACAGCAGGCAAACGTCTGCGTTGCAACCATGCCCTTTATCCTCCTTAGATTCCAGAAAAGAAAAGGGAAGTGGCCAGAAAATGAGGTCTCACAGCATTTTACAAAGGCTTGCTATTCCTCGCAGCCCCCGGGAAGGCAGCACGCGTCTTACCTGTTGCAGAGAGGAGTAAAGCGAACCGCAGGCAGCTAAAGTGGCTGGGCAAAACCACAGAAACCACCAGGCGCCTGCCAAGGGGCTGAAAGGGAGGATTCAAAAGGCCTCCCCCGGGGCAGGAGACATTTGAAAGCTCCTCTCTTGTTGAGTGCAGATAGCTGCATTGGGGGAGTTTGAGCAGGATGCAAAGGGAAAAGGAAAGTGAAGTGGGGGAAACTGAGTAAATTAAACACAAAATAGCAAAAGCAACAAAAAGCAAAGCGAATTGTGCAACAGACCTGATGGGGGATGAGTCGCTGGACGTAGAGGAGGTGGGCATAGGACTTGATGGCGCGGAGAACATGGGCCAGGACGGTGAGAGGGGTGACGTTGGGCTTGGATTCTGAGGGCTGCAAGACATAACCAGATACCTTATCAACGTGCAACCACAGAAACAAACAGCAACCGAGAGACAGTCAGACGACATCCGACGATAGCGAGTGCCTTGGGAATATTCAGAGCATGAGACACAGCTACGAAATGAAGTGCCAAGACCTTGGGAAATGTTTCAAGGCCAGATCTGCATTTCTCTGGACAACAAGAGCTGGATCTTCCAATTAACCCCTGCTCCATCATCCCATCCAGCGAGCCCAACACCCCGCTGGCAGCCCAGCCACTTACCTGCCTTATTTCCCCCACCGCTGCCAGAAATAGTTGATGGTATTTCTGGACGTTAATGATGCCTGTGAGCAGCCTCCATGCCCCTTTTGCATGTCAGTTGTTGCGGTGTCAGAATCTGGGCCCCGATCCATGGTGCCCGGCCACGACCGCCTGTTTACATTTCTAACCAAACGGGTCTCGGAGGCTGGGAGCCCAGAGGAGTTTGTTATCTACAGGACGGAGCCAGCCAGGGTTGGTGTTTCCATGCTATCATCCATCTGAAGGCTACTACCAGGAGAAAATCTCCAGCCCACACCACCCCGCAAGGGTCAGCTGCATCGGAGAGCTGTGCTGGGACCCCAGCGCGAGCCGGCCGCCTTACAGGTCATGCAAATGGCTTGCATCGAGGTGACCAGGGCTCCTGCCGTGCTTATACAATCAGCACTATAAAAATGTCATTGATTTGTTTCCCACATTTTACACTGAAGAACTCCCCCTCATGCAAACTGCTCTCGATTCCTCACTTTTAAGCTACTGCTGCCAGCTGAAGTTGAATCAAGTCACTGAACTAGTAAATGTGCGCAGAAGTCAAGTGAGAAGTGTTTGGTTCCTTCAAAACTGTTTGATTTAGGTCATTCTCAGGTTCACCAAAAAGCAATTATTGTAGTAAAATACCAGTTTGAGTCTGATTCATCTTCTACTGCTTCTACGCTTATCAACTCCTCTGTATTCTCTGTCTAATTCAGATTGTAAAATCCGACCCTGATAGAACACCAGAAAAACCTCTCTGCGCTGAAAATGCCTCTGTAAAAACAAGAAGTTTTGTAAAAGCATCATGATTTATGGGTTTTTTCCTGAGAGAGGGATGGTACCGCCGATCACACAGGTCTGTGATGAGGTGGGGATAGGGTGCAACCCCATGGGCAACCCCTGGGCCATCCCCATCCCTGTCGCCATCCTCATCCTCATCCCTGAGCTGGGGGCTCCCGAGGGAGAGGGAAGGGAAGGGATACAGGGCGAGGAGGGGCTCCAGAGCATGCAGGAACAGCGCTTTATGGGTCCCACCAAACCAAATGGATGTTGGAGGGAGGGAAAGGGCTGCACCAGGACCAACAGCGTGACAGCAGCCATCGCTTCATCTCACCTCCCTCGTCTCGGGAAACTGGCGCTTCTCCGAGGGGAATGGGATGAAGTTGCTGAGCTGCCTTCTGACAGCACCAGGGTAAGTCCCGAAGTGGAGGGAAAGGTGGTCCACGTGCAGAGAGGGACACAGCCCTCCCTCTCAGCTCCAGGCTGTAAATATAATTCATTTCAAATACCTTTCTGGGATTATAAAAAAGTTTTCTGGATATGTTTAAGTCAGATTTCCTCTTGTCACTGATGTGCCTCCTCCACGCTCGAGGAGAAGCCTTCTGAGGAGCATGGCTTGGACCAGTAGCCAACTTCAAAAAAACCCCCCAACCTCCAAAAAGGATGAAAGCAACCCCCTCCCCTCCAGAGGGACCCAAAGGAGCGTGGCAGCACCCGCGCATACACAGCGGGCCGAAGCACGGCCAGGGGAGCCGACGCTGCCTCTTAAACCTTTAATGAAAAGACAAAGGCTCTGTAAAAAGGGTAATGGGTTAACCCACAACCCTTCAATACCTATTAGATCACAGCAGCACAACTTCATTGCTTCAGCCCCCGGCTTCTGCTCCTTAAGCCCAGAATGAAATGTTTCATATATTAACAGCAAAGAGAATATAACAAACATTTTTCTTCCATTTCAAGCTGAATGCAAAACCTCAACCTCTATTATTTAAAAGAACCAACCTCCCCCAACATCCAAGAGGGTCTCCAGGAAATACTTGTGATTAATCTCGAATTTTGCGTTTTCTTGTCATTTTCTTCCGCTCAGTCTGAGTTACAGTTTAGCACCTTAAAACTAAGATGGCACTCTTGGCACACCAGCTTCCCTCCAGTTCATGCGTCTGTGCAAGCAACACCCTGACGCCTTCCTCGCCTGCACCAGGCTCATCTCTGGGTATCGGGGTCTTCCACCAGCGCCAGCGCTTGCCCAGAGGCCGGTGGCTCTCGCCGGCGGTTCCTGCGTGCCCTTCCACGTGCCCATGAGCGAAGCTGGCAGCCGGCGCTCCCTGGCATTCTCTGATGGTGACAACTCAAAATTGAAAGGATAGGTCTGTGGATTTGGTCCAATTTCTAGGGGGAAGGAGGTGTCCATGTCATAAATATCACCACCGCAATGGCACCTAGAGGACACTAAAGAAGGTTAAATTGTTGGCCTCAACTACTCTGAGGTCCGTATCTGCTTAAGGCCAAACTCTTGGCTTCTTTACTCCTCGCAGGAGCTGTGTCACTGAATTCAAAAGAAACTAAGGATTTCCCTTCATAATTACGGGCAACACCTTTATTACACCAGAGGATTACATGCATATAGAAATGAGATACAGCGGTGCATCACAACTTTCACAGGAGGGCTGTAAAACAGGGAACATTCATAGGCAGACTATTAACAGAAATCCTCAAAATGTTCTCCTCATAATTATCACTATTTAAGAACAATATTTTTGCATTTTTCTATCATCAAAATTGTCAGTCTTTGGAAAAATTAGTAATTACCTGTATTACTCGGTCTTCAACAAATCTGTTAGACATTGGTACTTACCATGTATTAAATCTATTTCCAACTTTAAACAGAAGGAGGTGCTACAAAGACCACCAAGTTAGCCCAAATTGCAGAAATGAACCCTTCAAGCACCTGTTCTTGCTGCTTCTTTTGCTTTCTAGCAGGCGTAGTTGTCTGGCCATTTGTGATGATGTCCTACCCACCCTTAACGCAACAAGCTATCTAGCACATAATGGCAGGTAATTCTGTGTTATTTTTCCTGTGCATAAGCATGCTTCTGCCCTCTAATGGAGAGAGCACGTTAGGTGCATTTGGAGACATGGCGAGTGCTCTCCTCTGGGCAGCAGGAACTAGAACATTTCCTCCACCGTTAGTACTGCAAGAAGAACCGGTATTTTGGAAGCTGGAGCCCGTTGGTTGCAATACCTGTATGCAATGTTCTCTTGCTCTGTACAGCTAAGCTACTGTAGCGAGCCTCCAAGACGGTACAAGTCTGCAGGGCAAATGGAATATGAATGCATGGGTTTATCACCTGGAAGGCAGAGGACCTGCTAGGAATGCCTTTTGTCTTACCACGGCCTCTCACCATTCACGTAGACTCTTCCATCCTGGTGATCTCAAAAAGCTCTTCATCAAACACACGTTACCTGCTCCGTGCGTGGATTTTCTATAGGCAAGGAGTGTTCCCTTGGGAAGCAGACCTCCTGGCCTCCAGCCCCCGGCTCGAGCGAGCTTCCTCTCCACTGAACTGTCTGCAGGGTAGGATGAGTCCTAAGACAGCTTAGACACCTCCAGTCTTCTCGCTGGTTACAAACCCAGCAGGCAGCAGTCTAATGGACTGCAAAGGCCCCGTGTCTGGGTAGGAGAGAGCAAACGAATGGCACAGCGCTGCCCTTCTCAAAGAGGAGCTTGGCCCATGGTCAAGGTGGGCCTTGGATGGGGTGATGAGCTGGTGACCAAAACGTGGCTGGGCTTGTTCCCTTGAGAGCAGCCACCGACACCCACCAGCCCTCCCGCCATAGCTCCCACCTCCTCTGCGGGCAGCAGGCTCCAGGTGCAAGAGGACATCTCGCTGGGTGTGCCAGCAATGGCGTGCCTGCAGCGCGGGACGGCCACCGCCTCCGCCACCGACCCCAGTCCTCCTCACTGCACGACAGAAGGAACATCCGACTGCACAGGACTCTGGGACTAGAAATTCCCAATGCGCTTTTTGGGATGAAATAATTTTCAAAGAATGCAGCTCTCGATACTTGTAAGGTTGTCTCTGTCATCGCTCCACCAACTGCGTGGTCTGCTACACTAACTACAGTGCGCAATGCAATCAATACAATTCTCAGAGAACTATTTAGAATCATAGAATCATAGAATCATAGAATCATGGAATGCTTTGGGTGGGCAGGGCCCTTCAGAGCCCACCCAGCCCAGCCCCTGCAGTGCCAGGGACAGCTTTAACCAGCCCAGGGTGCTCAGAGCCCCGTCCAGCCTGGCCTGGGATGGTTCTGGGGATGGGGCCTCCACCGCCTCTCTGGGCAACCTGTGCCAGTGCCTCACCGCCCTCACTGTAAAACATTTCTTCCTCATAGCCAGTATAAATCTATTCTTCTTTAGTTTAAATCCATTACTCCTTGTCCTGTCACAACAGGCCTTGCTAAAAAGCTTGCCCCCATCCTTCCTATAGGCCCCCTTTAAGTACTGAAAGGCCACAATAAGGTCTATTTCTGCGATGTTGTGGTAAAAAAGCCTTACAGCAAGAACTGGCACCCGGGCCAGCCTCCATCTAAGGAGCTATCAATAATTTGGAGCAGGATTTTGGTGTCTTTGGATCCTTGGTGGCAAAGTAAACACTCTCCGTGCCCACCATAACAACTGAGAGAACTATTAACTAATGACAGCATGTGGATTTTTAAGTATGAAGACCATCCTGTTCCAATCAGGTTGCTCACAGAAGAGATGAACGTGGTGCTACGGTGACCGAGCCACCCCTGCGCAGCCTCGCGGTCCTGCTCTGCAAGTCTTTCCAGCACATCTCCTCGAGAAGAACAAATGGATGCTTCAGGACCCCGCCTGAGCTGGCCCTCCCAGCACCCGCAGACCGCGGGGCTACGATGTGCACGTAGGGTTCATCTCCCTTCCGTGAAATACAGGTATTTATTTTCAAGATACTGCTGGAGTATCACCTTTCTGAGCTTATGTGACTGCAGGACCCGAGTCCTGTCTCGCTGAAGAAGTCAGTGCACGTGAGCGAGCAGACTATTCTGAGGTCTCTGGCATTTTGGAAAATGCTTTTCTTGTAGGGTCCAATTTCCTTTCTGTTTCTCATGGAAAGAGCAGAGGTGGTGAGAGGCTTTGGGGAAATGTTGGCTGCTGCCTGCTTTCAGTTCTGCCTGCAGAAAGCAAATGTCATCTGGACCTTTTTTTTTTTTTTTCCCCTTCTTCTTACTCTGGAGGGCTTTGCGAGGGGCTCTTCCTGTTGGGTGCATGGTGGGAAACAAAAACAGAGAAAGAAAATGCTAAGAACCAAAAATACCAGAACCGGGAAACAAAGAAGTGGCTAAAATTAGAGTCTTCCAAGGCGGGTATGGACCTTTCCCCAACAGAAGCAGCAGAGGGAACTCCACAGGTCCGTAGCCCGACATGTCCCGAGGCTTTCGCCTTTCCTGCCGGTCCGTCTGCGCCCCTCGAAAGCAGCGGCCGTGACCTGCAGCCCAGCGAGGAGGTAAGACTGCCCTGGACAGAGCAGCGTGCGGGAGGCCGTCGTGTCGCAGCGGTCGGCCCCACCGGCTGCGGGGGCACCTGCACCTTCAGCTCCTCTCTGCCCCCTCGCCAATCCCACGCTTGCAGCGAACAAGTGTACTTGGAAATGTATTTAGAGGCTAAATCCTCCTCCCTGCCGCCCCTGCCTGCTGTACCCCCTGCCCTTCCCATTCTGATGTCCCGTTTGCTGCCTGAACATGTGAAAAAAGCAGCAACTCTTCTTTCCAGACTCTGGTCTCCTTTCCAGTTGCTGTAGCTAAAAAATCTCTTTTCTAATCCCTTCTCATAACCTGTCTCTTCTCAATTCCTCCTTCCCTGCAATCTGCCTACCCGGACCGCCTCTGGCACACACTTTACATAGCCCAAGTCCTCCAGGCATTTACAGGTCTGAAGAGTTATTCTCAGCAGGGCTCCCAGACAACTTCTGCTGCTTTGTTCTTCTGGCTGAGAGGACATCAGTTCCACTTCAAAAATGTTTACAACTTGTTGTTTATTTTTGTGGAACTCGGGGCTATTTCTGACACAGAACATCTAACAGCTATGAATGGGCATAGTCTACTGATGAATTAAAGCCCTTTCATGAAATCACTTCAAGAATAAATAACAATATTCCCACTCTGACATTATCAATACCTGTCTGCATTAAAATACATCAAGAACCACCCAACCCTTTACCTCCTGTTCCGTTCCTATGAAACAAAGCTGCAGAACATAAGGCTCTTCTCAAAGCTAACCAGAAAAAAACCCAAGTACAGTATCATTCAATGCCAGGACACTTAAACTCTGCTAAAACAAGGCCAAAATTGCAGCTCACCAGCGGACATAGCTCTGTTGGCTAAATGAAATTGGAGGCAGCCTTTGGCTGAGAAGCTCATGAGGTTCATGCAATGCCACGCATCCTAGCAAAGCTCAGAGCGAGGATCTGGATGGGCTGCAGCAAGCAATTCCCCGGGCTCTGGCTGCACTGCAGGTTAGTGATGGCACCACACATGACCATTAGCTCCCAGGGGTTCAGATTGGCAGGTTTCTTCCTCTGTTTGGTACTTTAAATGCAAGAAAAATGATGCTAAAACTCTCTCCAGTGTTATTCTCTCAGGAGTTACCTTGCTGCATAATCGTTCAGGTGGAAAATAACAACACGCTTAGGGAAATAAGCAGCCAAAATACATTGTGGTCAACATCACTTGACCAAACAGGCCCAAAAAAGTTCAACTTCTTCAGCATGGACTTTCCCCACATCTCCATTTACTAGTTCCTCTGTCTCCATGAGCACAGATTACAGAATCTTCTTTTGGATAATATGGACGTGTCCCTCTGTAATCTTGAAGATACCCGGCACACTGGTTTCTCCTGTCACTTTGCTGCTTGGCTTATTTCCCATACGTAGAAATATTTCCCTGCTTTAGTAATTTCATAAACCATCTAAAAGCTTTTCCACATGAATAAAAGAGAGAATGGGAAGAGTTCTGGCTTTGGGAAGGAGAGCTGGAGTTTTTGTTGTCCCACTTAACAGACATTTCCATTTCCAAATACAGACAGATGATGCTTGATGTTTCACAGGGATGCAATGACATTGCTGGTTTGGTATAGCCTTCTGGCATGAAGCTTAGAGACTGATGCTAAAGCTGGAGAAGGGCTGAGTGAATAAGCAAAGAATCAGAAATGGGCGCATTTTCAGCATGAGTAAGCGTTGGAGGCACTGCAGAAAGGAAGCTCGCTGGACTGGCGTGGACGTGTCTTCCCCATCGGGTGGGATCCAGGCGGTGGGAGCATCGTGCCGTCTCGATATGGAACAGCATCTCATTAACGGTTGCGCAACTCATTTATAACAGAGAATTTGCGGTAGGACTAGCAAGTTACCAACCCATCAGTCACCGCTCTTACAGAAACATCGCACCAGCACTGGAAGCGGGACAGGCAGGAAGAGACGGGGCAGGGCAGTGGAACAGGGGCAACCACGGGTCCACGCTAACGTGTCTCTGGGTCCTTCACAGCACCTCGCCTGGAGCCGACATGTTCCGCCTCGCTCCACCGTTTGCTCGGCAGCAGTATTTTCTCCCCCGTTAATAACCCCCTCCCTGCTTCCTCTCTGCTCAAAAGGCTCTCAGCAGACTAAAAATCAAGCTGGCAGATTTTATGTTGAACCCAGTGCTTTCAAACCGTATTAAAGCTCTAAATTATGAATAGAAAAGTCGTAATGTGCCCCTAGGAAGCCAAATGACAGTTTAGGAGGGAAGCGTTGGTAAATCAGGAGGCAGCATCTTAGTCACATCTTTTCCATCGTGCCACTGCTTCTAATACATGAGGTAATTCTGCAAGTCTGGATGCATTAGTCACCAACAAATTGTATTCACAATTAAGGAGAACTCAACAGTCCTCCAGAAATCTCTCGTTTTTCTCTGGTGTTCAATCCACTGCCATCTTACGTCCCCCAGAAAAGAAAACTCTCCCATCTGCCACCCCAGCAACCGTATGGGATTCTTGGAAAATGAAGGCAATTAAAGTCCCTGTGGGATCACAGCCCCCAGATCAGCTGGGGGGTGTTTGGTAGGATCAAATATTTGAGGTAAACACATCCTGCGCACAGGGCAGCCCTGCTTCGCACCGTTTGCCAGCCGTAAGCAGCTCAAACCTGCCGCACGCAGTTGAGGGTGGCCTCGTTACGAGAAGTCGGAGCCGCAGGAAAGCTCACCGAGACGCAACGAGGCTGTCCTTGCTGCCAGCCCCCGCCACCCTGAACGCGGGGCAGAACTCCCCAAACCTCTGCCCGAGGCTCACGGCAGGACCTGCACCGCAGCACCAGCCCCGCGCCGCCCCATCACCCCGGCCCCGAGAGCCCGCGGCGGCCCGGCGTCGGGCTCGGGGCAAGGGGAATCGGTCTTTATTTCCCAAAACCAAAAGTCCCTTTTGCTGGCAGAGACATTCTGCTGCAAGGAGCCGACAAGGGGACGACCGGATTGCCTGCAGCGCGGCAAGGGCGGCTATGGAGGGAGGTGCCTGGCGCTGACTATTTTGCCCCACGTGCTCTCAGACTCTAATGTGAGGCCCTCCCCAAAAAAGAAACGTTCTGCAAACAGCCAAGGAGGTCAGTCATTACGGGACGGGCAGCAGCAGCCCACGCCACAAGCTGTTACCGTCAGCGCTCTGAAGGAAGAAAAGTTTCTTTTGCTTCTTAAGTAATTTCTGGAAATGGTCAGAAAAGCTACTCCACACCGTAAAAAATTAATTCCTGGCTAAGTAATCTTCCTCGCATAATTTGATAGAAGGCCATTTCCAGACTCAAATCCCAACAAAAAACAAAGAGCGTTTATTTAAGCCTTCATCAGCACCACAAGCTAAAACTCTTATTTTTGTATCGTGCAAATATTCTTCACGCAGTGTAAAGGACTAACACCTGCCCACATAAGTCAGACACGTTGGGAAAAACAACGAGGATTATTTTGGCCTGTAAAAGTGATTTGAGAATAATGGGTGAGTAAAGTCACTGCATAATAATTTTTTGCATTTACTTGATTTGCCTGACTTCCTTTTGTGTATTTGTTCTCGTGCTGCTTTGTTTTGCAAGTATTCTGCAAACATCAGCTGATCGGAACATTTCACTCCAAAACCCGAAGACTACAACACTGAAATGATCCAATTCGATCACATTTATCAAAAGAAGTTCTGGTTTTGTTCTGTTCTTCTTTCACCTTTTTTTTTTTTTCACTTGAAAAACCCAAACTTCATCGTAACATTTTTGCCTCATCAGCTCTTATCAGCAAAATCCTCCTCCGGCCGCACATCCCCTCCCAGCGCAGCGTGGCTGGGAGGTGCGGGCACGACAGCCCTCCCGCTTCACTGGCCCAACCCCAATTCCTCTGCCTGCCATCGAGCTGAAAACGCAGCCTTCTCTCCCCCTGATCAAATACAGTGAAGATTAATACATTCAATCCACTTCTTTTTTTTTCCGGTTGGTTATTTTTTCACTTCTATTTGTAACAGTTCACGCGCTCTCCCAAGTCTCCCCGCGGGCTGCACCCACTGCTGTGCCCAGAGTCCCCGAGGTGTCCGGGCAGGACGCCGGGAGGTCCCCGACCCAACCTCCTGCTCCAGCAGGGGTGGCTGTGCGACTGGAGCGGGTCGGTCCACCGGTGCTTGGAAACTCCGAGGAAGGAGACTGCAGGCACTCATACCACGTTAGTATTACACCATTAGACGTGGAAGAGCCTGGCTCTTGCAAGAGACCTGAAAGACACTTTTCATCGTGCCAAACGCAACTAAAGCCACGGAAGGGCACATAATTTTAAGTCCCATCTTGGGCTGCCATACTTAAAAGCTGCAGATGTGTCGGATGGAGACGATGAGTTGTTGTTGGAAGAAGCAGGGGTTGGGGGGCAAACCAGCATGGGCTGGAAGAGCCCCAACTCCGCTGTGGTCCCCAATGAACAGCTCGGGCTCGGCCTTGGCTTTGCCATGTAGAGACCTCTTGGCCTTCAAGCTCACACGAACGTGCCCGCACAAACCCTTCCTGACTGAGGCACCGCGCCTCCAAACTACAGCAGAGCCATCGGGCGAAGAGCCACGCTGCTGCCTGACGGCCGACGCTATGGAAGAGCAGGCAGCAGGCAGACAGCGCCGGAGCTCTCCTGCCCGCACCACCACCGCGATGCCACAGGGCAGCCTGCATCCCGGCTGTGCTTGAAGAGGGGACACATGCTCCCTGCTCCTCCCTGGCAGGGTCTCCAGGAGCGAGGTTTGGGCGTTTGTTTGAAGCGGGCAGCTCGGTTTCCGTGCCTGCGGCTCCCTCCCCTCTCCCCACTCCCACCCCCGCAGCCCGGCGTGGGCAGAAGCCAGAGGGGATTTTCCTCTCCTCCGCAGGGGCCGCGGCTGCTTGCGTTCATGTTTTTCCAAGCGCCGGTGCAGACGACAACAAAAGATGAAATACCGCTCCTTCCTCCCGTGATTTCCTTTCCCACTGCTCGGTAAACCCCGCCAGGACACCTCCACTGCAGGAAGAGCGCTTCAAACCCGGCCGGCCTCGCCGGTGCCGGCTGCCACCGCGGCCAGGTGCCGGCAGCCGCGGGGCCGCGGCGGGAGGAGGGCAGCGATGCCAGCAGGCGGGGGCAGGCGAATAATTGGCGGCGGTTCTTGCGCTACCGATAATTTCCCAGCTTAGCACAGCCCTGTCAACAGTGTCTGCACAGCGGCTTGCGCGCAGCCGACATGCAGCTGGACGGGAAGCGACAAGGGCAAATTAATCGGCGGGCAGGATCCCTTACGGCGGCAGAAAGGAGCAGGGAGATTGGGTTACCTCCATTTTAGGTTAAAGTGCTGGCGTTACAGCTCCAGCTAATTTATGAAGTTAATTAGGCACCAGGATCTTCTTTCAGAGGGAGACAGGATGTCTTTGTGAGCGAGCAGCCCTGTTCTCCTCCTGCCCCTTCGGGGGAAATTGTCAGCTTTTTGCTGGGAAATCGGATCGCGCGGGAGGAGGGGGTGGCCGGCCGCGGGACAGCCACCCCCGGAGGTGGTCCCCATCTGAACCCCGCTCACGCGCCGCTCCTCCGCCCGCCCCGGCTCACTCGCAGCCCTGGCAGCCTGGGCGACTGGGGAGGTTTGGTACGTTTTCAACATTTTCAGTGCCTGTGTGGTACGGCTGGAAACCAGCACTGCCTTCAGAAAACACTCCCACATTCGTCAAAAGACTTTTACAAGGGAGAGTCTAGGCTACATCCTTGATTGTGAATTAAATCTGCCTGCAGAAAGAGGAACTAAAGAATGCGTTCGGCTGTTGCTTTAAAATATTTTGTCTGCGGTGACATTTATAGGTGGCAGAAAGACCTAATTTACTATCATTTGGCTTTCAGCAGCCTCAGTAAAAATTTTGGCTAGGCTCACGCTTGAGAGATTCCGCCCAAAAGAAACTCAGATGCAGCCTGAGCAGAGATGCTGAAAGCAGAGCCGGGACGCGGGGCCCGAGCGGGCTGGGGCGAGCGCTGCACGGCAGCCACGGAGCAAAACACGCACCGGGACCCGCAGCTCGGCCGAAATCAAAGGGGAGACGGGGTCGGCGGGCAGGAAAGGGAAACGCGAAAGAGAAAGGACAGGCCAGCAAGAAGATGAGCCTGAGATCCGCACGTCGGCTCCTAACGAAATACAGCCTGTTCTGCTAGCTGCCCCGGGGAAGGCTTTGTTGTAGCATCTTTGATTCCTGCACCCATTTCCCCACAATGGCCGTAATGTATTTTCAAATACGGCTTTATTTGAAAGTAAAATTTCCATTAGCCAATATTTGTCTGTTTCTTTGAAGAAAATACTGCTATGCAGCTATCTCCACGCTAATTATATGAATTAAGAAAGCAATGAAAGTGCAATGTCTGTATTTTCTTTCCCGGGCTTTCAAGAAAGCTGTCTTTTAAGCGTGTGTGCCGCTGAAGTTTAAGGTGCTTTTTTAGATCTCTTGGAGGGAGAGGTAATTTAATTCAGTTTGCGAGAAGCACCCTTAGATGTTCCCAGCGCAAATCACACAGAGCGGTGCTGTTCAAAAGCAGAAGCTTCTGAAAAGTCTCTTGGGAGGCAGCACTGGGAAAAGCTGTGGACAGCGGGAGTCAGGCTGGAGGAGCTGCGGGACGGCCTGGAACACGGAGCCTCTGAAGAGGCCGTCCGTCCATCTGTCCGTCTGCGAGCACCCAGGCACCCCAGGCGGGCGACAGAGCCCAGAGGAGCACACCCACGCCAACTCCAAAGGAGCAGAATCAGAGCAGCCATGCAACTCATTCCTGCGGAGAGAGGGAAGGCGGGCGCCTGATCCCGCCAGTAGAAGGGCTGACAAATTACCTCTGTTTTAATGGACGAGCCTGTAGGAAATATTTTGCCGTGTGACTACTAGTTCACATGGGGTTAGCCACAGAACTGGAGACTTATTTAATGGGAATATTTGGCTTAATATTCAACTTCCATTTGTGGAAAGTTTCTAGACCAAGAGCCAACTAAAAAGTGAAAGAGCTAAAGCTTTGAAAAGCTGTTATGCCAAACTCCGGGGGATATGAAAAGCCCACACAGAAGAAAAACAGATAAACCATCTGTCTTCAGCCTTTTCCTTCTGCAAGCCCAAAGCGACGAGCCGGGCGAGCAGAGGTGCTGGGGGAGCCGGCGTCCCTTCAGCACTGGACTTTTGCTCTTGGCCAAACAGCCTGAAATACCTCGCCTCAGATGGGAGTTTGCCATTTCCCCCTGCCCTCCCAAAACACAGTCATGGCTCTCGTGGCCTACACACATCGTTCTTTTTCACCTATCTTAAAATACCTCATGGAAGCATACAGATGCTTAGAAAATAAATCCAGGGTTATTAAAACACAACGTAGGAAGGAATTATGAAATATATATATACACACACATGCATATACACGCAAGCTTTAAAATGTATTGCCATCAGCAAGTAAGCCTCAAGTATATTTATCTGCGGAGTCTACTGAGTGCGCTGCTTATGTTTTTCATGAAACAGGTTTAAGGATGTTTGCCAGCCCCTTGAATCACTGCAGTTTATGGAGCTTTCTAACTGCAGGCACAATCTAGGACTCCCAAGTTAAAACTGCTTTAAAAAACCCAAACAGACACCCTTATAACAGTCTGCACCAAAAAAAATAAGTCATAGGATAGTTTGACTATTATGTCATTTGGAATAAGCCAAGAAACAGACTGGGAATTTTAAGATCTTTTCTCAAATAAGAAAAGTAGTAGATAGGCGGTTTCTGTTTTAAACTGGAAATAATCTCTACTCCTCTCGAGCACGAAGCCAACCCCACGTCTAAAACACAAAATGCAACGCACCCCTGGAGACGTCTGCCTAAATCCCCCTGCCTGGCCCAGCGCAGAGAAACGCCCCGGGTCCCCCAGCAGACAGCCCGAGTAGGAAGCTCGCTTTGCTGGCTGGAATATCTGCCTTTGTGTTGCAGAAATTCGGCATTTTCCCCTCTCCCCAGGTCCCAGCCCCCCCTGCAGTGCCGCCAAGTGCCCTCCAAACCATGCTCGTGGTGAGCCTCTGCAGCAAACTCATTTTTCGTCCCGGCACAAAACCTGACACCTCATTTTTGCTGTGCTGTCTCCAGTCTTGCTCCTGTAACCTTTCAGTATCTCCTGTGACTCCGAACAGGAGCGGAAACAACTACATTTGGGGTGACCGCACCCCAATCTGCGCCAAATGCACAGGCTGACCGGCTGCTGCTGCGCGCACTTCCACGGCCGAGAAGCCTCTGCCCCTCCAGACACCGCTGCGCGCAGATCTGCTACGCGGGGCTGCCCCCGCCTCTCCCCCATTTCCACGAGCATCGCGGCAGCACCTCGCAGCTCTGCTAGGAGACAGAAAAGATGCAAGCCCCGATCAGCCGCACGAGGAGGTATCGAAGGAGGGAAAGGCAAAAGACCCGCGGCTCGTGACGCTGCTTGGAAGGCAACGCTTTGAGCAGCAATTTCCCTGGGGAGCTGGGGTCGGGGACGCGGGGTTGGGGACCGCCCAGGGCACCTCTCGCACCAGCTCCGGGCTGGGGAGCCACAAATGCCGAGGGGAAAACCCCCAGTCCCAGCATACGACCGCAGTCGGGAACAGGTCTGCTCATCTTGAAAAGAAATTTAGATAAGGCTTTTCCGGAGAAGCTATGATTACAAGATTCTACCTAATCCTTAAAAAATGCCATTTTTTTGTTTGGCAGTCAGAAGATCCGCCCCTCAAGGCTGGCCTTTGCAATTAAAACCCAGATTTTCGGGGTCTGGGCAGAGCTCTGCCTGGCTGCACAGAGCAGGGCGGGTGGCAGATGCTTCCCTCCGGCCCGAGCAGCGCCAGCTGCGGTTCGCTGCGCGTCACCCAAGGGTGCCAGCCGCGCACCGGGCGCTCAGGGCTTTAATCCCCGCCGACGAAGGGCGGCTGAGGACCGGCGCTGGCGAAGGAGGGTCCCGGGGGGGCCCCGGCCCCGAGCCAGCTCCCGGCTCTTGGCTTTCGCTGGAGCCGCAGTGGCTCCCGGCCAGCCGGCCACAATGCAGTGGAAGGAAGAAGAAACAGCTTTGTTTTGCCCAAAGCCTCGCAATTAATCAAGTTCCTATTTCCTCGCGGTCCCGCTTTACTTACCCCAAGTGCACCAGGCAATTTCTATCGCCGTGTAAGAGTCCAGGCACCCTGCGCCTGCCACGAGGTTTTCTTCGCAATTTCGTACAAACAGAGAGAACCAGAAAATGAAGCTAAAGCAAAAAGAAATGTCTTTACCATGGCAAGCGTTGCTCAAATGGCATTAAGAGTTCGCTGCAACATGGGAATCTCCCGAGCAGGCTGGCGGCCCCGACCCTCCCGACTGCCATCCCCTGGGACACGCTCCTGGGCACCAGCTCTCCCAGCCGGGAGGAAGAAGACCCCTCTGAGCACAAACTACCCCATTTTTATAACGACACACATCAATACAAAACCCCAGCACGTTTTCCCCGTCTTTTTCCAAATTAAAAGTGGGGCTGAATATTGGGGCAGGGGGAGAGCGGGCAAGAATCCAGGTTTCTCAGGAACAGGAGTACTTGATTTATGAGAAAATTTCTTAAACAGAAGTCCCAGAGATGCCATTCCAGAGAGACATTCCCAAAGTGGCTGACGGGAAGGCAGGATGAGGGTGGGACTGGCTCCCGCGCCTCCTGCACCTCTAATTGCCTTTATTCTCCATGAACATAAACAACACGAGCGAATAAAACAGAGCCACGAAAGCCTCCGCAAAACAAGGGCGAGTGAGCAAAAAGGGAGAGGAACTGAAGAGGTCGCGCAGGTTAAGGGCTGGTTTCTGACACCACAACCCGCTCTGCATCCGTCACGCAGGACGGATGGACGGACGGACGGACGGGCAGATGCAGTGCGACAGGTGCTGCCTGCTCCATCCAGCCCGCCCCGGGATGGGGCAGCCGGACCCCCCCAGCCCGCCCCGAGCCCCAGCCCCTTTTCAGCACTGCATCAAGGGTTCACCCCTGGCGACGGGCAGGGCAGATCCCCTGGCTGACGGTCTCTGTATGGCCTTACGTTCATCTATAGATAATTTTTTTCCTTTTAAATGCATTGCGGGGTTCATATCTTCTGAACCTCATTCACCCTTCTGAAACAGGTAATATACTTACATGTGGAAAACACAGCTCGAAACCACGAAGCGCATCGGTTCTGCACCTCACTCACATCATTTGATAACAGGGAAGGGATTATTTCAGAAATACTCTGACCTATAAGCCTGACCTCCGAGAACTGCTGGCGCACAGAGGGAAACAGAAGCTCAAAAATTCCCTGGCACTTCAGAGGCTCTTCCACACTCTGGCACCGCCACACTCTGCAGTTAATGCTAGAATTATTTGTACAGTCCCAGCAGAAGGCAGGAACAGGTAGTGAAAGAGGGAGGAAAAAGGGGAAGAGGCATTTGAGATGGATGTTGCTGAGGATGTATATGTATAGATATATATATATACACACATCCTGCCAGCTCCCAAAGCCCTCGCGAGGACTGGCCCATGCCGAACAAGGCAGCACAGCCTGACGCGAAACAAAATGCTGGACTGGGACGCTGCGATGAGGGGCACTGGCTCGGCCAGACCCAGAGACACCCCCAACACCTTAGAATCATAGAATCAGAATCGTTTAGGTTGGAAAAGCCCTTTAAGATCATCCAGTCCAACCATTAACCTACACTACCAAGCCCACACTAAGCCAATCAAGGGTAGACCAGACTAAACCATGTCCCCAAGTGCCACCTCTGCCCGTTTTTTGAACACTTCCAGGGATGGGGACTCCCCCACCTCTCTGGGCAGCCTGTTCCAATGCCTGACCACCCTTTCCGTGAACAAATTTTTCCTAATTTCCAACCTAAACCTCCCCTGGCGCAGCTTGAGCCCATTTCCTCTCGTCCTATCGCTAACTACATGGGAGAAGAGACCAACACCCCCCTCCCTGCCCCCTCCTGCCAGGAGCTGCAGAGCAATCAGGTCTCCCCTCAGCCTCCTCTTCTCCAGGCTGAACACCCCCAGCTCCCTCAGCCGCTCCCTACCAGCCCTGTGCTCCAGACCCTGCCCCAGCTCCGCTGCCCTTCTCTGGACACGCTCCAGCACCCCAATGTCCTTCTTGTGCCGAGGGGCCCAAAGCTGGACACAGCATTCCAGGTGCAGCCTCCCCAGCGCCGAGCACAGGGGCACAATCACCTCCCTGCTCCTGCTGGCCACACTGCTCCTGACACAAGCCAGGATGCTGTTGGCCCTCTTGGCCACCTGGGCACACTGCTGGCTCACGTTCAGCCGCTGTCGACCAACACCCCCAGGTCCTTTTCGGCCAGGCAGCTTTCCAGCCACTCTTCCCCAAGCCTGCAGCGCTGCATGGGGTTGTTGTGCCCCAAGTGCAGGCCCCGGCACTTGCCCTTGTTGAACCTCACACAGTTGGCCACGGCCCATCGGCCCAGCCTGGCCAGGTCCCTCTGCAGGGCCATCCTGCCCTCCAGCAGATCGACACTCCCACCCAGCTTGGTGCCATCTGCAAACTGACTGAGGGTGCACTCAATCCCCTCATCCAGATCATCGATAAAGATTTTAAACAAGATAAAACCTTCTTCCCGTGCCGCCGCCGGCTCTGTGACCCGAGGTGCAGACCAGAGCCTCGGCAGCCTGCTGGCACCGTACCCCCTTCCTCATCACACAGGATGACATCGTTTTGCTCCTTCTGACACCCAGCAGAAGCATTCAGCTGACACGGGTGGCAAACCTTTTTGCCAAGTCAGCAAGATGTTATCTGGCGAGCGCAACAGCTGCTTATTAACCATCTTCATTCGCATTTCAAAGGTGTGAACAACGCAGCAGTGACTAACGAGCGTCTCCCTTGCAAGACCGGCTGGTTCCGCTTCACCCGGCAGCTCATCTAACACCACTGTCGGAATTATTCAGCTGCAACCGGACATTTTCCTAGCTTGGAATGGAACGCTTCTGAGCAGCTGCCATCCCGCCTCTTACTGCCGAATCCGGTGCGATAAAGATGGGATTTACTTTTAGGATGTCAATCCCAGGGCAGGGCAGGGTCAAGACTGTCGTTGCTGGTGCTGCCCCTTGGACAAACCACCTTGGCCTCTCCGCCTCTATTTACCCAACTAGACACTTGATATAATATACCAAAAGTACCTGTAAAAAAAAAAAAAAGAAACTAAAAAGCAGCCGAGCATTTCTAGAACGTTAACTAAAAAGGCAGGAATGACAGTATTTTGTGGCAGCAGCTGACAGACATAGAATCATAGAATCATAGAATCGTCTAGGTTGGAAAAGCCCTTTAAGATCATCCAGTCCAACCATTAACCTACACTGCCAAGCCCACCTAAACCAATCAAGGGTAGACTAGACATGGAGACCATCACTGACAGTACCCACGGGTTAACTCTGCGGCCATGAGAAAGCTCAGCTTTGCCAGCACTGCACGTGTTTCCCAACGTTTTAAAGCACCGTATTTTATAGGAAAACAGATCCACTCCTGAGGACAGGTTTCTTCCACTGCATGAGTGGAACCGGCCGAGAGTCGGGGCAGCAGGGCGGCCGCCGTACGCCCCGCCGGGAGCAGCGCTGCTTGGGGCGCTTGCACACGTAACCTCTGTGCCGCGCTTTCATCGAGCTCTGCTCGGAGAATAAAATGGCGCTGCCTCGCAGCTTCGCTGTGCCGAACGAGAGAAAAGCTGAACACGGCCGTGAAGAGTTCTGGGGCTCTCACAGCCTGCCAGTAACTCCCCAGACACGCTCTCTGTGTGCCTTCGGGGGTGCTTTCTATAAATAAAAGAAGTTTATTCCAGCTGCCAATTTCACACGGCATCCACAAACCAAGAAACTCCGCCCTGAATTCCTAACCAAGCCCAGCTCCTGCTGCCCTTTACACCTGGCGAACCTTCCTGCTGACAGTGTAGGGACGCGGCTCCCGAGGCAAGCGGGATTTGTTCTTACGGTAATTTGACTAATGAAGCAGGGCACAGTAAAGTTCACATCACTCCTACTACTGACAACTCCACAAAAGTTTAAACAAAAACAAAAGAAAAAGAAAAGCAAAACTAAACAATTTATTTTTGCCGCAGCGATCTGCATTCTGCGTGGGTACAGGGAGCAGAGCTGCTGAATAAAGCTGTGTCATGTTTACATATTTATTTTTCCGAGTAGAAAAAGTGTCTTCAGTTCTGCAAGGACCCAGCAGCACTTAAAGGCCTATTTACTCCTCCTCACGTGCTTTTGCTTACGCGTGTCACAGCTGACAACCGCTGAAGCTCTTTGCATTTTTAAGAGATTATTTATTCCAAAAAATGCCTCCCCATCCTGTTCGATACACTGATGATGCTACACTGATTTGTCTGCTGCTAGAGATGGATTTGGGATGGCAAGGGACTTCAGAGCGCGGGGACGGGGCAGCGGGCAGAAGGTGCCGTCCTTCGCACGGCGCGTCGTGGCCACCAGCACCACGGCTTCCGCGAGCCGTCGCCCCTCTCCGCCGCCTCCTCCGCAGCCCGCGGCTCCCCTCCCGGCCCCGGTAAGAAGCCACGGATGGAGGCTGGTTTGCAAATATATTTATCCTTGAAATTTCTCTCATTTTCAGGCAGGGAAGGAGAAATGCTGTTCGAGTTTTAACTGGGACGCCTAATGAAGATTTATTCTGGTCCTGTAAATCAAAAGCACATGGGAATAACCCCTCTTCCTTAGATTAACTGGGTTATTTTTTTCGTGACCACTGGACCTTAGATCCGCTCCTCATTTCTTTCCATACCCGTGGAGGGCAAGAAATAGCCATACTTGGTCAATGAGAAAATGAAGTAAAATGCAAATAGACACACGATGACGAAATCCAAGTTTCCCAAAGCTGTTCTTTCCCTAAAGGCAGAGTCCCCGGGGCACAGGAGGTGTGGCGGACAGCACGTGGCGGGGCCGAGCCCGCGGGCGAGGATGGGCGCTGCCGTCGGTCCCCGCCGTGGGCATCGGCTCCGGGCGCAGCCTCCCCCTGCTCCCCCTGCACCTGGGGAAAACCCCGACTTCGAAGGCCTCCGCCGCTCCGCCGGGATCACAGACCGGCCCGGAAAGGTGTGGAGGGGGGGACGCCGTCCAGCACCGGCAGTGTCGTTAGGCTGGTTGCATCTCCTTGGGAAATCAGGCGAAAATGCCTGATAGTATTTCATTTTGAGGGAGTAACAGATGGTATTTCCTTCATCGAGCGGGGTTTTTTTTCCTGAATTCCTTACTTTTGACTTGGTTTGCACCTACAAAGCTAACTCCGAGGGCAACCGGTGAAGGCATTGATTTTGTGAAGGGAGCTGCGCTGTAATTACCACACCAGCGCAAAACCGAGCAGACACGGACCGGCACGTGGACCCGTCCTGCGTTAAACAGGCACCAGGACGGCCAAGCCACGTGCTCCAAACGCTGAAACGAGCCCTGGTGCAGCTTCGCCCTTCGGCTGCCCCACGGCGGGGCACGCACCGCGCCCCACCGCCTCCCCGAGGGAAAGCCAGGAGCAGCGAAGGAGCTTGCGCACCAGGAGGGCAGGGAAATTAAGGCCACAGGGGCCGCGAGGCAGCTTTAGTTCTGGCATTTCCTCGTGCGTGAGAACTCCCAACCTCGGGGGATCCCTTCCCAAGTCGGGGCGCTTCTAGCAGCTGCAGAGAAGCAAAGCAGAGCCGGCAGGGTCGTGCCGGGCTATTGAACGGCTCGGTCCCTGCTATTTTTAGAGACACCCACTCACGCAGCTGACGCTCGAGTCCCACCCCACAGAGCAAGGCGTTTGCAGTGCCTGCCCTGCCCAGGTAAAGCCTCCTCCCGCGACTCGTCCCGCTCCCGTCGTGCCGGCACCGGGCTCAGCCCAGCCCCGCGGAGCCCAGGCGCTGCCTGCCCGACAGCCAGGCGCGGGCACGCCTCGCGCCCACGGTGCTTCCTCGGGGCGTTAATCCGAAATCACGCCGCAGGGGAAAAATAGCCCAACTTCTGCAGAGAGCAGGAGCCACGGCGCCGTCGGGAGCCATCTCAGCACGTGGGAAGCTCTCCTCTCCTCTCCTCTCCTCTCCTCTCCTCTCCTCTCCTCTCCTCTCCTCTCCTCTCCTCTCCTCTCCTCTCCTCTCCTCTCCTCTCCTCTCCTCTCCTCTCCTCTCCTCTCCTCTCCTCTCCTCTCCTCTCCGTTCCACCCCACACGCAGGACAGCGGCAAGCCGTGCACCGTGGGCATGGGGTGCGAAGGCCAGCGTTTGCAGAAATCCCTGCCTGCAGCTGGGTCAGGCGAGCAGAAATGGCCAGGTCCTCCCAGGCACCCTGCCGCAAAGGCAGGCCAGAAATGGGAAGTTTTTGCCTCTGGAACGCTGCTAAATAATGTTCCAGTGGAGACAGGTGGTCTTATAACTTCAGAAATCAACAAGCCTGTAGCAGGGCATTAGAAACCTGTAAGAAGCAACTGTTCAGAAACATCCCAGAAGTGCTGTCAGGCGGTGCTTCACTCCATCAGAGGCACTGCAGCAGCCCGTCAGCGGCAGCAAAGAATTAAAAGGGCAGAGGGGCGAGAAAAAAGCACTCGGGGCCACCACTGGGAGACATTACTGCAAAGACGTGGCCAAGGACTTTCACAAAATAAAAGTGTTAAAAAAATAAAAGTGTTTTGGATTCTAGCCCTATTTTTCTTCCCAAAAACGGCCGCCCGCCACGCTCTCCTCGGGAGCCGCGGCAGGACGGTGCGGATGGAGCAGGCTGTCCCGGTGCTCGCCCGAGGCTGGCCGACGGAGGGGTGCACGGCTGCCGCTGGAACGGGGCACCCGTGGGACCCAGGCCAGCACCCCTCGGGCTAGCTGCGTATTTTGGGCGCTCTGCCACCCACCCCAGCCCTTCCTGTGCGGTTCTGATGCTCTTCTCCCCTTCGGAAAGAGAAGGCAGAGGTCCCCCGGGGTATTGCTTGCACGTTCGTACTTACAAGAGTGCAGGCTGGCAATTTCGTGGAGTCGAAAAGCAAAAATGCAGCCCATCTAGCTACCTGGCTAAACATCACCTGGCCCCACCCCACCTTCAAAACAGACCCGCACAACAAGAAATTACTGGGAGAGGAGAAACTGAAACCCTCGTGACTCCATCTACCTCCTCCCCTAAGTTTTGACTGCAGTTTATCTTCCAAACCCTAACACATGAGCTGCTCAGCTTTGCAAACAACTGGAAAAGCCTGCAGCAGGTCGCAGGTAGGAAGCCAGCCAGCAGCACCCGGTCTTACGCCCAGCAGCTGCTTTAAGGCTCCGGTATTACGCTTATTTTAAGCACTAAAAGGTGATTCTAACGAGGCTGCGGACGGGATCTGGCTGCCGCTGCCTGCGTTTGCAGCACCCACCTCTGACTTGGCCTCAGCCAGATTTAAGCGCTCGGAGCAGCTGCCCGCGCACCCAGCACGGCGGGGCCCTGCGCGCAGCGCGCGTCTCTGAATAATACAGGGGACACAGATGAGACGGATAAATAAATAAAAGAGGGAACAAAAAAATACAAAGCAGGCAGCAACCACGGTGTCGGTTACCCGCAGCGATACGCCCACATCGGAGGCTTCGCAGGTACACGTTGCAAAGCTACCATAGCGAGGTGCTTTTTTTAAAGGATTTAAACCCCCACAATCCTAAATCTTCTGCTTTTCATAATCAGGCAGCTTAGTTCGAAAACTTCCCCCGTTTCAGCTGAAGTATGCGTCTATGCTAGAAACACAGCGCTTTCTGGTTCTTGTTTTGCCATGTTTTCTAAGGAAGATGTTTTCTGCAAGGGCGGGATAAAGAAACTCAACGCTTATTTAGAAACAAACCCCGCTCCCTGGGGCTTTGGTGGCCCCGGCAGCCCGCCCCGGTCCCTCCGCGCCCCGCCGCCGCAGTGACAGCTCCTGGCATGGGACAGCAGTCCTGCTGACTCACCGAGTACAACTCCCGCCCAGAGCAGTTTTTCCATAAAAATAAAACCAGCTCTCATAAATAAATGCATTCCCATAGTAAAAAACCCCGATTGGCGGCTGGGAAGGAAGAGCTTTTGCCCTGCAGCAAAACAATTTCCCTCCCGGTTGGTGAAGGAGGAGCACGCTGGAGGAGAGGCAGGTCTGAGAGGGACCCTGGTCCCCTTGGGGTGAGGGGGGTATCGGCACCCAGGCGCAGGGGAGACCCCGGCCCCAGCGCGGTCGCTGCCGAAACGCTCATCGCGCCCAGAGCCTGGGGAAGCGGCACGTGCTCACGAGGGGGATGCAGGAACCGGCTCAGCTCCCCATGGAGCAGACCTGGGGGATACACGAGCATTTAGAAGGGAGCCGAGAGGCTTTTGTATGCAAGAGCTCAAACAAACATCTCTAACTTCACAGACAGCGCTCACAATTTTTAGCATTGCACATTTAAAGGCAGTCTTGGAATACATCGGTGCTCACTGCAGCAAAAGGAAAACAAGAAATCCTCCGGACTTGCAGTCCTTAACATTTGTACTCCATCAAGTCTCCCACTGAGATCAACAGGAGTTATTTCCACACGAACATCAGTTTTCAGCTTAATAAGAAGCAAGAACATCGAAATGACCCAACTCCTTTCCCTGCTGTTTCCCAAAGCGCTTTTGCAGAGGGCGAGTCGCTGTGCCACGGCTCCCGTGCAGTCAGGAGCCACCGTGGCCAACGTGAAACGTCACGTGTGGGGACACCCCACTTGGGCTCTACCAAGGCTTAAAGGATGAAGGTGGAAGCACTGAATCCAGCTGCAGCCTGCGGGGAGGAGGCAAATAATGATGGAAAGGTTTGGTGGCCTCAGGCACACCAGCGTCCCCGCCGCTGGCTGGGCTGGAGAGCAGCTCCACGGTGGGCATCGCTTTGGGACAACGCGACGTCGCAGCCTTCCCTGTGCACAGACCAGAGTTTGGTACCTTGTGACCAGCAGAAAAAACGCTGTTTTCCCCTTGGCAGCTGGGCACGCTCTGCCCGCTTCGTAGCACGTGTGAGAAGGTGACACAAAGCCACCGACGGGCAGCCCACCGATGCCACGGGACAAGATGAGCAAAGATTTCAAAGCGATGTCAACGCCAAAAGGCTCGTTGCGTGCCCGCTCTGCCCTTCGCCCTCCCGAGGTGGGCACCCATCTCACGACAGCTTCAGCTGAGACGGGGGCCCGGCGGGACGGCGAGGCTGGGCAGGACACGGGGGTCACCGTGCCCACCCTGCCCACGCCGGCGACGGGCGAGAGATGCACCAACGCCTAACGGCACCAAACCTCTGAAGAAAGCAGGAAAAGGCCCTAATTAATGAAGGCATTTCCCCTGCGTGGAAATCTCCATCAGCCTGGTTTTTTTCAGCAATGCATTTAGCAAAAAATAAGGAGTAGGCCAAATTCTGGTCTGGAGCAGTTTTTACGTTACTAACCTTTGCCGCTGTCCCGTTAGGGAAGCAGAGGTCCCTTTCTCGAAGGGAAGGAAGCACCAAATCCAGGGTTCTTTTGTACTTGTTCTCTTAAAGAGTCTCTTGTTCAGAAAGAAATCCCTGTTTCTTTCAAGGAGGAAAGCAGGACTTCCTGGCCCCGGCACACCTGGAATTTTACAGCTCCTCAGCTGCAGGGTTTGAATTTTGGCGAGCGCTGGCTCCCAGCTCGGACAGCTGATCAGCCCGTGGGCAGGCTGCCAGGGACGCCAACCCCTCCTGAACGGGTCCTCAAACGGGATGGCCCTGGTCCACGGCCGAAAAGTTACAGAAAATGGTGAACAAGGCAAGAAAAAACCCAAAGTCTTGAAGCAGAGCTCAAAGATGGGTCTCACAGCACCGGCAGAGAATTTGGCAGAGTATTTGGGGAAGTGCAAAGGGCAAGGCACCCCGAGACATCCCCCCCTGCCGTATACCCTAATTGTGGGTCCGGTAATTACAGGGGAGCAGCAGAACCCCTTGCACGGCAGCAACAGATAGGACAGACCAACTGCAGCGCGCGTAGCTGCCCAAGGCTTCCCGCAAAGCCCAAATTACTCAGCTGGTTAAAAAACCAGAAGCGGCTTTATACAGACATTATTTGGGCAGTCCTGCAGAGCAGCACCGACAAAGCCGCCGGGATGCTGGCACCATGCAGACACCCGACCCAGACCGCAGCCCATAAACAGCCGCGGGGCAGGGCTGGGGGACAGACCCGCTGCCGGCAGCCCTCCTCGCCCTCCTCATCC
Organism: Pelecanus crispus; assembly: GCF_030463565.1. NCBI lineage: Eukaryota > Metazoa > Chordata > Aves > Pelecaniformes > Pelecanidae > Pelecanus > Pelecanus crispus. Next base: position 1,487,866 of record NC_134650.1, read on the forward strand.
TCGCCATTGCAAACCAACAGCCCCGCAGAGCGCTGACCACCGAGGGCAAAACGCCACGGACCTGCCAAAACCACGGGCGCAGACTTGTGCTCACGGGTAAGCGGGCACAGAGGGGCTGAGCTGACATCTGTACAGACTGTTTGAAAAGAATAAAATGAAGTCAGACACTTCGTTTCTCATTGAAAGCTTGGATTAAAGACATTTGATTTAAATATTTGGGCTTATACAGAAGAAAATATTTGCCTTGTGGCATTATTCACCTTAAGACTCACTTTTCAACCTTTAGCTCAACATTGACTGAGAACTTGCGTATTCCTGCGTGTGTAAAAATTATCACATGATCAGTGGATTTGAGGAAAAGCACCAAATGCCACGAACGCTGGCAGAGCTGTAAGAGCTGCCGGTGCTACCCTGCTCATCACTATTTCACTTCACAGAATTGTGAAGGCCCCTTAACTGGTGGCCAGCAAATGGCTTCACTGCCAGTCTGCCCACTTAATTCCTCGGTAACAGCAAGATGCCTCCATTCCCCAAAGCCCCACGTAGCTTTAACCGATTCATTCTGCTGAACTTCTTTATGATTTCCTTTAAATAAGAAATTAGTAGGAAGAGGCAACTCTTGGAATCAGAAAAACTGCAAATTTGGCAAACAGTTCTTGTAAGGTCACAGCAAGACTCTGGCTCACAAACCTTGCTGTATTGTAACTCACATCATTTTTTTTTTTCCCCTTCAAAGGATAAATAAACTAAAAACATCCTGTTGGGGGAATGGTATGTGACTGACTTCCAGAGCCTCAACCGACAGTACGGGCACGAGACATCTACGCACCTTTACTCGGTACACAACATACGTAATGTGCAACCTTAATTTGGAGGCGTCCTACCTTTTGGATGCTCTATTCTGCCACCGCCACCCTCCGTGCAGGCGGCTTTCTCGCCGTAGGTAAATCCACAGACAGCAGGCGAGGCACGGGGCTGAGCCCTGCAAACCCCGCTCCCGGAGCCAGCGCCAGCGAGGCCGGCGAGGGGCCGGGCAGGCTTGGTACTCATGCAGCTCATGGTTTTAGTGGCAGCCATGGTGAGGAGAGAGGCAGAGCGGATGGATGAAAGGCAGAGCCTGTCCTCTGTTCGCACACGCGCACACGCAGTGAGTGCACTTACCTTTCTGCCCGTGCAAACCACCGCAGGCAGGGGCCTGAGCCGTCTCCACACGCCGGCAGCGAGGGCTGCACCCCAGACCACCCCCCAAGCCCCAACCCTTGCTGTCAACCAAGCCAACAGCAACAAGCTGCACCATCTCCACCGGTACCTGCCCTGGCACGTAGCCATTTCGAGTCCTCAGCAAACCTTCCGCTGATAACCAGAAGAAAGCAGCTAAAGCAAATATGACACTGTCTGCTCTCAAGGGACTGGGGACTTCCATGGTTGAGTGGGAACTGGAAGTGTTTGGAGCCTGTGGGAGGACCAGAGGGGTGGGAAGGAAGGTCTCCTGTAATTGAGAAGGTCGCCGCATACGGCAAGGCCATAAACTGCCGTGGAGGGAGCAGCATTCCTCCCGGCCGCTCCGCGGGGACGGGCAGGGGCGTGCCGAGGAGCGCTGGGAGGAAAATTGGCTTCGGCTTGCAAGGACTGCAATGGCTCTTGAAGATCTGAGCAGATCTTCACATGTACGAGGAGGGGAGGTTCTGTGGGAAAATGCTATCGGGCCCGGCAGAGCCGCGGCAGGAAGGAAATTCCCCCAGCAGAGACGGCCATCAGCGCGAGGGCTCAGCTGTGTCAAGTTCAGGGGACTTCATAAATAACTCGGCCGTCCCCAGGGAGTCATTGCTAAGGTCGCTATTTTTTCCCTTGAACTTTCCAGATGAAGGAAGCAATAGCAGAAGCAATGGCACAGATTTGGCCGGAGATCAACTGTACTGACAACAGTCATAGAATTTAACTCAGAAGAAAAGTCCTTTGTGTTTGCTGGAGTTATCACTAGACAGGTCGAGCAGTTCAAGCAGCAATGAGGAGTTCTGCTCGAAAAATATTCCACATGTGCAAAATAATCAGAGCTGAAACTTGCCGGCAGATATAACCCCCAGTAACTAATTCTACCGCTTAGACCAAGTTAAAAATGCAGGGCACATGCTAGGTGCCCATTAAAAATTAAAATGTTAAATTGTATTCTTCAACAAACTGCTGGGATTCAGAGTAAGAAACAGCTCTGATTAAAGATTAAGGACAGAGAACCTATAAAACACTAATTATCGCTGTACTTACAGTGAATTTGGCCTGTTGGGTTTAATTACTTCTAGTTCAAGATCACTTGAGTTCAGGCTGGGCTGGGGAGCGCTGTTGGAGTTGAGGAAGCTGTTTACGTTTGAAGGGATGACGGATTCCAGGCTGGAGTTGATGATACTGTTCCTGTTCTCCTCTAAAAAACATCAAAACCCAAGAATCATCAGCCATCACGCCCAGCTGCCATTGCATACAAAAGCAAAGAGCATACTGCAAAGGCATGGCGCGTTCCTAGCAATAATCCCTGCCCTAACGCAAACAGGGCAGCCCCCAGAAGACAGGCAGTTAGTTTATAGTCATATTTTCTAGATATTACATATTAAACTGCAAGAAAGACTAGGTACTCTTTTTTTTTCCTTAAGATGCAGCTACATTTTAAATTAATACTATTTTTAGTAAGAAAATATTCATTTTTCTCAAGGCATTAATAGACATCCAAAGTACCATACAACCTGAAAAAAATTAAAATGCAAACTACATACAGGAGTGGATCTCTCTGGGACTGAAATCAGCTGCCAAGGGACCGAGCATTTGTGTGACTGAGCGGGATAACATTTTAGAACAAGAAAAGGACACATCACCCAGTTAAAGTTTATCTCAGCAAAAAAATGCTTCAGCTAGGACTTAACATCAGCTACTCCTGATCTTTTCTGGCCCGGTGCAGAATCCAAAAGCAGCAGAGGAGGAAGGGGACAGCGTCTCCACTCCATTTCATCTTAGCTCTTCTAAAATACAGAGGAGCTGTGGGTCAGAAACTCATATCCTGATCGTATCTGATCCGAAACAGTGCCTCCTGCCCGCTCGGCTGTAGTGCCGGCTGTCCTGCGTCGGGGAAGCGCTGGCACTGCTCTCTGACAATCTGGAGGTTTCTTAGAGCTTCTCGTTTCCCTCGATCACATTCTGTTAAGAGATTTCCCCCTTATTTGTGTAACTTCGGCAGTGAGGAGTGAAAATATTATGCATCCCAAACCGACATCCACAGCATGGGCTCCCTCCTCAGCTCTTCGCCAAATTACCTAAAATCACATTAATTCATTTTTATAAGATGCCTTTTCCGTATAAGCAGCAATTGTAACTGTGAGAAGCAATTATCGTCAGTGATGGCATGGAAAGCAGCCCTATTGCAGAGAACTGCTACTTCTGTGATGATGTTTTCCTGAAAGATAGGGACCTGCTGGAAAACGTAATGAGTCCGACTTCAATGATAAATCTTTCAAACATTATTTTTCCAGTGCACACTAATATGATCAAATTACTGCTAAAAAGCACATAGTAATAGGGACTCCCTTATTCTTAATCCCTTCAAGTCGTACACCTCTGCTTGTGTTAGAAGAACATGTAACACTCATCCATATCCTGTACACATTTAAAGGATAAAACAGCATAAGAGGAACTGCTGGGATATAGGAAAAGCAAATCCTGAATATACAGCAAAAATAAACTGCCTACATTTCCGTAAAACAGCTTGTAGTAGTGTTGTCTCAGGCGCAGAGGAGCATGTGGCAACTCTTTGCCACTGCTTCAAAGAGAAAATCCTAAAAACCTAGCAAAGGTCTGTGGGTGCCGGGGAGGAGCGGAGTCGAACGCTCCTCGTCACACTCCTTCGCTGGAGTTGCTGCATTTTCCTGCTACCTGGACAAATCCAGAGCACGCACACGGCAGCGAGAAGGGCTACAACTTGGTTTAGCTCAGGTGGAGCTCCTCTTCCAGAGACTAGCCAAAGCCAAGGATGTGTTAATTACGTTGATACATGTCGAGACGTTCCTGAAATTGCACTTCATTAATCTCGATCTCCAATAAGCCACCAAGAGAGCAAGCAGCACGTAGACTTCTCCGTCCCCTCCTTTGTTCCTCCAGTGTACCCAGCTGGACTTTTTGCCCAGCCATGGTGTCCAGCTCGCCGCCGTCTGACATGCCAAAAGGAAAATACGGACAATCTCATCAGCTGTCAGCCATACGGTGCCCCAAACGACAAGCCATGCTTCCCCTAAACCAAGTCAGAAAGCCCATAACGCAGTGCCATTTCCCCAGAGGGGCAGGTCCTCTGACACAAAGCTACGAGCTCGCAAAAGCCCACCTGGGACTCAGGAGGCATAAGCACTTTGTGATGAGCATCCATGAACATCCAGAAGAGAAGAAGAGGCAAAAGTGAAGACAAGCAGAGCGCTGACCTCCACAGATACTGGCAGGCAGACGCGGGAGCCAGCAGATGAAGTAAGAGAGAAATTAAGCTGCCTACGGACCTAAAAACCCCAAAAGGCCAATCCGCATCACGCTATTCCTGCACCTGCCAGCACAGGTTTGAGGAGCGCTGTGGCAGACCACCTCCGTCGTGCATAAAGGTGGCCAAGCCCGGGGGCTGCCCACGCCGAGCCCACCGGACTGAACGGCCGGACCGGAGGCTGTGAGGAGTGCGGACCTGAGCCGCCGGAGTCTGCTCTAACACTACATCTTATTATTTCCAAACGTTTTCTGCCCAAGGTTGAAGTCCGAAAGTAAGCTCCGTAAGCCCAACAAATGAGGGTCAACTGTCTGCCTGATCTCAGCGCTAGCTACCAGCCAATATCGAATTAAAGTCCCTATCAGCCAAGAAACTGGAAGTGTTTCATCTAAAGGGGAAGGGAGATGAATGGCAGAATCTGAAACTCTTGCTTTATTCTATTTCCTCCTTTTTGAAAGGCTGATGCTGTATTTTGCTTCACGTTTTTAAAAGCTTATGTGAAGGATCCCTCGCTGTGAGACTGCGTTTGGTCTTACAGCTACAGGAGCAGAACCGCCCATCCGCTGGAGCGTGTCTCTCCTCCGTCACGCAGGAGGCAGAAGGCTTTGCGCACGGCCGGCAGAGCCGGGGCGAGGGGCCGCAGCCGGCCACGCTCCCCTCGCAGAGCACCGACACCCCGCTCGCAGCACAGCCCCGGCCCCGGCTCCTGCCCGCGTCTCCTCTCTGCCGGCACCGTGGCCCAGCTCCTGCTGACGAGACAGCTGCCATTAATAAACCAAGCCAGCGACTTCTCTCCAAGACCCCCAGACTACCTTTCTGGAAAGGAGGGGCTTAAGGGAGAGCTGCACGCGTCCATTTTTTGCAGTCCTCCCTTCGCTAAGCAACAAACTCTCCCATTGCTGAACGGCTCAACCAGCCTCAGTTCCCTCTCTTCCAGCTCAAGAACCAGCAACACGCCGAAGCGAGACTGAGTTTTCACCACTTACCCAAACCCTTGTGAATCTTAAGGGAGAGTAAGCCAAGCAGAGCCGCAGGAGCCTCACCGAAGCCTCCGGCTTCGCTGGGCTCTCCCCCAGCAAACGCCGCGCCTTGCCAGAGCGCAGAGCCGCAGCTCCTGGCTGATGACCTGGACTGGGACGCTTGGAGAGCAGCTGTGCACAGGGACCACGGAAGCGATGACAAAAGCACTCCGCGTAACACAACACAAGCAAAGTGCCCGAACACCGTTTACAGTGGAGAACTGGTACAGAACAAAATGGTGCACTTGCTGGGTTAGAGACACTTTCACAATATCCACTCAGTTCCTGGGTCAGTTGTGGACAAAAATGCCAATGTTTAACAACAAAATAATCACTATAATTATCTAATCTGCTCTCTTGCATGGGTCTTGTCTGTTGAACATTATAAACACAGCTTTGTATGATGAATTTTAGTGAAAATTTTAGAAAGATATTTTACTTCAATGAACAGATACCAAGTAATGGAAAATCCACCGTCCCACTTAACTTCTTATGGTTAAATTGCTCTCAGTCTTAAAAAATGTGCACTCTGTTTCCATTTTGAACGTGTCCAGCTCCAATTTCCAGCTATTACATCTTATTATGTCTCTATTTCATAGATGAATGACTCCTGCAGCGTGCCTTCAGTGTTCCCGTTGTGCTTGGGGCTCCTCTCAGCCATCTTTACCTCTTCCAATACATATTTTGAGGCATGAGCACCAAAGTGACCACGGACTTCGGAGCTCCCTGTCCCTCACCCCCAAGACAGCCACCTGCAAAGCCACGAGGCGCTTCCACCAAACGCAGCGAGGCTGCCGAAGGTGCCGGCTGCTTCTGTGTCACAGCGGAACTTTTCTGTGTCGCAGCTCAGGACGTGATGCAGACGTGGCACTTGGCTCGGCTCGAGCTGCTGTCCAAGCCCTCGCGCTTCAGCCTGACTTAGAGCCTTGGCCCGTCTCCGGACCAGTAAGAAAGGAAACCTCGCATTGTTCCTCAAGTGATACGTGCAGCAGGGACGGCAAACACCAAATAAAATGGTAGCGGCTTCCCACAGACACAGGAGATTACAGACCGTCAGGAGGAAAATTGAGAAAACATTGCTTTGCAGGGGAATAAATAAATGCAGAAATGACTAAATGAAGTCCGTTCCCCTTCCAGGCAAGGGGAGGACGGTACATGAAGGCTCTGGCAGCCAGGCAACTCTAGAGTCTAACAAGCAACTGCTTAGTTAACGGCAAATAAATTACTTAGGCTGAAATTTTTCAAAAGCACTTTTTGATATTTGAGGCTCCACTGAGAGTCGTGATACGCTATTTCCAGAGCACGCTTTGGTGCTACCGCTGCTTCCTTAAACCCACGTGTATCGCTATGACATCCTCCGAAATGAGACCGCCTGATGCTTAATGGTAACCAAACCAGAGGCAGACAAGCCCAGATGTTTTGAGAGTCAGTGAAGCACACAGCAACCACTCCGTCCACCCCGCCGCTTTAAGTCGTGGGGAGACGGGTGAACTCCAGCCCTCCCCTGCTCCGCGCTCCCGCGCTCGCCCACCTGCCCGAGCAAAGCGAGCCAAGCCCCGGAGCGCTTGCTCTGCCCTCCAGGTTCCTCTCCTGCTTTTGTAGCAAACTGGCAGCCGGGCAGCTCCAGGAGCAGCCGGAGGCAAGGGTTGGGAGTGCACGGCCAGGAGGAAGGGGAGAGCTGGGAATCGGGCTTACGCTGCAGCAACAGCCCGAGCAGGCGCATTCCTGCCGCTCCAGGAGTAGGGATGGGACACTGACTCCTTCGCCTAAATACCTGGAGCGTCAATTAGCGACAGAAATGGAAAGATGATCTTCGACATTCTTAAACTGCCGTGGTACCTAAACCTCAGAAAAACGCAGAACCTCCTGGCCAAGTTTTCGTGTCTGTAAAAGGCAAAGTGCCTGTGGGCACCCAAAAAGGGTCGCCTTTGGGAGACGGGGGCGGGCGTCCACCCTCGCCGCACGTGTCGCGCCCCGCGTGCGGAGCGCATCCGGGCAGCCGGTGAGGGCGAGGACGCGGGTCGGGGAACGCGAGAAGGGGAATGCGCAGGGGCCCGTCAGGTGGGGAGGGGGCAGCACCACTTTACAGCGTGCTAATGCAGCCTCAGTTCAAGCCCCTGGGCAAGGGCGTGGATGCCAGGCGATCTTCACGCTCCCCGTCAACGTGACAGCAGGGGAAACTGAGGCCTGATCCTGTTAGGGGAATCCTCTCTTCCATTGACGCCAGTAAAACTATTTTGTGGCATGGGAATTACAATCCGTTAGACACGAGTGGGACAAAAACTTTGCTGAGTGGGAAAGGCGGGAGCCGCGTCTCGGCACACTTACGCTTCTCGCTGGGCTGCGCGGTGTGGAAGAGCGTCAGCGGTCTCTCGCTGCAGGAGGGAGGCTTCGAGTCCGTGCTCTTCTTGCGAGATAACAACAGCTGCGAGTTCGATGGCGGAGTCTCTGGTACCGTGTTAAATATCTGTCAAAAATAATAAAGGAGTTGTTCTTCGGCATCGCCCCTTCGAACAGAACAGCTGCCTACCTGCCTGGTCTGCACCGCTCTGCGACCGCTCTGCAGAGCAGCACCTAAGAGGTGCATTCAACACGGCGACGTTTTGGGTACAATTTCCTAAATTCCGCACTCCGCCCTGCCTGCACTCCTTTTCTCTATTCTTCACACACGATGCACGTTGCAAGGTGTGAAGCACCCCGATACTCCGGCACTCTGCCGAGTTTTCGAGGGTGCGTGGTGCCCCGGGCAGGACAGATCGCCGTGTCCCCACGCACGCTCCCCCGCGGCGCAGCCCTCCGCGCCCTCGCTCCAACGCCGACCAGCTTGGGAAAGCGCTCGCGCCTTCCAGCCACAGCTGTCAGAAAACCGAGTAATCACATTTTTCTCAAGGGGATGGAATTTTAAAACTGCACGAACCTAAAGAGCAGCAGTTTTGTTTGTTGGTGGTGGTTGGTTATTTATTGTTTCTTTTCTGGAACCGCAGGCTCAGACAGCAGCAGTGCAGCCTCAAGACCAGCTCCCTCAAGGTCTGCCTTCGCCAGGGCATATTAAACACCAGCCCTCAGCGTCTTTCCCTGCTCTACCTGCCCCTGCCAGACAGCCGACCGCCGCTGCCGGGGGTTGCCAAGCGGAAAACCGTATTTCAGAGGCAGCTCGCTGCCCGCCGCAGCACCGGGGTGACTGCTCCGGAGCACGCAGCCATCGCCGCTGGTCACCGGCAGCCCTCGCCCTGCAGAAAGCCATAAAATGCCACCTGCCAGCTAGCGGGAGCGGCTGCCATCAGTTAATTGGTTTGTTTCGTGTAACAACAACAAAATCCTCACACACACACATAAACCCTCCACGCTGATTTCTACAAATAAATGCTAAAGAGCCAAGATGCGTTAGCCAAAAATGCGCACGTCGCATCTCTCCCCAAAAGCACGAAGAGGTGGGTGGGAAGGGCAGTACACGGCCCTCGGAGAGGAACTAATGAACCGCTCTCAATGAATCAAACACCTCGCACTTAAGGACATCGCTCCCCAAACTTTCTACTTGTAGGGACTCGCCACCCGGGCTCAGGTTCGGCTTCCGAGCCCGCAGACGGGGTGAGGCGCAGGAAGCAGCGATGAATCACTGTGCAAAACTCCTGCGCGCACGGCAGGCCCTGGCACCGGCACCGATCAAGTGAGCAGTTGAATCCGACTGCGCATAGTTGGGCACGCTGCGAAACAGATGGATGGATTACGGAGTCCTACTGCAGCCCTTCCTGGCGAGCTCTGCTGAGCTCATTCACACATTCCTCCTGGGCTTACGGATTAGCGGAGGGAGAAGCAGCCCAAGCCACGCTTTCTGCATGCGGCACCGCTCGTTTTCACCCTGCGCGCGCCTGCCCGCGGCCGTTCCCACCTCCGAAGCGGCTGTTTCCCAGGCTCCCCACGGGAGTTTGGGGGCCGGCAGCTCCCCAGCCCCTTTGCCTGGCTGCTGCACCCTGCTCCCCGCACCCCAGCACCCCTCCCCAGCACCCCAAAAGCCATCCCCAGCACCCCAGCAGCCCTCCTCAGCACCCCAAAAGCCATCCCCAGCACCCCAAAAGCCATCCCCAGGAGCCCTCCCCAGCGCAGGCGCCGGCACTCCGGCCAGCCCGCAGGTCCCGGTGAGAAGGGCTATTCGTAGCGCATTGCTTACCATGCTGAAACATTACACAGCTGCATGTTTCAGGTGCCTGTCCCGGCTGCTGGGACCCGTGCTGCGAGCCCTGCACTCTGCGCGCTAAATACGGCTTCTCTGTGGCAGGATCCTCAGCACAGGGTGCCCAAACCGGTACCAGGGGCATCCTGCCTGCCCCGGGCTCCGTTCCCCACACCCAGCGCGGCCACTGCCTGCTTCACCATGCTCTTGCTTTCAAACTGCTTTTCAGTACTAAATTCTACTTGGGAAATATAATCAAATATATAAATCAAGCAAGATAAAAGTATTGATTTACGAATTGCATTTTATGCAGTGATTTCCCACAGCACACCTGAAAATAAACTTCCAGGTTTTCGTTTCCTCTTTTTGGTCTTTAATAAGAGAAGATATATATATGCTCTTAAATTATGAACTCGGTGACTAAAACCAGCCTCAGCTTATAAGGAGGTTGCATCTTTCAATGCAGCTGGAACATCGCTATGAAACAGCTTTACTAAAAAGCTTCAGCACCCGAGATCTTGCACGCTCCAACTTAGCGTAACCCACTTTGTGTGTCTGTTAAAATGCCTCATCAGCCCGAATACCCACACCCCAGACGGCCTGCACCGCACCCTCACGCCGCACGCCCTCCGGCCCCGCTCACGGAGGCAGGGAGCCGCGCAGGCAGCGCAGGAGGCAGGGGACGGGCAGGGGACGGGCAGGGGACAGGCAGGGGACGGGCAGGGGACGGGCAGGGGACACGCAGCCTGCGCCCAGCAGCACGCCCACCCCACCATCCCCTCCCGCTGCCCTTCCCGTCGCGGGCTCTGACGTGCCCGTGCTCCACTCGAGCCCTCGGGTTTAGCGCCTGCGCTTCAGGCGCTGACACAACTGCAGCTGCAAGGGCTCCGTAAATACGCTTCTGGCTCTATTATAAACTTCTTTCATCGAGCCGCGACCCCTTCCATGCGCACCCTTCGCCCCTCGAGCAGCGAGCTCCCCGGAGGAACCCCCGCTGCCCCGGCGGCGCGGCCGGCCGCCCGCACTGCAGCAGGACGGAGAGCCGCGGCTCTGGCCGGCACACCGCCGTGACGACGGCACGACACGGCCTCCTGACGAAGCAGGAACGCCAGCGTTTCTCCAGGATGGTCCTCAACCACAGATCTCGGTGTCCCAAGCCCGCTACGGCATCTCCACTGAGATAAAGCCGGAGAGGGGGAGCAGAAGCAACGTGCAGGCGGAGGCAGGGCTATTAAAAGCCGCTCTCTCTACCACCTCTGCGCGGCACAAAGCACACGGGCTAAATTTAGCTGCTCACAATGGAGAAAAGTCAATTAACAGCTACGTTTAAGAAAGCACAATGCTGGTTTTGAAGGTCTAAGGAGAGACCCCAAGAATGGTAAGTTAAATAGCTCGCTGTAGACGCGACTTTGCCGTAATCGTGTACTGGGAAATGGCACAGATCTCTTCAGCAGCAAAGGAAACCGGCACTGCTGGACCAAAACCTCCTACTCCATCTCCCTCAGCTCAGACATCGCTTGCACAAAACCCCCACTCTTCTTCACAGGGAAGTTTCTCCCGTTTGTTTCATTTTTTTAATTTAACAATAGCTGAGACATGCTCCTCGCTGCGCAAACCTGTGTTATAGCTCTCCCAGTCACAGAGTCCAATTAACGGGGAGAGAGAGACAGTTTAATCGCCGGAGTGGGAGAGGAGCAGCCAGGATTCATAAATCACATTTACAGCCGTACTGCGCGCTCGGCCCTTTGCAAGCAGCAATTGCACGGCTCCACGCCACCTTCTCCCCTGTCTGCAAAACTGCAAAGACCCGGCAGCACCTCATCTCGGACGGTAGCAAAACGGCTCAATGAAACCTCCGAAAGAAACACATCCAGGTGCTGCTGCAGCCTTTATCCCGCACCTCGTGCAGAGAGACCAGCCCGTGGCCCCACCACCAGCGCTGAGGACCGGGGATGCAGCCCCAGCACCGAGGGCTGCTCTGTGCGAGGAGAGGGATGAGGCACGCACGCTTGTCCTGGTTTGGGCTGGGGTGGAGTTCATTTTCTTCCCAGTAGCAGGCACAGTGCTGTGGTTTGGATTTAGGATGAGCAGAATGCTGATCACACGCTGATGGTTTAGTTGTTGCTCAGCGCTGCTTATGCCAGGCAAGGACTTTGCAGCTTCCCCTGCTCTGCCAGGGGCACAAGGAGCTGGGAGGGGGCACAGCCAGGAGAGTTGATCCCAACTGCCCCAAGGGCCATTCCATACCATACGGCGTCATGGGCAGTATGGAAACTGGGGGGGGTTGGCCGGGGAGCAGCGATCGCTGCTGGGAACTGGCTGGGCATCGGTCGGCGGGTGGGGAGCAATTGCATTGGGCATCACTTGCTTTGGATATTATTACTACTATTATTATTATATTGTTATTATTATTATTTTAGTTTATTTTATTTCAATGATTAAACTGTTCTTATCTCAGCCCAGGAGTGTTTCTCACTCTCACTCCTCCGATTCTCTCCCCCATCTCACCAGGGCAGGGGCAGCGAGCGGCTGCGTGGTGCTGAGCTGCTGCCTGGGGCTGAACCACGACAGTGCTTTCCATGGGCTTCGGAGGAATTGCTCCTTGCTCTTTCCATGGGCTTCAGAGGAATTGCTCCTTGCTCTTTCCATGGGCTTCGGAGGAATTGCTCCCCGCTGCCAGGCCAGCCGCGCTTGCCCTGGGGCCGCTGGCAGGACCAGGAATGGTGCCCCCTCCATCACAGCCCCCTTCCCACTACACACCGGAGGATCTCCTCGTGCTCGGCGTTAATTACCCCATGATGCCCATTTTATTACAAGGAAGGTGAAATCCAGAGAGGTCAGGCATCCTTCCCGGTCAGAGGGCTGCGATGTAACGGCACACGAGGACCCAGCCCCGGTCCCTGCTCCAGCCGACAGCCTGGCGCAGTCCCACGCACACTGCTGCGCCTGCACACGGAACTCGGAGAGCAAGAAGCTGCTGTGACGTTCAAGACGTCAGTGGTACAAAGCCTTACACGAGGCCCGGCTAAAGCCACCGCCAACAGCGTCGCTAAACATTTCTGCTAATTACGGAAAAGAATAAAACGAAGACGAGGTGCTGAGGGCTTTGACTTTAGCATTAGTCCTTTCCGTTTACGGAGGTGAGCGTCTGGCTCTGTGTAATTCCCTGCATAAACCAGTCTCCTATTTGCCGTCAATACCGGCTGCATTAACATTTCACCTGGTCAATCCTCCGTCTGGAGGGAACATCATCAAGACAGTAAATCGATCTCTTAATTTTGTAACAATTCAGAACAATGGCCTTCTCCAGAGAGCTATAAAAATTTAAGCTTTGGAGAAGAAAATGGATGGACATCTGCAATTGTCAGAGGTAATAATGTTTCAGTATTACTTTTGGCTGACTTTTAATTTTCACATCAGAAATATGGTATTAAATGGCAATCACTTGAGTAACTAGGCATACAGCACAGCATCCTTATTGGTTTTTTTTTTGCACAGGATGCACTCTTGGTTTGCCTGTCATGGCAACATCCAGACCCACAGGAGAAAAATCATTTTATCCATTTAATTATATATAATCAGGATGCGTTTTATAACACATTACCTTAATGTATTGCATGCACACACAGACGCAGAAAAGGCGGAGAATCGCTAATGGATAAATCTTATTAAGTAGCAATTTGACATTTTGGTGGTTGGGTAGCACTGGGCAGCCGAGAGCCGGGCATGTTGCTCCCGCTCAGCTTTTTCAGGGCTCCTGTTTGCTGCACTGGAACATCTGGCAGGGAAATGGAGCCGTCGTCATCTCCTCCCCAAGCCCCGACCCTGCTCTCATCCCAACGCTATTCCACATTTCCCTAAGATCCGGTGTCAGCACAACCCATGGGAGATCACCCGAAGCGCAGCGGTTCCCAGTGGCAGCTGCAATCATAAAGACAAACGCACGGGCTGCGAGACCTCGATGCGCAGAGAACTTCTAGAGGAGAACACGCCTGAGAAGCTTTAAAAACCCTCTCAGAGGTTATTGCTGTTACTGCCAGTATAACAATTTGGATCTGAGACCTGGAAACCCGTTAAATCTCCAGAAACAATTTAACTTTTTGGATTACACATAGGGTTTAATGGTCTGTGTCGGATGCTCTGGCAACATAGAGCACACCATAAATCGTTCCGGGAACCTTCTGAAAGTCCCTGTTTCGCTGACTACGAATCCAAACTGCACATGGCTCCCGAGGCGCATCGGAAACATCGCGCGCGCTGGGCACGCGTTAATGCGGAGGTACCGCCGACGGGAGCACAGGTTCGTGCTCATCGGTGAAGACACGGGGCGATCGGCACCGTACCCTGCAGCATCCTTCCCTGAAACTTTCACGGCTTCGGGACAAATGTTTTTCCCCAGGGATAATCTCAGGTGGAAGATGAGCCAAATCTCAGGCGGGGTGACTGCAGACGCAGGCGGGCGAGCAGGGAACGCTGACTAATCCCCCTGAAACTCTCTCCACTGCCTCGGCAATCAGATAAGCCTTCAGAAGCGGCCAGGTAAACAAGCTGCCAGCAGTTATTCAGACCAAGAGATGTCATCATCAAGCTTGGGGTTTGGTTTTTTTTTCTGGTTACACAATGACAACAGTCATTTTGACAGGAGAGGCATTCCACTTACCTGGGGGAAATACAATGTAATACCAGACAGTTGCTGATTGCCAGGAACCATTCAAATCAATTACATTTTCCCTGCGAATGTACTTAATCATAAACAGTGGCTGTGAGTCACCGGTGTAAAACAATATAAAGCACCGGCAGCACAAGCGCAGGCAGCTTGCATATCGCTAATCACCTGCGGCAGCTCCTGCGGGGAGCCTTCAGTGAGCTCGAATCAATTCAAATTAAGAAATACACTGAAACGGACGGTCCAAAAGCAGGAGCTGAGCCGGCACCGACACTGCATTTAAGAGATTTTTCCTCTCCCGGCATTACCTCCTCCTATCTCCCTTCCCAGGATCTTTTCCCGAGAGCCCTGGAGAAACGGGGACGTGGGTTCACGGGCGTTTCGCTCGCGGCATCCTCGTGCAAAGCGGCAGCCGCAGGCGGCCCCGGCCCCGTGAGCCCTGCGAGGGCGGCTCGGCACCCTGCCCGCGCCCCGGGCAGCAGGGACACCCACCCGCGGAATTCACTGGCGACGAACGTACGTAACCAACTTGCGGATTCACCCTTCCGCTGGTGCCGTGAACTGCTTCTAGGGAGGGGGAACCATCGAAGAGCCGGGACACCCTGGGGTGGGAGCTGCAGTTTGGCTGGCGAGCAGAGACGAGCCCTGCAGCCCACCCAGACGCGATCATTGCAGAAATCTGTCATCGATTCCTCCACAGATGCCAGCTGATGGAGGGCTCGGCCGGCACAGCAAGAGACTCGGTTCAGGCAGGAAAAAAAAAAAATCAATGTCTAAAGACGTGTTTCTATAAGGGCCCGCGAGGGAAGGGCTCCATAAAGCACAGCGAGGGGAAGGGAGATAAAACACGCTCGTAGCGACGCCGTGCTGCTCGTGACGCATGCGGCACAGCCAGAGAGCTCATCACCACCACGGAGAGGCGGTGGATGCTTCCCTGTACCGACAGAGAGATGACGGACAGACGGAGGTGACCGTCGAAGGCCAACGCGAGGTTTCGTGCCAGTTCCTCCACGCAGGACCAGGGCTGGGAGCTGGGCTTTGCTCACAACCGCAGGTTCACCACCGCTGCTCGCACGCCCCTCTGCACGGCAGCTCGTCATTAAGCCGTCATCACCACTGCACTCCATGCAGAGCAGAAAAAACCAGCTCCTCCGTCCTAAACAAGTACCGTGGCCTTGATGTGCCCGTGGAAGCCATTTCTCCAAGAACGTACAACAACCGACACTGCCTCCCCGTCCCCGCCAGCTGCGCGTTTGATGCCCCTTTGCAGCCCCACGCAGACATGCCCCGGGACTGCTGCCTGCACCGCACGTACCGGAGGCTCAGCTTCGCACCTTATCCCGCAAGAAACCCGTTCAAGGCGTCTCCAAGCAAAGCCCCAGGCCAGAGCCGCGATGCCACCCTGCCCCGGCAGCCCCGGCCGGGGGCAAGCCTGCCTCTGTATCTTTCTTCGCAGCCTGAATGTACAAATTAGTTATTTCTTTCCAAACAAAACCAGACAAACAGAAGATTGTAAACAGGGAACTGTTTGAATTTAGAAGAAAATGGCATTTTTTTTTTTTTTAGCGCTGCCGTTTGCATGCACCACCCCACACAGCCGGCCGGGAGGGACAGCCAGCGCCATGGCCCCACCGAGTTGCCTCCGCTCCGCCGACAGACGGGAACGTCCTTACAGCCGACAAACACAAATGCATCGTAACTTAGGAGACCACCGTTGTGGATAAAGCCAGTACTTGCATAAACCCAGATTTAGTCAGAAAAACAGGAAGCCAGCCTAAGCGTGCATCTTGCACTGGTTTCTTTTAGCGCTCACCTCTCCTGAAACTAAGGACAAATTGCTATTAGACAACGGAAAGGGGAAAGAAAGGGGGATTTCGGTAACGGAGACACGGACACACCAACAAGGCTGGCTACCAGCAGCGCCGGTTACACAGCTACAGCCCCAGAACCGTCAGCTTTGGAGCCTCTGCGCCGTACCCCGAGTCGTGTCCGTCGCTGGTAGGAACGCCGCTGCTCCCCTCCCCAGCACAACCCCACTGCCCGCGGCGACGCCTCTACCGGTGCCGCCGGCCCCGAGGAGCAAGGGGGGCCCGGGGAGAGGGGGCTGCGGTTTGTGAAGAGAGACAAATTCGTTTTCATAAATGAATTGCACTGAAAGAAGCGAGCGAAGCCATTACCTTCTCATGGTTTTCTATTAAAATTTCAATCACGATGTTCTGAAATTTGATGTCCATAATGGCAGCGACTGTTTCCTCTTGAGGTCGAAGCAGTGTTGGCCCAAATACCACACCCAGATTAGCAACAGTCATCAGGTTCTGCTTGTGATTATTTGCAACTCTGGGGGAAAAAAAAAAAAAAAAAGAAAAAAAAAAAGTAGGTGATAGAACTAATCCGCACGGAAACCCCCTCCCTGCCGCATGGCTGGCACAAAGCTTACAATGCTGTTTACATTTTTTACACTCCTGGTGAGCTCCTTGAAGGCTCAGCCATGTGGAAAAGTACAAATTTAACTATTGTGTTACTAGAGACCTTTCAGCCTTAGTGAATTAACTAATCCCATAAAACCCCAATGCTATGCTGGCCACTGAGTCTCATGTTGCAAACCACTCCCAGGAAAACATCTTGAATCATTAATGCTTAAAACCCTTCTAAAAACAAATTGTTGGACCTCTGACACATGCTGCTCTCCAACTGAATGAGTGACCTAATATGTTCCAAAATCCAATTCCTTCTCACCCATTTAAGCTTTTGCCTGCACCAGAGGTCAGCTCCATCCAGCCCAACCAAAAACAGGCTGGAAGGCGAAGATCGGGCTTCACCCCCGGACTCACATGCACGCACACGCGCCCATCTCCACCCCGCCGAGGAATCCGCCCGACATGGACACCCGGCTCTCCCAGGGACCCACTGACACTCGAGCCTTCCTCCCTGTCATCTCCATCTATTTTTACATTCCCAAGTATTGCAGCCCAGCGGGAGCAGATCAGTTCAGCAAAGCGAAAGAGCTCGCGCTGAGGACTTGGCACTAATGTGGGGTAACTTTGGAGTAGCTCCAGTCTGGCCCTTGGTCTTAGTGGGTCCAAAGCATCAGCAGTCCTCCTGGGGAACGTCCTCTGCCCCGGCTCGGCCCCCGAGAGCCCCGCTGCCGTGCACCGAGAGCGCGCTGCAATGCGGGACGCAGCCCGGAGGTCCCCGGGCCGCGTCCAACTGCGAGTGCCGGGGGACCCGGGTGCTCGGCTGCTCCGTGGCAAACGCCCGGTTGGTGCACGGACCAACCTCACCGGGTACCGCGCACGCCGGCCGAGTCACGCGCTGGAGTCACGCAGCGGCACGTAACGCAACGGCACGTGCGCGGGTGACGCAGCGAGGACCTGCGGCGGAAGCCCTACAGCCCCATCCCCGCGACTCTTTCTTGCGGTTTTCTCCCGACTTCCTCAACCAGGAAACGCGATGATTTCAGGCAGTGCAATCACACAGTTTCAGCCTCAGGGGTTTTTAAGTGTCTTCCCCCCTTTACTCTTTCTCTCCTGTTTTACCTAGGCAAATGCACGAGGCTAGCACAACGTGAGGCTGAGACTCAGATCTTGCTGGATTGTCCCAAAAAGTCATTGCCATGAGCTTTTATTACTGTCTCAGGGCCAAGACACCACAGTGCTCATTTGTGTGCACGCTTGGCTTATTTCAGCACAGCGTAAGCTAGGGCTGGCTTAAAAGAAAAGACGCTTTCCATCCTTTTTCATCCAAATCTCACTTGACCCAGCAAAAGACCCTTCATTTCTCATCCCTATAAACGGTTCCTTAGGCAGCAGAAGAGGACCGCATCACTGAGGGATGCTCAGGGGCTCAGGACTGCTGGCTAGCTCCCCGACAGCGGCAACTTCAGCTCTACTTTCCATCCAGGCAGTAAGTCTCACCTCTGGTGGGTGTTACGTCCCTGGAGAATACACAGAGCTGTCACCTCCACCGAGTCTGGGCTTGGGTTGCGACTTCAAAGGTCCTGGTGAAAGTCCCTGGGGAGCTTTGTGGGACCTCCCTCTTAACCGCAACTTCCCCCACTGTCAGGAAGCTCTGACTATTTTATCACAAGTGTCCGAGAAACGTTCCGTGTCAGTAAACCGCAGCGCTGCGGGAGATGGGCTGCCCCAAAGGCTCCGGTTCCAGAGCCCATAACCCGAGGAGGAAGGAGCCCCGCGCCGGCGGCGAGGCGACGCGTTGCAGCGGGGCTGCTGCCATCCCGCTCTCCCCATCGCCTCCACCCAGCCTGGCTGAGCGTCCCCGTGCCCGGGCGGGTGCAGAGCCTCCCCCCGTCCTCACCGAAGGCAAGGGCAGGCCAAGCCGCGCACACAGCGACGCCGGCACCAGCCCGCGCCAACCGGCAGAGCTGTTAGGGTAGAAGCAAACTTTCTTTAGGGGGTCACAACCTCGCAGAGCAGAGAGAATGGCAGAAGAAGTCCAATACAAAACAAATTCCTACTTAGGAAAAAACTTCCTTGCTTACAGGAAAAAAACTCCTACTTACATAGAGTTGTGTTCACAAAACAGGCAGAGGTGGCACTTTGGGACATGGTTTAGTGGGCATGGGGGTGTTGGGTTGGACTGATGATCTTAGAGGTCCTTTCCAAACTTAGTGATTCCCGGTTTTCCTTTCATGAAAAATAATCCAGCCCCCAAGCCAGGAAACATGAAATTAATTATTACCCTACCCTTAACTGGTTTGGTGGTGGACTTGGCAGTGTCAGGTTAATGGTTGGACTGGATGATCTTAAAGGTCTTTTCCAACCTAAACAATTCTAGGGATGCAAACCTTTTTCCCCCACTCCAACCCACCTCCTTATCAAGACACAAATGCCAACGACGTGTTTACATTGCAACGTTTATATTCCAGACGCATGTTCACATGCTCCTATTCGGATTTTGAAAAAAGCAGCTATAATTCAAATAGTTTTGAAAAGTACTAATAAAATAATAATTTGAATGATCTTCTGTGGTTAGTAAAACAATGTTCATTTATAAAAAAACAACTGAATTGATCTAAGTCTTACAAAATTAGGTCCCTCCATTTCTCATTACCGTTACCATGTAATCCATCGCTCTAATAAATTGCATTGTCATTGACTCATTACGGCTAGGCAGCTGTGCACGGTCCTGTTAATTATTTCAGACTAAACTATTAATGGCTTCTCAGCCAGGACACGGTCCTGCGGCACCAGCCGCAGCCCTGGCTCTGCCCTTTGCCGGCGGAATGCCCACGCACCCAGACACGAGCACCGGCCCTCGCCGCCGCCCCGCAGCCGGCACCGAACTCCTCTTTACCGTGGTCACTTTGAACTTGCCAAGCGTGGAAGCCATTTTGCAACTGCGCGGGTCTGGCGGCACATGAACTGATCTGTACCACGGGTACTTTTCCAGCAGGAGTCTTCGCAACGCTCGGTTACCAAAGCTATGCTACAAAACATGATTCACCTTTCACATCCTTCAAATTCCACATCCATTATCCACATGATAATTTACTATAAATTATACCTCTTCATCATCCTTTGTGCTAGAAAATAACGCCGCGGTTTCTAAAGATGGGGTGTTCTCATCCCAAAGTGTGCTTAATGTTGGTGCTTTTCGGCAGGCATTGTTCGTGCCTTTCCTGAGCTGCCCTTTAGAAGGTTTCCAAGTATTTGCTGTATTTTCCTTTTAACCTGCTGTTTCTTTCTGGCCCCCAGTGCACTCTGAAAGCAATTGCACTAATATTAATTTAGATGGGTCCTTTTTCAGTTCTCTCTCCAGCCACACTTTGCAGAAGTCACTTCCAGCACAAGCAGGAGGTGGGAAGCAACAACTAATGGAGAAAAACGTGCAGAGCAACCTCTTAACTCCCGCTTGGTGTTTGCAACGTGCCGGGCTATCGCTGACTTTTGGACTCCGGGCTGTTCCTCTGCCTCGCAGCACGGGATGGTTCCCACGTGTCTCCGGGATCAGCGGGAATCAGCCCGGCAGCATGGGACAGACCGCGGAGCACCTCGATGGGGGGGGAATATCCGCACTCTGCAATGCATCACCAACGAGCAGCCCTGCAAAGGGACTTTGTTCCGTGAAGACCTGACCCACTTGGTGCAATCCCAAGAGGCGTGCTGGCTACTGCAAGCACCCAGCCAAAGGAGCTGGAGACCGGGCTCTGCCACCCGAGGAGGCACCCCGGGCCAGGAGCCGAGGGCTCCCGTGGGAGCGCTGTCCCGGCAGCGGAACGGGCAGGTTGTGTTTCCTGGGGGTGTCCGTGGATGCCCGCTCACTTTACATTCACTTTCAGAAAAACAAAGGAGAACGGGAGCAGAGTAAATCCATGTTGCGTGTTAAATTAGATTACGCCTGGGTTGCTTGGATACTGCATAATCACCGGCATGACCAAAAATAATTTAATACAGAGTAATTGGTAGTCAAGCTTCAGCGCAGAGAAAGCATACAGGAACAGTAAATATTTCTTTGTTGCACTGGCTTGCAATCAGCATTGTGCAACAGAGGAGAAATGCAGCGGAGCGGGGCTGCTGCAGGCTGGGGGAAGTGCTGCACTGGCTCTCTTTTATTTTACAGACATTGATGATTTAAGTTTCTTCAGCCTGGTCAACAGCTCATATTTATTTTCATGGAAATCCAATCAAAGAACTCATTTGCTTCTCCAGCGACCTACAAAGAAACCTGGATTGCGTGAGCAGCAGAGAAGGCTCGGGTGCAGCACGCGGGAGCTGCCCGCTCCTCCCAGCAACACGGCCGGGACCCAGCGCCGGGGCCGAGCAGCAGCCGCAGGCACCGCAGCCTGACGCCACGCACGGAGCTGGGGGCGAGAAAAAACATACGAACTCGAGACTTCTGGGCTGCGAGCTGGCATCGGCGGGATTATTTCATACTGGTGGACGCGGCGCTGCCGGTACGTGCCGTTACCTCAATGAACGCACCGCTCCAGCCACGCCGGGCACCGGCGACCGCACGCCTCCACGGGCAGCAACGTCCTCTCCAGGCGATGCCACGTGCGGCTCCGGGCTCTGCTCCCCACAGAACTCTTGCTTTCTGTGGCTGGAATTACTTTGTGTATCTATTTGATATTTACATACATACATATGTACGTATTTTATGTATAAAACACATGCATATAAGCCTCAGCCAAAGAATGCTGTTATTAGTTCAAATATCTTCCCCCATTCAGAGAAAAATCTCTGAGAAAACAAACATCTGAAAGGGAACAAAGGCAAAGTCTGGAGTGTTTCTATTTCCATGCCTGGGACAAACCTTTGAAAACAAAGTGCTTGTTATGGCTGGCCTAACAAGACCTTATAGGATGGAAAATAACGCAGCTAATTCATATTGCTACAGGTAAAAATATATTTCATGTCTGCCACCACCATTAGAGCTTCTACTTAACGTGAAAAGCCAATCATGCCGAGGGCTAGCAATCCCCAAAATTATTTAGGCTGCTCTGGGTAGTTTGTTACAAATTAAGCACTTACATTTGGCTCCGGACACGAATGAAAGATAAAAAGCACAGAGAACGCAGCCGGCACGCTGGGCGAGAGAGGGTCCACCGCCCACCCGGCGGCGAGCGAGCGGTGCGCAGAAGAGCTGTGCTAACGCGCGGCGGCCAGAGCCAGCAAAGCGGCAGCCGTGGTCCCACCGGGTCCTCGCAAAGGGCATCAGGTCTGGGGGAGCGCAGCTCCCCGCTCGGGGCAGAGGCTCGGCAAGGGTGCCGAGCTTCGCTCGCTCGAAACCCTGCAGCCAGCGTCCCTGCCCCCCCACTTCCACCCATTTAATTTGGATCGCGCACGCTGCCGGCCAGAGAGCAGGCGGCTGCTAGCGCACACAATTGGTGGTATTTATCGGATAAAATCTAATGAGTTTTGGGAAATGTTCCTGGGTGCATTCAAGTCGTCCCTGCACGTTATTGAGTTTAACTGGGCTGCGGCTGATGAGTGTGCGGGCGAGGAGCCGGGCGAGGGCCGGGCTGGCCGCGGCTCCCGCTGCTCGGCTTCGCTCCTCTCCGAGGGGCCGGAGGAGCCGTGCCCCGGGAGAGAGCAGCCCTGTGGCTCTCCAGGGATGGCTCGCTCCTCGCTCCAGCCCACCGCGGGTCACCCAGCCCCGGCAGCCGCGTGCCTCGGGAACGCCGTCCGAGGGCTGGGAGCGCAGCAGGCGTTCCACCGCAAGCGCGGTGTGAAACGCGTCCGTGCGCAGCCACCTCCTCGTGCGAGGACGGGGGAGCGAATGGCGTTAGCGGCCATGCCATTCCTGGTACCCAAAACCAGAGAAGCCCGATACCGAGTTTTGCCAAAAGCAAACTTGGGTCAGGAAAGAAACAGCTCAAGTTTTAAAATAAGACTAATAACAATAATCGTGAAAATGCTTCAAGTTAGTAAAAGGAGATTTTTTAAAAATCAAAGTTCCTCTCCTGCGTATCAGAAACAGAGGAGACGGGAAACAGAAATTCTCCATCAAGTGCCCTCGTAAACGCAAATGCCACCCATCGCTCGCAGTAAGAGAACCCAAAAGGCTGTGGCACGTTAGAAAGAAATGGTGGTGCCCCAGGTAAGTCACCAGTTGAGCACTTGGGTAATCGCTCCTAAAAGGCACACGTGCATGGGAGGAGGTGATGGGGAGATGGATTTGCAGCGGCTTCTGGCAGACAGCCGTGCCACCGTGCCCAGCAGCGGGGAGCGGGGTGCACGACCGGCTTCATCTCCCAAGCCGGGGCACACAGGCTCGGAAACGACAGACTTACAAATTGCACAACCGTCATTTATCCCGTCGTGTTTATTAAGGCTCTGGATACGCCTGTGCTCTTCTGGGCTGCTCTTGGATGCGGGGAGCTCTGCAAGGGCCAGAGGAGTCTGGAGCCGCGGGAGGACGAGCTCGCCGGGCTCGCTCAGCTGCCACCTGGTCGCTGCGTGTCCTCGGCACGCAGGAACGGGGACGAGAGCACGGGCGAGGCAACGCCGGACGCAGCCCAAGCTTTCGCAGGCTGCAGAGGCTCACGGCGTCGCAACTTCTACAGCCCTGCCGCTCGAGCGAGGAGCGGGGAGAGCCAAGTACTGAGGAATGCAGATGGAGGCCAGCGGATCCAAAAGGAGGACAGATCACCAGGGAAATACAAAACCTCCCAGCGAAGACAAGGAGAAACTTTCTGAACACAGTTGACAAAACCTTCAGATGCAACATCGAGAATTAAAGGGGTTTGCAGCAAGCAGCCGCTCTGCTCTCGGGTTTCCCTGCTCAGCTGGGACGAAACATGTGCCTGCGCTCTTTCTGGCGGTTTGACTTGCTCCAACAAGACTCTCTTTTTCTCCCGGGTGAATCTGGCCACAGCTGGATGCTTGGGTTCACTCCCAGGGAAAAAAACCAAAAAGCACTCCATATCACACTGAACAAACGCAGAGGCCAAATGTGAAGTTCAGCATCAGCAAGCCTAATCAGTGCGAATATCCTGCGCGCTGTGACTTGCAAGGAAAACACATACGGTGCTGCAACGCTCCCGATTCAGGCTTTCCAGACCAAGTCGCCTCGGTTTCCGAAGCCATCCTGGCTTTGGGCAAGCTGAGCTTGGTGGGAGAGCTCAGGGGGACGCGCTGACAGGGGATCCCAAACCTGCTCGCCAACCCCGAGCCCACGGCTGCGGCTGGGGTGAGCGGCACAGGGCTGGCACGTTCCCCACGCCCCGGCACGGCGTCAGCAGCACCGCGGGTTTCGGCTGACGCCCCGGTGAAAGCCACGGACACGAGTTGATGTTAAAATGTCACCGCGGTTTCCACCTGCAGAAATACAGCCAGCCAAAGGGGGCTTCGCCCTCAAACGTCCCCTGGGGACGGAGCTGGAACGGGGGCTGCCAAGGCTGCACACACCGTCCCCCGTGCCGCTGCCACCCTGCCACGGCGATGCCCCGTTTGAGACCGGCACCCTGCCCGCAGCCAACGGAGCGGTGTGCCGGGCACGGCACAGGGTCTGCACCCTTCCCCACGGGGGCCAAACCCCAGCACCACGCCAGCGACCTTCACGTGCACAGCTCGCAGCCGGGGGGCAACACCGGGCGAATGCAATTCCCGCACCCCACACCACCAGCCTGGCGCTGCTTCCCTTCATTTTGGCCGTATGTGCGCAAGCACGGCATTCAGTCATAACTTCAGCCCGCTACGCTTAATTACGTCTTTCCTCTTTGCAATAATAATAGCTATCGTAGTCATTAGCGGCAGCGGCTCGCGCTGCAGCGGGGCTTTGGCTGGCTCCGGGCTGTGCCTGCAGCCCTGCGCGAGCCGTCCCGTGCACGAGAGCTGCCAGCCCCGCTGTCCCCAGCAAAGCCCCCGCTGCGCAGGCGGGTTTTCCACTGAGAACAGAAATCGCTGATGCTTTCACGCTGCAATAAGAAAACCTCCGTAGCCAGTGGGGCAGTAAAAGCCTGAAAGAGCAAGTATACGTTAACAAGAAATGCTTTGAAAGATCTGCCGCGATGGAAAGCGACATGCCGAAGCCTATCCGACGGATGGAAACCAGCCAAGGTAAACGGGCTTCCAGAAAGCCTCCCAGCAAGACCCGGCACGGGTTTTAGCAAGCGCAGCTCGCGCTGCTCCTCAGCCCGACGGGGGCTGTCCCTCCGGGGAGGCACGGGAAATGGCTCACGGCCGAGAGCCAGGCCGCAGGGCCATGAGCAGACATTACCCTCGTGTACACCTGTATGTTCATGCAAGTGCATCGGCCGCGGGGAAGAGTAACAAAGCAGGTTTTTTGACTTTTTTTTCTTCCACCTTAAGAGGTATTTTGGAGCACATTCACTTCGCAAAGGCAAGACCAGTGCCCTTCCCTCCAAAACACTGAATTCCTCAAAAATTTGCTTAAATGGAAAGAAAGGGAATACAGAAATAGCCAGCTTTGTGGAATAACTTAAAGCCATGGTTAACAACAGCAGGTAAAATGCTTGTCCCGTCTTTGCCAGAGGAACAAGGTTTTGCCCAACAATTGGAAAAAATCCCCCCCAGATTTTGTGCACCCTGTCACACACACGTGGGCAAACCCACTCACCCCACGATGCTCTTCCTCCTTTTCATGGCAGCAGATAACCGTCAAATTGCCGCAAACTTCCACAGAACTACATGAGAAGAGTACAGTAACTATTTAATTTAATAGAATAACAGCCTGCTAACCCCCACCGTCACAGCGGGGCACCCACGCAGCCGATGGACGGACCCTCGTGCCACCTCCCTCCGCGGGGTGAGTTACATCAAGGCAGCAGGAGCCAGGAAACGCATCTGCAGGCTCCCGCGCCCCATCCGTCTGTACGTACACGCACACGTAAAGCCCGTGGAAAGCAGGACCGGCTCCCTCAGCTCAGTCCTGGTCCGCCTGGCATCACCTACCGAGCCAGAGAATGACCCACGCAAGCCAGCTCCTTTCCCCGCGTCGGCGCCAGCGTCGCCAGGGTTTTTCCACCTGGAAGCTGGGATTGCATTCGGTTTTTCTCCACCAGCAGCTCCCGGAGCCTCCCGGCCCTCCCAGCCCCAAACAGGGGCTTTCAGACCCTCTGCCCGGCGCTCCTCCGGGTACGCATTTCACACACAACAGCGGAAGATGTTTTTAAAAATATATGCTTCTAAGTTTGAACGTAGTTACAAGAAGTCTAGACCTCAGCTAGACGTGCGGTTGAGTCACTTGCGGGCGGAGAGAGGAGACGGGTCCAGGTTGGGCCGGGGATCACTCCCAGCATCCCAGGGAAAACCGCAGCTCAAAGACATCTTGGCACTGGTGACTTTTATTCTCCTTTCCTCTGCTGAAAAAAGATTTGTCTAAAATCTCTGTAATTGAATTTGGTTTAGTACTGGGTCTGTTCAGCACAAAGAGCCATCCAGAGAAGCTCTCATTAAAACGTCTGAGTCCCACTCTGTCTGCGGGGAGGGAGGAGACACCACCAGGGAGAGACGCCAGCTATTTATTGGAAATCTTTTGCTCACTCTAGATTCAATCTGTTTCAGTTTCACTGTGATAAACAATTAAAAGAATCCAGATAATTATGTGCTATCAACAACCTCTATCTAACAACGCAAAGTTCAAACACAAGCCCACAAGAATTCAGGCTTGGGTAACGCAAAACGCCTGGTGCTTCTCCCGGAGATGCCGGCTGTCTGGCGGGAGCTTGGCAGAGATGTTCAACCACAGAAACTCCACAGCAAACCCGGCGCGCTCCGTGGTACGCGCTATTAGATGATTGCTCTTGCCAGCATTGGTGAAGTAAGCTTTAACCTAATTTAAGACACCCCTTATCATATCTAGAGAGATGACTCTTAGGCATGATGAAGATACAAGGGTTGCGAAGAATCTGATAAGAGAGATGCTGCAGTCTCTCAAGTGCATTCCTCTCCAGCTAAAAACTGGGGAGCCTTCAGAAAACAGACGGACCTTTGGGAGGAGCATGGAAGCAGCAGCTATCAGAAAAAGCAAACAGCTAATCTATTGACAATCCAGGCTAAGGAGGTTAAAAGTTCATTTGCAGAAGTAGAACAAAACCCTTTGCTAATTTACACATTACAGGAAGCCAAGCCCAAAAAACACAGCAAACACCTACAGGGTTTTTTGTGGTGGGTTTTTTTTTTTTTTAATTCTGCAGAATCTCATATTAAAAACAAAACCAGAAGAGTAAGAGGGAGCCAGAGCTGGCGATGGGGAGGGCACGCACCCAGCCTCGTGCTTCGCATGGTGCGCCCGGCGTTCCCAAGGCCGCGTCTGCAGGGCGCCGCACGCCCATCAACTCCATGCCCCTGCCAGCACCTGCTAAGCCCGCAGTGGCCTCTGCTCCGCGGGGAGCAGCACCGGCTCCTCGAACAAAGCTCACCGAAGGTGCTGCTGCTGCCCCGCGAGGCTTTGACACCTCCGAAGAGCGAATGGTTCATAAGGACGCGCTGCATCGCACCAGAGCTGCTCCTCGAGCGTGGGCTGCCTCCCGCAGACGGGCGTCAGGGCTGGGAAGGGATCCCACTCACCGCAAGTCTTGAACGGAGGAAACAGCAGGAAAACAAGGGAATGCATTCACAGCGGCATCGTTACCCCAGCTGCTAATTGCAAAGGCAGCTCGGGACCGTGCTGGCTGCGCTGCTGCTGCGTCTGGTGTAACGCACTCCAAACGCGAGCAGGAGGAAGGAGCCGATCTACTGGCACATTGTCAATAACCCAGTGGATTATTTGGTGGTAGCAGAATCAAAACGGACACAGGTCATAGAATCATGGAATCATTTAGGTTGGAAAAGCCCTTTAAGATCATCCAGTCCAACCATTAACCCACACTACCAAGTCCACACTAAACCAATCAAGGGTAGACCAGACTGAACCATGTCCCCAAGTGCCACCTCTGCCCGTTTTTTGAACACTTCCAGGGATGGGGACTCCCCCACCTCTCTGGGCAGCCTGTTCCAATGCTTGACCACCCTTTCCGTAAAGAAATTTTTCCTAATTTCCAACCTAAACCTGCCCTGGCGCAGCTTGAGCCCATTTCCTCTCATCCTATCGCTAACTACTTGGGAGAACAGACCAACACCCCCCTCACTACACCCTCCTGTCAGGGAGTTGTAGAGAGCGATAAGGTCATCTGCAAACACATCAAGACCATCTAAGAGACCGCCTGCAGCAGCCGGGGAGGTCTGAGCACCCAGCGACCACGTTCAAGTGCTGCCTCTGTGGGATCCGAACACGCACGGGATTTCTGAGGGGAGGCAGGAGAAGGCACAGCGCAGGCTCCTTCCTCCCGGCAAAGCTCTGCGCTTGGAAAAACTAACCCCCTAACAAAGCACGTTAAAGGTAAAATCAGCTTCAGGAGCCTAACGCAAAAACTAAGAAACCAAGGGAGACATGAGGCCGGCCACATGCAGATTTCATTAATGCTGGGAAGGCGGGGGAGCGCGGGGGAGCCCGAGAGGCAGCGCAGCCCCCGCCGGAGGCTCTGCCAGGGGCCGGCGGACCTGCGTGGCCTTTGTCTTCCACAGAGCTACAGGTGGTTCCAGTTAAATGCTGTAATTAAATTAGCCAGGCAAGATGGGCAGGCTAAGATTTCAAACTAATCTGCAGAGCTATCTCTCATCCGCCGCCCGTCTCCAACGTTAAAAATACCCCAGAATTTGCGCAGGGCCCGACACGATGGAGGAGGGAGGCTCGGAGGACGTCGCGCTGCCCTCTCGGAGCCGGGAGCGAGGACGGGTGCCCGGCACGGCGCTGCCGAAGCCGTCACCCTCCCCTTCTCCCGCCCTCGCAGGCTGCTCCTTCCAAACCCCCCTTCTCCTGCCGTCTGCAGGGAGCCCACTGCATTGCTGCTGGCTTGCTTGGCTTTTCCCACGCAGGAACAGAAAAATAAACAGACAACCGGCTATACTTGCTAACCGTGGCAAAGGACTGAAACAAAAGGGATTTTTATTGATCTGAGTGGGCTCGGCTCCAATCGGGAAGAGGATGATTTCAAATAGCTGCTCGGAACTGTGTTTTCAAACCCAAGGATGTTCTTGTTTTGTTTTGGTTTGGTTTTAGCATGATCAGCCTAAACTTTCCTTCTTCCTTACTCTCTGTGCTGGTTCTGCCCTGCCTGCCTCGGGTACCTGCAGGCAGCGCAGGCACGCAGCAGGACCGACGCGGATACGCAGCTCCAGGCACCGCGGCAGGCGAGGCCGGGCTGGGCTCGCACCCCACGGCATCTCCTCTGCCTGTACCGGCCGTTCGCAAGACAGCGTCCTGGATTAGATGGGACTGAGGATGCCCAGCGGCACCGGCTCCGGCTCTGGCACGGGACTGGCTCAGCACAGGGCTGGCTCCGGCACGGGACGCAGGCACGACGCTCACCAGCCCCCGGCAGCACCCATCCCAGCTCCCCAGGTACCAGGACTCCATGCTGCAAACCAAGACACAAAGCAGAGAAACAGAACGGGAGGAGAAAAAGGAAAAAAAGGAAAGAGGAGGGGAAAAAAGCACGGCACAAGCCTGACTCAGGACACGAGCCCCAGGCAGGATTCTCCCAGCTCCGGCAAGGCAGAGCACGCCTACGGGGAGCCACCTCTCACGTGACATGCCTTTTGCGACTCGCAGGAGCACCCAGATCCTTTGGGTCACTCGAACTCCCGGGACTTTACCCAGAACCCAGCGGTGCCATGACCCAAAGGGATCAGAAACAAGAGCCAGGGGAAAAAAATGGTATTTCCAAAGCGCGGCGAGCGGGCGGCAGCGCGGGGAGGATCGCTGCCCGGCCTGGCCACGCGAGGTCAGAGAGCTCGCTCGCTATTTTCTTTTGGCAGCCAAATCAGGCGAAGAGCATATGACAGAAGTGCATCTCAGAGGCCTCAGCGGCTAGTGGAAATTTCCAGAACGTCCTGGACAAGAATGACTTACTGGAAGTAATACATAAATCAAGCAAATGAATAGTTACCAGACAGCAGCATAAACAGCTGCCACGGGGATGAAATCAGACCTGCTGTGCCAAGAGGCATCAGCCTCCTCGCCGGCTGCACCTTCGGGGGGAAACGGGGAAAACAACCCATGGAAAAGCACATTTCTGGGGAAGCAGCCGCCCCAAGTCCCGCACAGGTGCCTCGCTGGGTTTCCCGAAGCCACCGGGCACAGAGCACACCACGGCGAGCACCGCGCTGCTGCCGGGCACCCCGGCTCCCGCGGGGCTCTGCGTGGGCAGCACAGCCCAGGGAGCACGGCACGGGGCTGCCAAGGACGGGACTGCTCCACGCGAAGGAAAACAAGCACCGGGTTGTATTTTTAGGCAGAAGACCTGGAGGATTTTTTTCTTCTCCTCCTTTGCCAACAATCCCTCGTTCAGCAGAGCCCTCCGAAAGGCGCTTGGCTGCATGGCCAGCCCCTGCCCCGTCCCGCCGAGGGGCCGTAACGGAGGGTGGGTTTTGCTGGATCTCTGAGCTGCGGCTGGCAGCAGCCACCCTGCAGAGCCCAGAGAAACCATCCGCACTGATAAGTGGAAAACAATTTGTGCTAGAGATAGCAATCACTATCATGTTGGTTAAAACACGTAAACTAGAAAACACTACTGCAGCAAAAACAAAGGGAACTAGTCACTGCTGGCCAGGCCGCAGCTGTGAATGATTAAAGATAATTAATTCTGCTAAATACACGTACACACGTTCCTTCTGCAGCCTCCTTGATTGTTTTGACCCTTTTGCCAGGAGAGGAGCAGACACGCAGGCAGGGGCAGCCCCGCTCCTCGGGCCAGGGGGATGCGCGGAGCAGCAGCAGCAGCAGCGATGCACGGAGCGATGCACGGAGCAATGCAGAGCAATGCAGAGCCGCAGGAGGGGCTCGGGAGCCCTGCTGAAGGGTGCACAAGCACGGCACCATCTGTGCTGGAGAACCTGGGTCTCACTGCCACAAGAACAAAGCAAGGCTCAGATGTCAAATTATGTCCGTGCAAAAGGAATAATTCCTAAATGCTTGAAACATAATCAGAGCGAAATCCTCCTCCTCTGCACCTCCAAAGCATTTACTCCTTGGTGAGAAAGTACATTAAAACAAGAAGATAAAGACGGGGATGATACTGCAGCTCCACTAACAAAAATGGCAATTTTCTGCAACCAGCTCTGCTCCTGGCAGCACCATCGGCACAGCCACCGCAAGCTCGGCAGCACCGCGCGCACCTGCGCTTCGCTTTGAACCACTTCAACTTATTTGGCAGGGGAAAAAAAAAAAAATTGGTTTAATCGGAGCTGGCACATTCTATTGATAAGAAAGCATTTGAAACTGCAGTGTAGCCATTCTTGGAGACAAGTGCTGGGCCAAAAGGAGATATCTGCAGCAAAACAACTCGGAAGCACGCGAGCAGGAGCGTGTTGCTAGGTGACGTGCTGTGGGACAGCCTGCTGCACCCAAGGTGCTCTGCAGCACCGAGGAAGTATTGTTTTCCTCCTTTCCCAGCTAGAAACAGTGGGGAAAAAATTCCTAGAATAAAGAGAGAGAAAACCCTGAAGATGCCGTGAGGGGTCCCGCGCCATGCGGAGCTCGAGCCTCCTGCCCCAACGGGCACAGGGAAGGCTGGGCACAAATTTCTAAAAAATGGTGCTGGCAAAGGCATTTGGGAGAGCGGGGAGGGCGCGGTGGCGAGGGGCGGCGTCCCTGCCGCGCGCTGGGGTACCACGCACGCTCGCACAGCGAGCTCGCCACGTCTCCTGGCATTGGTCCCTCATGTAGCTTTTTAAAAAGCGTATTTCGTGTTTTTAAAGCAGGGGATGAGGAGCGCTCCCACCAGCCATCCCCTGCAAACGTTAAAGCTGTGAGAAGTCACAGACTGACCAAGCAACAGAGACTCTGGTAATAAAACGGCTACAAGAAACAGGAGAAGATAAGTGCTGGTTTGCCTTTCAATTCTTTGAAAGACACAGGCTATTCTGGCCTGAGACATGAGAAACCAGGCGGTTTTTAAGATGGCCAGCGCCTCCCTAACTTCAGCCGCTGCATCCTCAGAGAAGCCTGCCGGCAGGGCCAGCAGTGGTGGGCACGGGGCTCACCGGGGCAGTCCGGGCTGTGGGCATTCAGGCTTTTCTGCGGAGGTCCCCTTGGAAAAATACCAGAACAAAGAGATCTCCTCTCTTTCAGGAACAGTAAATCACAGCTGGGTTTATCACAGGAATCCTGACGGTGTGAACGTGTCCCAAGAAGGAAAATTAAAGGTTTCACCTACTCATGGGTCAAAGAATAGCATCATAATAGCAAGTTTCACTGAAACCGGGGTCTGTAGAGCAGAGGAGGAAATTTGCAGCATTACGTTCCTGACGAAGGAGCACGGACAGGGATTGCTCACGCTCTGTATTTCACCGTGGATAATTGCCTGGACACCTGAACATGAGACAGGAGGCAGCGCAAATAGGCTTAGAGATACAGCAAGAGGCGGAAATCAACTTCATTTTCTATTTATACTCTCCAGTCCCTCCGCCCTGCCTCTGCCTGTCCCCGGGATCTGTCACCCCGCCGCCTCCAGCTCTCCCTTCCCCTCCCGCGCAGGGGGACGCACGCCGGGAGCAGCAGCGCTTTCCCCGGGAGCCAGAACGCCGGCGTCCGCGGGCCCGCCGGGGCACGAGCCCCTCGCCGAATTGCAGCAGGGCGCCCAGCCGCTGCAGGAAACCCCCGACAACCCTCTGCCACGCAGAAGGAAGGGCACTGCTCCGCCACCTCCAAGGCGCTTATCCCAGCTGATAGTTAATTTGTGTTAATAATTGCCACTTTTTCATGCATCAGCTGTATTAGGACAGTTTTATTACTGTTATTAACGGCAGCCCTGCCACATGAGGAGCCCCGTGTCCCTTTTCAGTAAGCAACAGCGAACGCACGAACCAAAAAACCAGATGTAAGACAACGTGGGACAGACTCTCTATTTGACCAATACAGATTGAGTTCTGCTTTTAGCGCAAGAGATCTCTGCAGTAATACTGTGAGAAATACTTTTTTAGCTCATCTGATAAAAATGCAAATCTTGATTATTCATACGTTACTTAAAAAAAAAAAAAAAAGCCAAAAAAACCCCCGAAACAGATGAGACAGTCCCCTCTGAGAAGTGCAGCCCAGCTTGGCAGGGCCAGAAAGGGGCCCTTCGGCTCTGCCCGCGTTGGCTGCGGATGCCCTGCTCTCGGCTCCCCGCGCCAGAGACGGGGCAGCACCCAAACCCCGCCGCGCCCCACCCCCGCCCAGAGCATCCCCCTTCCCCGCACAGGTCGCCCGGGACAGCCG
Organism: Pelecanus crispus; assembly: GCF_030463565.1. Lineage (NCBI taxonomy): Eukaryota > Metazoa > Chordata > Aves > Pelecaniformes > Pelecanidae > Pelecanus > Pelecanus crispus. The sequence continues at coordinate 1,520,946 of NC_134650.1, forward strand.
GGCCCCCGTCCCTCCTGCCGCGCTCTCCCTCCCTCCAAACATCTTCCGTGCGTGTGAAGCTTCATCTCCACCGCAACGCCTTTAATCCAGCTTCATGGTACCGCTGCCTCAACCGGTTCATGTACGAGAGCCGCGGCAACGAGTCCCGGACCAGGCTGCCCTCCCGGTGCTCCCGGAGCACGGTCCTCCTTGCCAGGCAGGGCTGCCGCCGCGCCGGGGCCGCGGGACGGGCACGGGACGGGTGCCCGAGGGCCCGTGCCCGGGGCTGGCTGCTCCTCTGGCCCCGCCGCCCGGGGTCCCCCCGGACCAGCACCGGCTCCGGGGCCAGGACAGCGAGCTCAGCGGAGCAGGCTCTCGCTCCTCGGTTTCCTGCCTTTCTCTGAGATAATTTTTTTCCCATTAAATAACCACGATGAGCTGTTTCTCTTCCTAATATAGCACACACCACCACGCTCATTGTTTGTTTGTGTTTTGTTTTAGTTCCTTCCCTACCAAAGCAGCACGAAACCCATTGTGTTACCTGCCTCCCCTCTCCACGTCTCTCGCTCAAACACCACACCAGGTTTTCCTTTAAATGAAAAGCACTTAAGCGGTTATGAGATTCCTCGCACATATTGGGCCAATGGGAGTACCTGGAACGGCCTGGCCCTTGGCCTCAGCCTGTAAATGCAGAAGGTTTTGAAAACAAGATCTAAAGCAGCTCTTTGGTTTTTAGCAGCCTTGCCGGGGAGTCCATGGAACAGATACAAACCCGTGTCATAAGAAAGCATCTGGAGTCATTTTTAAGCCTATTTCAACTATCATTTGGGTTTTTTTTCCCCTTAAACAGAAAACTCCAGGTTCTCCCAGACCTTCTTCCAAACCGTTATGCCGATTAACTCATTCCCCAGGTTTCCAAGTCCTGCCTAAGCCCTCCCGCTCACGCAGCGCCGGTGCGAACAGCGAGGGCAGGTACGGCCCCGCAGCCTTGAGGCTGGCACAAACACCTGATGATGCTTTCACTTTTTAAACACTAATCAAAGGTTTCCATGGTAACCTGCAGGCGCAGGAAGAAGATGGGAAATTACAGGTCAGCTCTACCACTGAAAGCAAAAAAATTATTCAATTCCTTTGCCCTCGAAAAGTTTCAACGTGACCTAGAAGTATTGATTAATCAGGTTGCATAAAGGCAGAAAATATGCCCCGGAGCAGTCTTCTATTGTAGCAAAGAAATAGCTTTTAGTCCTTTAATGCTAGGCTTGATCTGAAACCCAGCAAGGAGCTTAACCTCTGCTCTGCCTTCCGGACAGCCAAACCCCGTTACCGTGCCATTAAAAGCCACGCTATATTCCCCGTGGCATACGGGTTCCTGCTGCCGCCGCGGGGCCGGGGCACGGCCACACTGGCAGGGGAGGGCAGGGAGGTGGGTCAGCGGGAAAGCCCCCCTCCCTCCCTCCCTCCCTCCTTCCCACCCCGCTCCGTCTCTCAGTCCTCGTTTCACTCACACACGGGTTTCCAGTTACTTGCCAGCCAGATATGACTCAACACCGCACATACACACACAAGGAAACTTTTCTACCATTATTAACTTTCAGAGGAAGTGGAAAAAGGAGAGAAAAACACATCAGTCATAAACATACTTTGCCAAGTGGTTCATGAGCAAGTGCAGCATCTGCCTGTTTTTCTCCGGGAGCCGATGAACGAGGCTGTGGATCTCTGACACCCTCGACTCCTGATTCTCCAGTTCTGCATTGGAAATAAAAAATGATTTATCTCCACATCAGGGGGGTTATTATGGAAAAAGGCACGCAGGCCCGAACGTTAACACCAACAGACATCCCAGGGACCCGAGGCTCCCGCTCCCGACTCCACCCTACACCCAGGCACGCTGCGGATACTCTCCACAGCGCTTTCCCTTTCTACCAACTCCAACCAGTTGTTTCCAAAAGGAAGAAACTAATGAGCCGAAACAGTGAGCTGAGAGCAGACGCCAGTCATGTGCAAAGCCAGTTGTGATCAGGGACGGGGCTGGCTGCAACCAGAGTGTTTCTCCGACTCCAGCAACGGGAACATCAGCACGTTCCCGTTCAATGTGTTCCCAAGCACCGTCGGGACGTGCTCAGCACGGCGCCCGGCGAGGTTGTGACATCTGGTCCTCAGCAGGCTGCTTGGGTCCGCACCACCGACGTGGCCACGGACCACGTGAGCCCTCCGCATCCCGCGGTCCCCACTGGCGTGCGTACGGGCTGCACGGCTGCCAGCGGAGAGCTACCCGCTCTCCTACAAAGCACCTTCTCCCAGGGCAGCACAGGCATCTGAACCGCAACTGAGCTCATCAAAACACCGTAGGTGGTGTTTGAACGACGGCCTCCCTCATTTTGGCAGACGGCGGTCAAAATAAGACAGAGCTGCCGCGGCAGCTACTGCCACCAGCCAGCTCCCCGCTCCCCCTGCACCATCTGCGTTTCCTTTTCATCCCGTCAGTCCCAAACAACAACATGCCCCTTCGTCTCTCCATTCTCATTCTACTTTCCAGGACTTAAGAACAAGGAGGTCGGTGGGGAAGCAGCAGGGCAGAGGTTATGCTCAGTTCC